>NC_068928.1:15985530-16288560 GCF_023091745.1 Budorcas taxicolor
GACAGTGCCTTGAGGAGAGCTAGCCTTTCATTGGTTGAATGGATGAATGGATCCATTTGGGCTATGGGAAGAAGAAGCATATCCCCTTATACTTCTGTCTTCAAACATTCTTTCTGTTGGAGGAGACAAGGCATGGAATAGAGGAAGGAGTATAGGTTTGGGGTCAAGCTGTCTATATGGGACACCTGGATCAACCAGTTGACCAGCTCTGTGACCTGGCTGGTTATGTAACTTTCCTAAGCCTCATTGGTAGCAGAAATGATGCTAGGAAAGGATTTAGTGAGCTAGTGCATGAAGTCCTTAGCACATGGCCTGGTATACAGCAAGTGTTCAGTAAGTGGAGATTGGTGAGGACACAGCCAACATGCTGCCAGGGTGCCTACCTGCATGAGGCAGATGGCTTCCCTGCATCAGGGACACTGGCATGTGTGCAGACACTGGCCTGTGGCAGCGTCTTCCTCAGTCCATTGCAAAAGGAACCAAATGTGGACGATGTAGTCCACTTAAAGGACAGTCCTTTTATGTGAGACTTTCTTCTTTATTGGGCTTCCCTAGTGGCTCAGATGGTAAAGAATCTGCCTGTAGTGCGGGAGACCGGGGTTCCACCCCTGGGCAGGGAAGATCCCCTGGAGAAGGGAACGGCTACCCACTCCAGTATTCTTGCCTGGGGAATCCCATAGACAGAGGAACTTGGGCTGTAGTCCATGGCGTTGCAAAGAGTCAGGCATGACTGAGTGACTAACACTTTCTTCCTTATTGCTTTTAATTTTGATGGAAAAGTATCTGTTTCATGATGTGATGATGAACTTAGGAGGAAGGCTTTAAAACTATATCCTCACCTGGCAAAATAAAAGTTTATGACCAATGCTGTTCTTCCATTAAAAAAAAAAATTCTGAATGTGAAGTCCCCATGCCCTGAGACCCCCAGTATAACTGATTTTGGTGTTGTTCTCATCTGAGAGAGGTGGAATAGACGGTAAGTGTAGGGGGTGTGGGGAGTAGAGGGGGCAAAGGCCTCTCTTGGCCTGATCCTTGAGAAGGCTCCCGAAGGCAACAGGAAGAACTTGAACATGGCCTTCAACATGGCAGGATTTGTGTTGGCAGATAAGTGACATCCTAGGTACTGAGGACTGTTTGAGCAAAGGCCCAGGAGGAGACATGAGCCAGGTGTGATAGGGGTTGAAATGAGAGTGTGGGTCATGGAGAAACAAACATGGGCCAGAGAGCCACTAGGGTTTCTTAAGCAGGGGCATGCCATTCTGAAAGTGGGGTTAAATATGGAAGGTAAGTAATTTATTGAGGTCCTCTGGTTATTTATCGTACTCACTGCTACCCTGGTGTGCTTGCGGATGCGCGTGCTAGGTTGCTTCAGGCATGTCTGATTCTTCGTGACCCTATGGACTAGAGCCCACAAGGCTCCTCTGTCCATGGGATTCCTCAGGCAAGACTACTGGAGTGGGTTGCCATTTCCTCCTCCAGGGGACCTTCCTGACCCAGGGGTCAAACCTGCGTCTCTTACATCTCCTGCACTGGCAGGCGGATTCTTTACCATTAATGCCACCTGGCAAGCTACCCTGGACCTATTCCCAAGTGATGTAGAAGAGTAAGGAAGCCGATAGAGATAAAAGAGTGCATCATGGGTCATATAATGGTTGGTTACAGAACCAAGAATGCATCTGGAACGTTCAGATTCAAGAACCTTTGAGAACTAGCGGTTAAATTTAGATGGAAAGAGATACAGCAAATCCTGATGAGTGAACTGTTAGGACTTGAGAGCTGCAAGTAGGAACTCCAGTGGGAATTAAATGATACAGCCCCTCCCTTCGCAAAGGACTTTGATACCGTGTCATTCTCCTCACTGGTCAGGGGTCCATCTGAGGTGCTGAGATAGAGTCTTGGGCATACCTGAGTAAATCCATATTACCCATAGATTCCATCTTCCTCCTGTGAGAGCTGAGGTTTGGTTTTCCACCTTTATTCTGTGTCAGTAAATATCCCCTATCCCCGGGTTCTAAGGTAGTAGCACTGGGGTGCTTCAAGGAAAACTAGATGTTTAGCAATCACTTGAAGGGGGTTTCGTGCAGTTGATTGCTGGGCCACATTTAAAGATGCTTTGCTCCAGAAGGGGTGCATTTCTTCCTGGGTTCTGTGCCACTGTTCAGGTAGATGACACCAGGGTCAGGGGAACTAGGCAAAGGCTTCCTTAGGTACAGAATATTCAGGGCTCCTTTCAGGAGGGACAGGTGCTTCATTTGGGGATGGGAGGACCTCCAATGAACAGGAATGATAGAGAATGTGGTTCTTCTGGTTGATCCTGAATAGAACTCTATAAAAGCTGTCAGCCAGACCAGTCTCATCCCTGCCATCACCAAAAGAGAGCAGCTGTGGGGCTAAATGAGCCCCGGCCAAGCCACAGAGGACCTGCTTTGCTGCTGACACATCTGATGATCCTGGGCCGGGCTCTTCCCATCACTGTAATTCTGTCCCTCTATTGGAAAAGGAAAGGATTGGAGGGAACGAACCTTAAGGTACCCAGGCTCCCTAGATGCCTTTGTTAATGCACCACTTTCACAGAGGAAGAGATTAATGATAATATGGCCGAGATCGTCCAGTTGGGAAGTGAGAGAAGCTGCCCATTTGTGGCCCTGGAGCCGGCTTGTCAGTGTGGGATTCGTTCTCCTCTCTCGTCCTCTGGGGCTGTTGGGGAGGATGTTTTGGGAGTGTTTTGGGTTTAGAGCCAGAAAAGCCAGGCTGCTGTGGTGTATGGTTAGAGAATCACGGTGCACACGGCCACCGTGTTGTGTGACTCTGAGGACACAGTTGACATTGCCATCTATGTGAATGGCACCCCCTGGGGTTGTGTGCTCAACACTGAGAGCCTGATGATGGTGCCTTTGGGTGCAGTATTCTTGCCTGGAGAATTCCATGAGGAGCCTGGCAGACCAGAGTTGGACATGACTGAGCAACTAACACACACACACACACACACACACACTTTTCCCTACCTTGCCCTATATACAAGAAGTTGGAGTTATCCCTGGGGATCCAGGTGGAAGGGAAGATGCTTTCAGTTCTGTAGGGAGTCAGAGATCAGGACCTTTCAGAAAAGCGCAGCTTCCCCCACCCCTCTTCCGAATGGATGGCCTGTTTTCTGCCACCCAGGGCCTGGATGTGACCTGACAAGCAGAAGAGCAGGCATGGAAAAACCCATATGTCAATCCATGCCCAGCCTGCCTTGCACAATCCTAGGAGCATCTTGCCTTAGGTGACTCATTCACCTCACCCTAGTTCTAGCCTTGCAATATGAGAGAACCTATTAGAGCATCAGATCTGTGATAGATATTGGGGTACAAAAATCAACAAAATGAGGCCTTCCTTCCCTGAACAGACAGCTAGAGAGACCAACAGGAAACATAGTGATTTTAGTTGGCCACAAAATTGTTTCAGTGGGAGGTCCCCTGGGGCAACAGGGGAGGCATCTGGTCTACCTGGGGAGACTGGTAAGCCTTCCCTGAAAAGAGGTGGTCTTTGAGTTGAGACTTAAAAGGTTAGGGAAGGAGACGTTTGAAGAGGAAAGAGAGGGAGGAAGGGGCATTCCATGCAGAAGAGACCACATGGACACAGACACAGAGGCTAGAGAGAATGAGTGTTTAAAAATCTACTCATTGCTCAGTAGGAGCGAGATGAAAATTACATGGGCTGGGTGCTAGGAGGGAGGGAATGAGAAGTGACCAGAGAGCCAAAGCATGACGGAGCCTGTATTCCATGCAAAGTGGTAAGAATTTCTGTCCTGAAAACCGTGGGGACCTGCTGAAGAATTTTGAGCAGGAAAGTGACATGATCAGAATTGCATTGTTAGAAATAGCACTCTGGTAGAAATGTGGGGAGTGGACTGAAGGGTTGGGAGAGCAAGGGCTGAGCGGCTAGGAGAGGGTTGCCAGGGTTCAGGTGTGAGTGCTGAGGGCCCGAGATGAAAGGAGTCCTGCCTCGCTGTCCTCACTCCTTCCCCTGGCCCCTGGGAGGAAAAATGGCTTCCTGCCCTCCCCATGTCTAGGTGGGCAGCCAGGGCGACTGCACTGATTGAGGCGAGACTGAACGCCTCCGGGAGCACAGGGGTGGGAACCAGAGGGGCTCTAACCCGGGACCCTCTGGCACAAGCAGGGTCTCCCTGGGCTGAGAACAGATCCCTCCTTCTGAGCCGGGTCTGGAGTGGAGGAGGACCGCTTGGTCCACAGAAGGAGGAGCCCCGAGGCTGCACTGGGAACCTTTTCCCAGCACTGAGCCCCTCTACTCACAGGTGAGAGGTACCAGATGGAAGGCGTGTGTGGGGACGGCTCCCTTTCCCCCTGGTTCCAGCGCCCCTTCTCCACATTTCTGTGGCAATCGCTTTACATTGCTTTCTTCATCCTGGCTTCCCAGCACCTCCAGGGGGGCTAGAGAAGGGAGCTAATTACCTCGCTATAAATACCAGCCAGGAGGAGCTCTGAGGGCCCCAGACCTGGCTTCTCTTTCTCAGTGCCTTGCTGGTGGGTTGGGCAGTCCTGGATGGGGGCACTCTACACAGTAATCCACCATATATTTCTAGGATGTGCCCACCTTCCCCTAATGAATGGAATCAAGCAGAGTGGGAAGAAGTTAGCAACCACATCACAGGCATCCACGAAGTACCAGGCACAATGCTAGGCTCCAGGAATTCGGGGGTGTATCAGAGCCCAGCTCTGCTTTCAAGGAACTCTCTGTCTAGAGAGAAAGATAGGCCTGCAACAAATATCAGTGGTTCTGATGGGCTGATGGCATGGGGGTGTCTCCCAGGGAGCAGGGCGGAGACACAGGCCTGCCTGCAGTGGGAATGGAGGGCTTTACAGAGAAGGGGCCCATGTAGCTGAACCCTGAAAGATGGAGAGGGCTGGGAAGGTATTCCGGACAGAAGACGTGGGGCAGCAGAAACAGGGTGGGAGTGTGTCCCGAGGGAGCAAGGCTGGCCCTCTGTACCACTGGCCCAGGACTCCCTGGAGGGAGGAAGGATTTGGGTTCCAAAATGCAGCTGGGATCTGGCTCTGTGAGTCCCTGAGTCCGATCTCCTTGGGTCACCATTGGGAACCACAGAAGGCTTTTGGGCAGCCAGGTGGCCTGATCAGATGTGTGCTTAGGGAAGATCACGCCAGGGAGAGGCTGAGATGCCCTCCCCCTTGATCACTTGGCTTCATTATCTCAAAAAGGCAGCCTTCAGGGGCTGGAGCTCATAGGAGGTGATGCCAATGGGCAAGGAATTACAATGAAGACGCAATTAACATCTCACAAACAGAAGCGAAATGCAAACACCCCACTGGAAGAGTGGAATTATGCACAGAAAAAAAAAATCCTTCCCCTAATAGCTCTCCGACTTTCATTAGTTCTGACAGTGAAGGCTGCATCTCTGTGTGTTCCATGGCAACCGTTTCCAGGAAGAGCGATGCCAAGAGGAGCGCAGGTTCTGAAGACTTTCAATCAGTCCGAAAGCTTAGCCAGACAAAACATCACATCGCAGGCTTCGCAGCCTCCGTGGGCGCCTAAGGGGAAGGGTATGACGCAGGCAAACATTCCTCTCGGCTCTGGGGGTGACTTGAGCACAGGGAACGCGAGCGCAAGCCGCCTCCCTCCAGGGCTGGATCACAGGAGAGATGCCCGGGGCCCAAGGTCCCCCGACTGCAGACTCGGGTCATGTGGCTCCAGGAGAGGGTCGAGGCAGAGAAAGCACAGTGTCATCCAGTGGATTCCTTGGCTTCCTCCCTGTCCCTCGGAAAAGTACTCAGCTCTTTCTAAGCTGTGCATCTGCTAAATAGCACTGATAGAGGGAGAGAGCCAGGCTCTGGAGCCTGGTGGCTCGGATCTGAATTCCAGCCTTTCTCTTACTAACTGAGCCATCTCCATCAGCTTACTTGGCAACTGGGGTTCAGCCCCTTAACTGTCCCCACGTAGTCAGGAGGATCAATGGCACAGCCTGTGGACAATGCCAGGTTCTAGAACTGCTCGTAGTGGGTGCTGACCAGGTGAACTGCGTCCCGTTCACGTTTAGGATCCAGTGAGGTGCTGTGGATGACGAAAGTGGCTTAGACTCTAGATTCTGGCTGGGCCACCTGTAATACTTGCCACCTGCTCCCTCCTCCTCCCTCCCCCCTTCTCAGGCAACCCTTGTGCGCCCTCTCCAATTCTCTTCACCCACTCTGTAGTATTTCAAGGATGGTGATGGCATGGGGTAAAAGCAAGTGGGTTTGCGCTTGGCCTCTGGGCCTTGGATGGATGAGCTGGTTTGGAGCCTTTGGCTCTGGCCGTGCTCCTGGCAAAGTGCATGGATGGGGTGGGGGCAATGAAGCACGGACATGGGAAGACAACTTATAAACATTCAATGCCCTCCAAGCTCCTGCTTTCTCTGCAAGAATACATATTGAGGGCCTCCGTGTCCTGAAGCTCTGGTCCTTGGGATGCCTCAGTGAACAAAACAAGGAGCTTCCCTACTCCTGAGAGAGACTGGTCATATGCAAAATACACCATGAAAGGTGGATACAAAGTTAGAAAGTGATAAGTGCTTGGAAAAAAAAAAAACCAGCAGGGCAGGGAGAAGGGTTGGAAATGTCAGTGTGCGGGGTGGGCTGGTATTTTCAAAGTAGCGGGGGCACCTTAGATCTCATTGAGAAGATGGCATTTGAGCAAAGAATTGAAGGAAGGAAGGGTGTTTGGAGGAAAAAAAACTAGGGAACAGCCAGTGCAAAGCTCAGAGGAAGACATGTGACTGGCACGTTTGGGAATAACAAGACGGACTGTGTGGCTGAGTGGGGAGGAATGGATGTCCCATGGTAATAGGGACTAGAATAGGTGAGCTAGAGCTGACTTCGCTTTATGGTGTCCTGAGTACTGCCAGGAGTTGGGAGGGTCTAATGATCAACCCTCCATTCTCTACGACTCCCTACTCCAATCAGCCAGAACAACTAGATTTTAAAAATTATTCTATGTATTGGAGTTCAGTGTAATACTTTATTTAAATAAAGCCTTTGGCAACCTGAAAAGGATTGAAAAATTGACCAACTGAGCCTTGTAATAATGGGAGAAATGGAACCTCAGAGAGGACAAGTGACTTACCCAAGGCCACACAGCAAATTCAGTGGAAGAAATAGAAGTCGGACCCAGGGCATCTGGAAAAGGCACTTTGCTGTTATCTGTATTGGAGCCATGGGGCATTTTGGGAGCTGACTGAAACCTGAGACACATACAGTCCACACCGGATCCTGACAACTGGGTCCCCGTGGACTCGTGCGCTTCAGCTCGCTTGAGTCTACCTGACTTTTCTCAGGCTGTTGCGTTCTTCTCTTACAAACACACGTGGCCCTCCTCAGTTCAGTTTCTACATCCTCTGTGAAGCCACCTCCTGCTTAGCTGAGCCATCAGTGCATCTTTCTGTGAAATGTTTACAGCAATTTGAGCCATAGCAGCTCTAAAACAAGGCCTGCTGTCTTTTTAAGCCAGTGTTTCCTGCTCTGTAAGTGCTGAGGCAAGTTGCCTGCTCATAGGGTTTAGGCTAGGATGGAGTTTCATAATATATGTAAAACCTCAGGATATGATCTGGCACAAAAGAGCTGGCCAAGGGATGTTTATTAAGTAAGTAAATCACATCAGCCTATGGAGAAGTACTTTTCCATGGACCTACTGGCCCTGTCCATAAAGAGAAGGCATCTGAGTCCAGAGGTCAACAATACAGGCTTGAAATAAAAAAGACCCAGGTTCAACTCAAATTGCTTAACCTACTAGAACCTCAGTGTCTGCATCTACTAAATGGCAACAGCACCTACATTTGGGGATTATTATTGTTCAGTCACCAAGTCGTGTACAACTCTTTGCAACGCTATGGACTGCAGCAAGCCAGGCTTCCCTGTCCTTCACTCTCACAAACTCATGTCCGTTGAGTCGATGATGCTATCCAACCATCTCATCCTCTGTCATCCCTCTTCTCCTCTTGCCCTCAATCTTTCCCAGCATCAGGGTCTTTTCCAGTGAGTCAGCTCTTCACACCAGGTGGTCAAAGTATTGGAGCTTCTTCAGCATCCATCCTTCCAATGAATATTCAGAGTTGATTTCCTTTAGGATTGACTGGTTTGATCTCCCTGCAGTCCAAGGGACTCTCATGAGTCTTCTCCAGCACCATAGTTCGAAAGCATCAATTCTTCAGTGCTCAGCCTTATTTATGGATTATTAATGGAGAGGAAATTGTATAAATGCTCAGTAGTACTTGTCTAGCCCCTTGGGCCGGATGAAGCCCTACTGGGATTAGAGGAATCCCAGGCAGTGGTTCTCACACTTGAGTGTGTGTTTCACCATCAGGGACTTGTTAAAATATGGATAGATGGTTCCCATCCCTCAGAGGTTCCGATTCAGTAGGTCTGGGGTGGGGCCAGAGCCTGCACTTTTAACACATCCCCAGGTGAGGTGATGCTACTTGTCCTGGGGTCACTAAGAGCCAGTGTCTTCCACCAAGATGAGAGTCACGGAAAGAGAAGGGACTGAAGATTGGGTACAGACTTGATGTGCGGCCAATCCAGATGGAGAGTTATGAACCCCGAAGGAGGCCTATTCTCCAGGCCAGGGAGTCAGCCAACTTCCCACACCTGGGTGACCAGCTGCCCTCACTGGAACTCCATGACAGGCACAGAGATTCATAGTCCAATGAAGAAGCAGCCTACAGAGAACTCCTTCCCCTCCTTCTGTCTCATTCCTATTTCTTCCAACTGGATAACTTCTGGCCTCTGAATATACCAAAATAGAGTGAGCTATAAGATGCTAATAGAGATGAGCAAGAAAATAGAAAACCAGATAGAGATGAAGCTAAAATCAGTGTTTCTAGATTTGGAATCCCGCCCCCCACCCCTCTGTAATTTCTCAAAGATAGCAGTCATCCTGGGAGCATTCTAGGTCCCCAAGATGTTAAAATAGTCCCATGAAAATGAATGGGTTCTCTATTAGTGACACAATAAAATCTATAGATTTCAACCTACATTCAGATCTTGTATGACTTGGATCCTCTTATACTAGCCAACCATTAAATATCTAATGGCTGCTTTTCCTCGTCCCTGTACTTTTTCTTCTTAAGTCTTTGCTCTCGCCTTCCTTCCAGCTGAATTGCCCTC
This sequence comes from Budorcas taxicolor, assembly GCF_023091745.1. Taxonomy (NCBI): domain Eukaryota; kingdom Metazoa; phylum Chordata; class Mammalia; order Artiodactyla; family Bovidae; genus Budorcas; species Budorcas taxicolor. The sequence goes on from NC_068928.1 coordinate 15,994,686, forward strand.
CTTCCAATAAGCTCCTAACATCTGTCTCTATTTTCAGTGTTCTAAATCAGGGGATAGCAAATGGCCAAATATAGCCCACTGCCTGTTTTTGTCGGTAAAGTTTTATTGACACATGGACACACCCATTCATTTCTGTATCCTCTAGGCCCGCTTTTATGCTGCTATGACAGAGTTGCGTAGTTGTAACAGAGACCATCTGGTCTGCAAAACCTAAAATACTGGCTGGCTGGCTCTTCATGAGAAAAGTTTTCTGACCCCTGTTCCAAGTGCAATGTCATTTTCTCAATGAAACCTTAATGGATCCCACCAAGTAACATTTATCTCACTTTCCTCCCAAACCTCCTAGTTCTTCCTTTTATGATTATGTTACTTGTCCTAATGGTTTTCTGTGTATATATATATATATACATATACATATACATATACATATATATATATATATATATATTTTTTTTTTTTTCCACCGCATCGCTTTGCCAGGGCATACAAAGTTACATTTAAAGACATCCCTTAAAGTCATTTGTAAAGTTCCAAAAGTAGGAAGCAACCTAAATGTTCAAGAGTAGCAAAAAGGCCAAATAAACTATGGTATAGCCTATGAGGTATTGCTGTGTGGCAAATAAAATCAGTTTCTCAAGATTTAATGGTTGGGGAAAAACTGTCTATCACATAAAAAATTTTTAGAAAAGCTTCTAATAATACAAGCCTACTTTGTAAGTTAATAAATAAATATACAAATTAAGAAGACTTGAAGGAAATCTATAAAAATCTTACTCTTCTCTGGGTAGAGGTTTATGGTTGACCTTCATTTTGTTGTTATCTTAGTTTCTATATTTTTCATAATAAGTATATATTACTTTTAAAACTAGGGGAAATCACTTCTTGGCCTTTTGGCTAAGATCAAGTGTAAAACCAGGAAAAAGTCCAAGTTATCAACACGCTAGCAGCTGACTCTCCTCTGGCTTCAACACATTCTAACACCATGGCGTTGAAAATTCACCTAGCCTCAGTTTCTTATCTCTGAAATATGGGGAAGTACAGCTTTCTTTGGAAAAGACCCTGATGCTGGGAGAAATTGAGGGCAAGAGGACAAGGGGGTGACAAAGGATGAGATAGCTGGATAGTTGGATGGTATCATGGACTCAGTGGACGTGAGTCGGAGCAAACCCCAGGAGACAGGAAGGACAGGGAAGCCTGGCATGCTGCAGCCCGTGGGGTCCCAAGAAGCTGGACACGACTTGGTGACTGAACAATCACAACAGTGCTTTTTCTTGCAAGGTTTGTTGAATTTTTGAAACAGTCTAGCAATTTCCAAAATGCCCTCCTCCCCAGCATGCCGCAGCATCTGGGCCATGGTGGTGAGCTGGGCAGTCTGGGAGTTTCCACGGGACCGAGTTGGCTCTTTGAGATCGAGGCGGAGCTGTGATGGATGGAGCAGAATGGTGCTGAGGCTGCCTTGAAGTCCAGGGCCAGCACACGTTTTAGCAGCCCAGCATGAGGAGGGCTGCCGTGAAGGGGGCCTGGTCCCCGAAGCCCCCAGCTTCACTGGTCCCATGCCTTCGTGCCTTTATGTTTCATTTTCACCCTGAACTTGCCGTTCCAGCCGCAGTGGTCTGGGGCCTGCCCGTCCACGCTCCCCACCCTGTGCTGTTTTCTCACTGCCTCCCGTCAGTCTGTGTTTGCCATTTTCTTTCTCCTTCCAAGTCACACCTTTATACTTCCACTGAAGTGTATTACTTTTTTTTTCTTTGCCAAAATCTTTCTGTTCCTTCCTGACTTGCTGAAAAATGTCTTTACTTGAACCTACGAGTAACATTTTTTCTGTATTCCTTTCTCCCATCTTTTTCTCCTCCTCTTCTTTTGTCAACATCCTTATTATCCCCTCACCCAATTATCAAGATAAGTGAGGGAAGGCAAGAGTAGATGATGGAGATCAGCAGAGAGGTTGGTCAGCTGGACTCAGGTGGTGGCAGTGGAGATGGAGAACAGTGGATAAGTTGTGCTAGAAAGAGATAGGCTCCACTGAAGTTACATATGGTGGAGATGAGGGCCAGAAAGGGGCTCTGATACACCCCAAGTGACCAAGGGACAGCTCAGGGAGTCTAGGTCTGTGTTCTTGCAATTCCTGGGAATATCCCAGTATCTGGATATATCACTCATCTGCCATGGCCCTTCCACCATGCGCCCCACCCCCCTCTATTCTATGTGCGCCCCAGGGATGTGGAGACATTGACCCACCTCACCCTATTCCTCCACCCAGGGTGATGTCTTTAACAAGGGCCTCCACATACCCAAGAAGCCAAGAGGGTACCCGCTGACTTCTGGACTTTGGAGAAACCTGTCACACCTGTCTTTGGCTTCGGAACTTGGTATTTCCGGAAATTCATTGAGGACTGGGCCATAAAGTTAGAGGGGTGTGTTTTGGACTGGGGGCAGTGGGGACAACTGTCATTAATTAGGTTAGTTTCTTATCAGCTCCATAAGAGCGGAATAGCAGACTCTGCCTCTGTGGACTGGCCCCAAGCTCAGTGGGAAGTCTGAGCCCTTAGCCCATGAGAATGCCTGAAGAGCAAGCTGGGCCTCATGGATTAAGCAATGAACTAGTGCAAGAGGAGATTAGCATTTGCTGAGCATGAACTATTGTGGTTTGTGAACTGCTTGTGAGTCCTTGATGACCAGGTGTGTTGAGTCTCATGGCCTTGTATCCTGCATGGTGTGATGGTGAATGGCAAACCATCCTGGGAGCAGGTTTCCAGCTCTGATGTCTCCATCCCATGCAGGACTCTGGAGGCCTGCGGAGCTCTCCCCTAGCTCTTGGCTTTCTTGGTAGAGATGTGGAAGCCCCACCTTAATGTGGCTACAGAAAGGTTACGCCTCAGCTCTGATTTCCTTTTTTTCTAAGAATTTTTTTTTTTAACGTGCACCATTTTAGAAGTCTGTATTTTATTTGTTACAATGTTGCTTCTCTCCTTGGACTGTGTGAATTAACCTTCTCTGGTTTCTAGAATGTACCATGAGGATATGCAGCTGTGGCTCAAGAGGGAGGGATAATCACATACCTGAATGGATGGAGCTTTGAAAGGTCTCCACCAGAGCTACCTTGAATCTTCTCTGCAATCTGATCATCTCTCTGGGGATGCTCCCAGATCCTTCTTGCTTAAGTATTCATCAAGCCTGTGAACTGAGGAATTTATGTCAAGCAAAGATGGAAATTGCTTTGCAAACTTTCCCAATATTAAGCTTATTATTCCCAGACTGTCCAAGGTTTATAGATGTCATCTATCAGATACCGTTTTTTTTTTTTTTTCTAGATTTTATTTTTACATTTCAGTCAGTACACCTACTATGGGGGCAAATCCTATTGCCGTTGAAAAAATTAGGAGATTGAGTCCCAGAGAGATTCAGTAATTTTATTTGAGGTTAGATAGACGATTGATAGTCATACTGGGATTCAGGCCTAAACCTAATTTCAAAGCCCCTGATTTTTCTTTTTAAAAATATAATTTTATATATTTAGTTTTGGCTATTCTGGGTCTTCACTGATGAGCTCTGGCTTTCTCTAGTTGGGGTGAGCGGGGAGCTACTCTTTGTTGCCGTGTACAGACTTCTGTGGCTGTGGCATGTGCCCTGAGCCATGTGAGATCTTCCTGGATCAGGGACTGAACCCGTGTCCCCTGAATTGGCAGGCAGGCTCTTAACTACTGGACCACCGGGGAAATCCTAATTGTCCTACCTTTGAAGCTGCCCAGGGTCTTCATATCTTTCTGCAAAATGGTTACCAAGCCGCTTCTTGAAGACTTGATATATTGGAAAACTCACTCCCTCCCCAGGTGGCCTATAGAGGTCAGTGTCTTGCTTAGGCCGATTAACAAGTGGCTGGTCTAGCTATCACCATCTATCACCACTAATAAGTGGTGGTCTTTGTCCTCCTTTTCCTCCCTTCTCTTCTTCTCACTTGACTTTGCATCCTTCTGTCTTGCCCTGGAGGGAGAGGCCCCTTGACTTCATTCAGGAAGGGCCCAGGTTGAAGATGCTGCTGGTCCTCAAGAAAATAGCCTAGGCTGGGAGCTCTTTTCTCCTTCCCTGAGCTAACCAGTCAGTGATATGCCCCCTGGTAATTTTTTTTTTTTCTAGTTTCAAGGCTTATTTTCGAGGTACTGTATTCAAGAAAGTGTAGATTTGCCATAGGAGAAATATAGGTGAGAGAAACAGAATAAAATGTCCATAAATATGTCCACATACCGATGGGCAGTTGATTTGTTTTACTGGAGTAAAATTGCTTTCCAGTGTGGTGTTAGTTTCTACCATACAATGAAGGGAATCAGCTCTATGCACGCATATGTCCCCTCTCCCTTGGACCTCGCTCCTGCCTCCTCCCCTCCACCATCCCACCCTCTAGGTCATCACGGAACACTGAGCTGAGCTCCCTCTGCCATGCAGCCACTTCCCACTAGCTATCTATTTAACACACGGTGGTGTATTTATGTCAGTCCTCTCCCAATTCATCTCACCTTCCCCTTCTCCCCGTGTCCACAATGTTCATTCTCTATGTTTGCGTCTCTATTGCTGCCCTGCCCTGGCAGTTGATTTTTGACAAATTTGCAACAAAATGCCTTGGAGGAAAACTGTACTGTTTTCAACAAATGATACTGGAAAAAGTGGATTTCCTTATTCTCTTTAACAAGAATTCCAATCCATAATTTGCACCATAACTATACAACTTTTATTTAAAAAAAAAAAAAGTATATAGGAGGAAGCGTTTATGTCCCTGGGGTAGCAGTGATTTCTTAAATGCAACACCAAAAGCATAATCCATAAAAGAATAAATTGATGCAATGGATTTCTTAAAACTTAAAACTCCACATGTTAACACATAGGTGATTAAAAAAATAGTGTCAGTTGTCTCAGTAACATTCTCTTTTTGAACAAAGGCAGTCTCCTGTGTTCCCAAAGACATTTTTCATTATATTTCTTTCTGTTGGATATTCTGGAATTATAGTAAATGGTGTTTTCAAATAGAGTTTTCTAATGATAAATCATTAGAAAACAAAGGCATAATTCATAATTGACATTGTTTACAGCAACCTTGCCAGATTGACTTACTCTTTTTAAAAAAGTTTATTGAAGGATATTTGATTTACAATGCTGTGTTTCTTCTGTACGGCATGATCACTTAGCTATGCATGCATATATATATATATATATAATTTTTATATTCTTTTCCATTGTGATCTGCCACAGAATACTAAATATAGTTTCCTGTGCTATATGTTAGGACCTTGTTGTTTATCCATTCTCTATATAAGAGTTTCCCTCTGCGAATCCCAAACTCCCCTTTCTTCCCTCCCCGCAACCCTGACAACCACAAATCCGTTCTCTATGTCTTATTTTTTAAAGAGCCTATATCTTATGTTTTTAAGAGCCTAGGTTTTTAGCATTTGCCTATTTCTATGGTGTACATGTTCCCAGCATAGCCAATATCAGGCTAGAGGCAGCATCACTGAAAGCGGAGTTGGGAGGCATACACGTGTGCTCAGCCTGTAAACTGTGTCTGACTCTTTGTGACCCCATGGACTGTAGCCCTCCAGGCTCCTCTGTCCTTGGGGTTTCCCAGGCAAGAATACTGGCATGGGTTGTCATTTCCTTCTCCAGGGGATCTTCCCAACCCAAGGATTGAACCCACATCTCCTGCACTGGCAGGCAGATTCTTTACCACTGCACCGCCAGGGAAGCCCACTATTGGATGGTGAAAGCAAGCAATCTATGCGGAAATTGTCACAGAAATTCAGCTCTAACAGAGAAGTATGTAAGATAGGAAGTCAAATGTCTTCAGCTTAAGTCACCACCTGGACTAATAACTGACCATTTTTCTTGAAGATAATTTCATCTCTTTCTCTCTAGATCTTCCTAGATCATATTACATATTAATTATGCATATTTTGGTAAAATGTGACCATATTAATCATATTACTTTTTAATCTGGATTTTCATTTGACAGCTTATCATGAACATTTCCACATTAGTCATTTAGAGATTACCTCATCCTTCATCATGGCAGCATATTATTCTACTGTGTGGATGTCCCGTAATTTATTTAATCAGTTTGATTTTTAACAACAGGTTATTTCCATTTTTTTTTTCAAAATCATAAACAGTGCTTTGATTATGTATTCAATAATCTCCTTTGGATATTTTTTTAAAATCAATTATTGGATCAAAGTGTATCCATACTTTTGATTGTCATACAACATGCTCTCCAAAATAGCTTTGCAATTTACATTCCCACTGATAATGTTCCACACTCCCATTAGGACTGGGTATTACTGATCTAAGTCATTTACTAATCTGATGGGTAAAAAGAATACTATTGTTTAAAAATTACTTTTCTTTAAATTTCTAGGAGGATGAAATCTTTTCATATGTCTATTGACTATTTGTCTTTTTTTCTTATTTTTTTTTTTTCTATTTGAAGCCCCATACTTGTGTATGTTCAGGCCTGTGTATCACTAGTTATCACTAGAAAGAGGTTCAGAGAGCAAGTGGTATCTACTCTGGTGTTTATTTTACCCAAGAAACCAGTTTTAGCTTTCTATTGTGTACTAGGTTTGGGATTGTTAAATACAAAGAAACATAATGCAAAGTTCCTATTCTTGATGGTACTGAAAATCACCAATGGGAGGCCGACGTGCACCCAGAACCCCGAGGATGTGGCCCGGCAGTTGCAGTGGCCTGAGGATGGCAGGGGCCAGTCTTCGAATTCGCAATTGAAATTCTGGTGCTGTCACTTCAGTTCTCTCGGAATTGAGGTTAGACATATAGGCTGTCCGAGAGCTAGGACTTGATAGTTAATAATTCTGCCTGTAACCCAGGAGATGAAGACACTGTCATTGTTTTCTGGGTGGTCTTGCTAACCTTTGATTTCAAGTTCCCCGGAAACTTTGCTAACCAGTGCCCTGCATCTCTACCTCCACCCCAAGGCAGTCCCCTTTGGCCATTCCATAGACCCCCCAGAACTCTGAAGAATGCTGCAGAAACACTGAGCACAGTATCCAGTTTGGTCCCCGCCAGTCCCATGTTTCTGTGATTTTCTATGACTCAACGATTCCTTTCAATAGGTGCCATGCTGCTGCTGCTGCTGCTAAGTCGCTTCAGTCGTGTCCGACTCTGTGCAACCCCATAGATGGCAGCCCACCAGGCTCCCCCGTCGCTGGGATTCTCCAGGCAAGAACACTGGAGTGGGTTGCCATTTCCTTCTCCAATGCATGAAAGTGAAAGATGAAAGTGAAGTCGCTCAGTCATGTCCGACTCTTAGCAACCCCATAGACTGCAGCCTACCTGGCTCCTCGTCCATGGGATTTTCCAGGCAAGAGTACTGGAGTGGGGTGCATAGATGATACCAACATAATCGTGGGGACACAACGCCTGCCCTCCAGGTGCTTATGGGCTGAAGAGCCTTTGGAAAATGCCTTGGCAGCCTACATGGAAGGATGTCAGTTGCTGGGCAAAGTTGGCTCTCGGCTCAGTGGTGGCCCCTCCACACCTACCTGCATCACGGTTCCCGGGCCAGGCTGCACATTAGAATCACCCAGGGAGCTTTTGAAAAGCTATGGAGATGAGGCCCTACCCCCAGGAGGTTCTGATTCAATAGGCCTGGCATGAGGCCCAGGCAGCAGTGCTTTGTAAGAACTCCCTGGGTGGTTCTTATGTGCAGCCAGGGCTGGGAACCACTTGCCTGCACAGATTACTGGGGGGATTTTCATAGAGATGGATGACTTCATTAGCTGGTGGTTCAGGACTGTTGCCTGTGTTGGTCACAACATTAACTCCATGGTTTGTCATCTCCTTAAGTCCTTTGAGGGCAGGGACTGTGACTTCACACTTGAGATGTTCATCTCTCAGCCAGGCTATACTCACGGTCCTTCTGTGGTTAAGATCCGGGTCTCAGGTTTCTTGGGCTCAGATGCTGGTTCTGTAATCTGACACCTATAGGACTGTGGGGAAAATACTTAACCTGCGTATGCCTCAGTGTCCTCACCTAAAGTTGCAGAAAATACTGTCTCAAGGGTATCGGTGGATTATATAAGTTTCTTGTATGCAAAGTACTTATAAGAGAGGATGATGGTAGGAAGCAGTCAGCAAACATTATTCTCATGACTTGGGAGAAGGAACTGTATTCAGTTCAGTTCAGTTCAGTTCAATTCAGTCGCTCAGTCGTGTCTGACTCTTTGTGACCCCATGAATCACAGCATGCCAGGCCCCCCTGTCTATTACCAACTCCCGGAGTTCACTCAGACTCATGTCCATCGAGTCCGTGATGCCATCCAGCCATCTCATCCTCTGTCGTCCCCTTCTCCTCCTGCCCCCAATCCCTCCCAGCATCAGAGTCTTTTCCAATGAGTCAACTCTTCTCATGAGGTGGCCAAAGTACTGGAGTTTCAGCTTTAGCATCAGTCCTTCCAAAGAAATCCTGGGGCTGATCTCCTTCAGAATGGATTGGTTGGATCTCCTTGCAGTCCAAGGAACTCTCAAGAGTCTTCTCCAACACCACAGTTCAAAAGCATCAGTTCTTCGGTGCTCAGCCTTCTTTACAGTCCAACTCTCATATCCATACATGACCACAGGAAAAACCATAGTCTCTCTTTTAGGGAAGAGCAAATCTGATTATATCATGGGACTTTCTTTAACCTTTATATTCTTTAGCTTTTGCTACAAGTTAATCACTAAAGGGATATTCCTGATAAGCTTGAATTAGACATAATGGCCCACCTCTGGGAATCCTTGCTCCCACTTGTGAATGGTGGCAGGAAGAAATGAACATGTCCCCTGTGGAGTCTGACCGGAACCAAGGAATGTTTGGTTTTAACACCACCACCACCCCCCTTCATCCCTGAGGCCCTGGATCCAGTATCCCATGCATAGTGGGTGCCCCTGGGAATGAGGACCACAGAGACAAGAGGGCAAGTCAGAAGATCTGGATTCCAGGGCTATCCCTTCTGACCGTTGCTTCATCTTTAAGATGGTTGTAATCTCCTGGTGGTAAACCTGACCAGGCGATTGTGACCGTCCAGGGAAGAGACACGTGCAACAACATACTATCAATCCTAAAAGGTTATGCTGCTCAGAATGTTTAGATCTCTGAAAAAGGCTCAGGGATGAATCTCACATAGGTAGCCTCAAGAAGCTCAGGCTCACTAGATGACATGTACAGAATGGATTTAAATATATGAGAAGTGTAGAGAGAGACATAAAGTAAATATAGTTTAGAAAGATACTATTTTCAGGTGAGGAAAGCTGAGAAGACGTCCTAGACAAGGAGAGAGTTGAATTAGGGTTTGAAAAAAAAAAAATAGTATTTGGCCATGCCTAGGTGGGTAGAGGTGTGCACACAGATGTGTGTCTGTATGTAAATGTCCATAGGACTGTGGGCATTTGTAGAGGGGTTTCTCGTGGCTACTGGAGGAGTGGTGACAGTGGACGTCAAGCTCCCTCGGAGTGTGGAAAAGTGGAAAGAAAATAGGCTTTGGAATCAGGCAGACTTTGGTCCTATTCTAGACATTTTCAAAATACTCTGCCCAGTACATTGTGAGGTTGCTGGTTCCAGCCATGGACACATACACTGTCTCTCTCTTTCCCTCTCTCACATTTGCAGTCTCATCACCCATTTAATCTCTTGTCAATTCTCATTTCCAAACAGCTCCTGAATTTTTACCTTCCCCTCCCTTCCATTGCTACTGCCAAGCACTGACCCTGACCTTAACTTGCAGCCAGACTCCATCACCGCCTTGGTTTCAAGGCTTGCCCTCTTTCTCCTTGCTTCCTCACTTCCAGTTGCTTCCTCCCTGCAGTTTTCTTTCTGTCGTACTATTCCTCTCTGGCAGTCACTGCATGGCCACAAGAATCTTTCTAAAAACCATATATCTGCTCACATTCGTCTCCTGCTAAAAGACCAGTAATGACTTGCCTTGTAGCCGGAATAGCATCAAGTCCAGTCATTAAACAGGCGCTGCCCACCTCCACAGCTTCACTTCTATTTTCCTAGGCATCCTCTCAGTGGGACTGAGCGGCGGCCAGCTTTACTCCGTCCCATGTCTAAATCTGGTCCACGCTGGCTTCTCTGCTTGGAATGCCCTTTCCTAATGTTTCCCTCTGGAATAATTTAATTGAATTATTTTAATAAATAAATTAATTGAATAATTTTAATATAGTAATATTAATATTACATATGAACAAGTAATATATCCATCTCTTCTTGGGTTTATTTACCTGTTTAGGCGAGCCTTTGTGAGGGCAATGTCCATCCATGACTTACCTGTTTCTCTATACAGGTCCAAGTACAAGGTCTGGCATGAATTAGGTGCTCAACAAAAACTTAATGATTAAGTGAATGAATTAATAAATGCATAGGTAGTTTTACTAATAACAAGAACTTCCACTCATGCTTTCTTCTGGAAAGGAAAAGGAGCCAACGATTACACATTGATTATCTGTCTAATCCACTCTTTGACATGTTCTCCCAAGGTAGTTTAATCATTCATCTTTGTGTTCAAAAGGCTGAAATCCTTTGGAGTGGATTTTCATAAGAATGAGTTGTTCAACCCCAAGACATGAAAGGAGCCCAGCTGAAGTTGAGAAACTCAGTATATCCTGCAACTTTTGCAATTTGAGGATCAGGTGAACAGTCAAAACATTCACTGAGGACATATAAGGTACTGATTCAGTAAGTACTTTGGTAGAGGAGTTGAGATAAAGAAGTTAAAAAGGCAGCTCCATTTTCTTGTCCTTCTATGTTTACACAGTGCAGGCCTTTGATCTGTATTGTTAAAACACAATACAGGATTTCCTGAAACAATCAGGGTTTCCCTGGTGGCTCAGTGGTAAAGAATCCACCTGTCAATGCAGGAGACAGGGGTTCAATCGCTGGTCTGGGAAGATTCTAGATGTCATGAAGCAGCTAAGCCCATGCTCCACAGCTATTGAGCCTGTGCTCTAGAACCTGGAAGCTGCAACTACTGAAGTCCATGTGTTTACAGCTTGTGCCCAGCAGCAAGAGAAGACATTGCATTGAGAAGCTGTGCAGCAACAAAGACCCAGCCCAGCCAAAATAAATAAATAAAATTATAAAAAATAAAAACAACAAATTTTAACCCAGTAAATTCAAAGGTCTACTAGGCTTTATTCAATGATTCAAAAATCAGTCACCATCCCCTCTAGTAATAATAGAAGAGTACTTCCATAGATTGTTCATGGGTTTGATCTGTGGTTTTTCTTTTTAACAATGGCCCCCTTTGGATCAGACTCTCAGCCTAACTGAGAGATGTGATCGCAATGTAAGACCTTGGCATCAGTCTCGGCTATGGCTCTGCAGCTCTGTTGATCTTTGGTGTGGTATTCACATGTCATGATGTGTTCGCTGAAACTGTGATAATCACTGGCCATGACTGCAGGTTCACAATTTTTAATTCATTCTCTTTGCTTCTGTTATGATGGTCCAGCCATGAGGAGATCATCACCCTGTTGATCAGCAGCTGCAAACGTGCATTTAAAGCTTTTGAGAGGGAACAGTGTGCTGGGGGATCGTTATGATAACTGTAAGCAGGATCACCCCCAATGTTTGGGGCGTACTGTGGAGCCACAGTGCTCGAGACTCAAACCAGTCAAAAAAAGACCCTGTCGAGGGAGTCACCCTTTGATGCCAAGCGTCTTGCTCAGTGATCTTCATGTAACTGAGTTTCAGCTTCCCCAGAAGGGTTCCTCCAGGTGTAGCAGGTGGTGTTGGCCTCCACACAGACCCCTCTTTGCTCAGCTAGAAGATAATCAAGAGCTGTCCTGTTATCAAGAACAACCTTGGCCAGAGAGTCTAAGGATCTTTGCTGGGCAGCACATCCTTTAGCATTGGTTTCTGCAATATATTCAGAAGTTAGGGAGAGACTTCTGATCATATTCTCACTTGTCCTTATATCTATCCATGGCTTTGCCAAAGGGAGAAATTCCTGAATCATAATGCCTTCTGAAAAGTCCTTTCTAGAACATTTAGCAGCATAGTTAGAAAACCTAAGAAGCATAGCGCAGCTGTGGCCCAGCCATATAGACATTTTTAGATCCCAGGAAAGTGATAACTACCATAGATAAAGACAAGATCTATTGGAGACACAAACAATTTCTGTCAAGGAAGTTCTGTCAGTGGACTCATTCACAGGAATTGCTGTTTACCTGCTCAAGCCAGAGGTCAGTCAGTTTCTTAGTTCATGGTAGAGGAAGTCTCCCGCTCTGAGATAGTCATCCTAAATTCCAGAAGTTACCCCACTTAGCAATGTCCTGGGAAATATGGATGGGGGTGTTATTTTTCCAGGGTATGCTAAAGGAGAAAAAGGAAAGAAGAAAGAGGTTTATGTTTAGCCAAAGTAGGAAGTCTTGATCCATTGTCTGGGATGGATCTGGTCTACCTGGATGTCAGCTACTTCTCTTCCTTGTCAGATTGATTCAGAGGTGTCTAGTTTGGTTCGTGTCCAGATGTCTGATGGGCCCCTTTTCACCTGTGAGATAAATATCCATGGTTCAAGTTCCTAGAGTTTGACTGTCATTTGGGTAGTCAGAAGAACCTGAAGAACCTGGCACAGTCCCTTCCAAGGAGATTTAAGGGAAACTTAGTTTTTAGTGATTCCAAATCACCAAGGTGGGAGACAGTTGGAAACATTAGTTTGGTGAGTCATAGCCAGATGTTTGAGGCACCTAGAAGAATTCAGGACCTAGTCGAGTTTACATGTAGGTAGTAAAACCTCAAAAATAATTAACAGGAAATAGAATGTAATATCTACAGTGGTGCAAACATAATTTTTCTCTCTACAGTTGCTCTTATCTTTTTTAACCAAAGATAATCACAGTAAAGCTAATTTGTTTATATTGAATTTGACCTGATTATTTATGTAAGTGCAACAAGAAAAGTGCCTGATCATGTAAGTTCTGTTTAGGACTGCTTTGCTGAAACGTTTCACAAGGATTCTCAAACTCCACCTGCAATACCATTTCAGTCAAAGCCTTGGTAATATAGTCAACGTCTCCAATTGTGTCAGCATGAAAATAATAATACTCACTGAGAGATTCTGAATTCTGGAGGGAGCCAGTACTGGGGGAAAGTAAACATTGCATCTTTGTTCACAAAAGTGTATCTTACTAAGTCGGTCGATAGCTTGAAAGATTTCCTTAAATGTGGGGGAAAAAAGGCATCAGCAATGCTATAAACCCAAGATCATGAAAATGATAACCACCCTCAGACTTCCCTGGTGGCCCAGTGACTAAGACTCTGTGCTTCCAATGCAGAGGGTGTGGATTCGATCACTGATGGGGGAACTAAGATCCCATGTGGCAGTTCAGTTCAGTCGCTCAGTTACGTCTGACTCTTTGACTCCATGGACTGCACCACGCCAGGCTGCCCTGTCCATCACCAACTCCCAGAGCTTGCTTAAACTCATGTTCATCGAGTTGGTGATGCCATCCAACCATCTCATCTTCTGTCTTCCCCTTCTCCTCCTGCCTCCAATCTTTCCCAGCATCAGGGTCTTTTCCAATGAGTCAGCTCTTCCCATCAGGTGGCCTAAGTATTGGAGTTTCAGCTTCAACATCGGTCCTTCCAAGGAATATTCAGAACTGGTTACCTTTAGGATGGACTGGTTTGATCTCCTTGCAGTCCAAGGGATTCTCAAGAGTCTTCAACACCACAGTTGTGACATGGCCAAAAAAAGAGAACCATCTTCATCAGTTCATTCAACCTCATATTATTAATTCTTGTTCTGCTCAAATCCAGTTTTTCCATTAGTCCTCTCGACCTTGCCTGATGATTGAGGATGATAGAAACAGTGACTAATCTAAAGAGTTTGCAAGATTTTTGTTCAAGTGCATATGATTTTCCCAATGAAGTAAGTTCCTTGATCACTGGAGACTGTGGAAGGTTTACCCTAAGTGAGAAACACATTTTCCAACAGGGTCTTTTCAGTATGAGGGCATTGGCCTTGTGACAGGAAAAAGCTTCAACCCATCAGGAAAATGTACATACAGCAATAAAAGCATATTAATCACCCACACTAAGTGGTAGTTGAATGAATTCCAGTTGCAGGTATTCAGAGGGTGCAGAAGAAGGAGGTCTGAGGGTCCTGTGGAACCAAAGGAGTTTTTCTGAAATGCGCTTGAGTAGGTAAGGAACGCAAAAAGCCAAAATATGGGAGGTTTGCCAGGGAGCTGGGAAGATCCAAGCAGCCGTCTTGGGTTTCTCATAGCCCCAACTGTTCATTTAGTTTACAGCCATTTTTTACCTATCTTGATTTCTCTGACTTGGGAGCAGACTGTTGCCATGTTACAAAGACGTCAGGATGGTAGAATCTGGCAACGAGTGGTCATTTTTTGCAGGAGCAATATGAACTTCATTCACGTGTACCACAGTCCTAATAGAGTCTGCTGCTGCTGCTTTTGCATAAAAGTCAGTGAAGTCATTTCCCTAATATTCAGGCTCAGATGGTAAAAAAATCTGCCTGCAATGTGGGAAACCTGGCTTCAATCCCTGCGTTGGGAAGATCCCCTGGAGAAGGGAATGGCTCCACACTCCAGTACTCTTGCCTGGAGATTTCCATAGACAGAGGAGCCTGGTGGGCTATACAGTCCATGGGGGTCACAAAGAGTCGGACACGACTGATGACTGACAGTTTCACTTCAATTTTGATAACAGCAATTTCAGATTTGTCAGATGTCCCATTAGTCCAATTTTCAAATACCACTTATTTAAAAAAAATTTTTTTTTTCTGATGAGTTTCATTTCAAAGTCACTCTTAGGTCCTGGAGAAGATAGGGGTAGGAAATCTTCATCTCAAAAATACAGACTAAGTGCAAAACACTTTCCAATGGCCTGATCTTTTGAAGCATTTTGAGAGGAATAGGTGAGATTTAGGGATTGGAAAAAAGAAAATGTTGAACTTTGAACTTCTAGAGACACACTTTTGATTCCTCAGAGAATTATAAGACAGAGAACTTGTGTTCCCAGTACCCTCTAAAGAACTGGGTTTTTATCTCTTTAATTTTTCAGTAGCCTTTTGCAACACATCTTTCACTGAAGCTCTTCCAGAATTTTGAAAACTTTTGGAGGCTTCTGAATACTGATTAAAATAGGTATTCCATCTGTTTGTTTGATTTGGGAGCCCTTGATTACCTATTTGGAACATTGCTTATAATGGCCATTGCAATTTCAGGTTATTTTTAGTAAAATGTTCCCATTTTGCTCTTAAAAAATTGTTTTAAAATTTTATTTTTTTAATTTACTTGTTGGCTGTGCTGGGTCTTGGTTGTGCTACATGAGCGTCTCTAGATGTGGCCAGTGGACTCTCCAGAGTGAACGGGCTCAGTAGTTGCAGAGTGCAGGCTTAGTTGCCCTGAGGCATGTGGATCTTAGTTCTCCCACCAGAAATCGAACCAATGTCCTCTACATCAGAAGGTGAATTCTTTACCGCTGAACCACCAGGGAAGCCCCCAAGGGACTATAGTTCTTAAACATAAACAAGTGTGCCAGAAGTTGTATATTCAACTCTTTGGATCCCCTTTAAAAACAAAAACAAACAAACAAACAAAACCTGGGACTTTGGGTTTCTGAGAGCCAAACTAATGATGAGGAGGGACTTGGGGAGCTGGAAGGTGGGTAAGTGCTCTACAGCCTTTAAATTCTTGATTCTACTCACCAATGTTTTCAACTTTTTTTTTTTTAATTTCTGAGAGTCCTATTAGCAACTAACCTTTATTTAATATCCACTTGAAGCCTCCCACTGGAGATCTCAGACTCAGTTCTCTCCCCAGTCCAGTTCAATTCTTGAGTTGGACCCAGTCCAGGTCCAACTGGTTCAGTTCAGTTCAGTCGCTCAGTTGTGTCTGATTCTTTGCGACCCTAGCAATCTCATCCTCTATCATCCCCTTCTCCTCCTGCCCCCAATCCCTCCCAGCATCAGAGTCTTTTCCAATGAGTCAACTCTTCACATGAGGTGGCCAGAGTACTGGAGTTTCAGCTTTAGCATCATTCCTTCCAAAGAACACCCAGGACTCATCTCCTTTAGTATGGACTGGTTGGATCTCCTTGCAGTCCATGGGACTATCAAGAGTCTTCTTCAACACCACAGTTCAAAAGCATCAATTCTTTGGTGCCCAGCTTTCTTCACTGTCCAACTCTCACATCCATACATGACCACTGGAAAAACCATAGCCTTGACTAGACAGACCTTTATTGGCAAAGTAATGTCTCTGCTTTTGAATATGCTATCTACGTTGGTCATAATTTTCCTTCCAAGGAGTAAGCGTCTTTTAATTTCATGGCCACAATCACCATCTGCAGTGATTTTAGAGCCCCAAAAATAAAGTCTGACACTGTTTCCACTGTTTCCCCATCTATTTGCCATGAAGTGATGGGACCAGATGCCATGATCTTCGTTTTCTGAACGTTGAGCTTTAAGCCAACTTTTTCACTCTCCTCTTTTACTTTCATCAAGAGGCTTTTTAGTTCCTCATCACTTTCTGCCATAAAGGTGGTGTCATCTACATATCTGAGGTTATTGATATTTCTCCCAGCAATCTTGATTCCAGCTTGTGTTTCTTCCAGCCCAGCATTTCTCATGATGTACTCTGCATAGAAGTTAAATAAGCACGGTGACAATATACGGCCTTGACATACTCCTTTTCCTATTTGGAACCAGTCTGTTGTTCCATGTCCAGTTCTAACTGTTGCTTCCTGATCTGCATATAGGTTTCTCATGAGGCAGGTCAGGTGGTCTGATATTCCCATCTCTTTCAGAATTTCCCACAGTTTATTGTGATCCACACAGTCAAAGGCTTTGGCATAGTCAATAAAGCAGAAATAGAT
Organism: Budorcas taxicolor; assembly: GCF_023091745.1. Taxonomy (NCBI): domain Eukaryota; kingdom Metazoa; phylum Chordata; class Mammalia; order Artiodactyla; family Bovidae; genus Budorcas; species Budorcas taxicolor. The sequence continues at coordinate 16,011,571 of NC_068928.1, forward strand.
GTTTTTCTGGAACTCTTTTGCTTTTTTGATGGTCCAGCGGATGTTGGCAATTTGATCTCTGGTTCCTCTGCCTTTTCTAAAACCAGCTTGAACACCTGGAAGTTCACGGTTCACGTAGTGCTGAAGCATGGCTTGGAGAATTTTGAGCATTCCTTTACTAGCGTGTGAGATAAGTGCAATTGTGTGGTAGTTTGAGCATTCTTTAGCATTGCCTTTCTTTGGGATTGGAATGAAAACTGACCTTTTCCAGTCCTGTGGCCACTGCTGAGTTTTCCAAATTTGCTGGCACATTGAGTGCAGCACTTTCACAGCATCATCTTTCAGGATTTGAAATAGCTCCACTGGAATTCCATCACCTTCACTAGCTTTGATCGTAGTGATGCTTTCTAAGGCCCACTTGACTTCACATTCCAGGATGTCTGGCTCTAGCTGAGTGAACACACCATCGTGATTATCTGGGTTGTGAAAATCTTTTTTGTATAGTTCTTCTGTGTATTCTTGCCACCTCTTCTTAATATCTTCTGCTTCTGTTAAGTCCATACTATTTCTGTCCTTTATTGAGCCCATCTTTGCATGAAATGTTCCCTTGGTATCTCTAATTTTCTTGAAGAGCTCTCTAGTCTTTCCCATTCTGTTGTTTTCCCCTATTTCTTTGCATTGATCGCTGAGGAAGGCTTTCTTATCTCTCCTTGCTATTCTTTGGAACTCTGCATTCAGATGCTTCTATCTTTCCTTTTCTCCTTTGCTTTTCACTTCTCTTCTTTTCACAGTTATTTGTAAGGCCTCCTCAGATGGCCATTTTGCTTTTTTGCATTTCTTTTCCATGGGGATGGTCTTGATCCCTGTCTCCTGTACAATGTCATGAACCTCCATCCATAGTTCATCAGGCACTCTATCTATCAGATCTAGTCCCTTAAATCTATTTCTTACTTCCACTGTATAATCATAAGGGATTTGATTTAGGTCATACCTGAATGGTCTAGTGGTTTTCCCTACTTTCTTCAGTTGAAGTCTGAATTTGGCCATAAGGAGTTCATGATCTGAGCCACAGTCAGATCCAACTGGTAACCACCACCAATTCCCATGGAACTTTGGGAGGAAAGGGCTGAAGAAGCAGACCTCAGAGGATGGAGGCAGCAGACTGATTCTAAACAGATGGAGAACTGCAGCTGCCACCAAGAGTTTCCGACATGGAATCTGGGGAAGAATTCCAAATGAGTGGGGAACCACAGCAGTTCCTAATATGCAATCCGGGGACAGAATTGAGGACTGGGGGGTTGCACCCAGAGAATTGTGGCCTGAAAAGTTAGGGCCTTGGCTCAGGGCAGAATCCTTTGCCAGCTCAGTTGGGCTCTGGGTAGAATTGTCTATCAGCTTTAATGACCTTATCCGTAAAAGAAAGCCAATTGGATCAGGAGGTCAAATGCGAAGAGAGCAGAGCTCAGACCACGAGGAAATCTCCAAGGGTCCTCAGAAATGGAGAGGAAGTCCCTGAAGTCAAAAGAGCTCATGAGGCTCCCTGCCTGTGTTTCCTGTTCTCCCTGAATGCTGTTGGAAGTTCACTTTGGATCCCACCACTGCAACCAAATATGCTTAAAAGTCAAATTCAGCCGAGTAAATTTGAAGATCTAATTGGCTTTATTCAATGATTAATGGATCAGGGCAGCATCCATCTAGTATAAAGAAGGGCACTCCGAAGGACTGTGCAAAATGGAAGATTTTTATAGGAAGAAGGGTGGGGCAAGGGAGCTATTAATATTAGCAAAAGAGAGGAAAGGATTATTTTAGGCCAGGGTGTCTTCTTTTTTCAGGGGAAAGGAAAGAATTTTATCTTGCAGATTGCTTCTTCTTTCATGGGGGATGGAGAAGGCTAGTTCCTCATTGGTGCTAACCAGAAAACTCCAGATTGACCAGTTATGAGTGTATTTCTGGGGAAGGTCAAAACTGCATTTAGGCTAGGTGTTAAATCTAGGTTTGGTATCATGGGTTTTGGCACAAGTCATGGCATTTTGAGCCCATGATTTTTCTCCTTAACAGCATTATGAATGCTTGGTTATTCCAGATCATATTCTTCACTTTTCATATTGTTACAGTCACAGATTTCTACTTGATCAGGCAAAGATGATATCTGAATTGATTTCCACCCCACTGTGATTCTTTGTCTATGGAAGACATTGCTTATCAACCACATCACTCCTTCCTGCCTGCCAGCACTGAATGTAGTTTCAGAATTTTCCCTTGCATGGTATATCAGGTCTTGAAAGTCATCATAGAACCATTCAACTTCAGCTTCTTTGGCATTAGTGGTTGGGGCAAAGACTTGAATTACTGTGATATTGAATGGTTTGCCTTGGAAATGAACAGAGATCATCCTGTCATTTTTGAGATTGCACCCAAATCCTGTATTTCAGACTCCTTTGTTGACTCTGAGGGCTACTCCATTTCTTCTTGCCCACAGTAGTAGATATAATAATCATCTGAATTAAATCCACTCATTCTGGTCCATTTTAGTTCACTGATACCTAAAATGTCGATGTTCACTCTTGTCATCTCCTGTTTAACAACTTCCAATTTACTTTGATTCATGGACCTAACATTCCAGCTTCCTAAGCAATATTATTCTTTACAGCATTGGACTTTACTTTCATCCATCAATATCCACAACTGGGTGTTGTTTCTGCTTTGGCTCTGTCTCTTCATTCTCTCTGGAATTAGTTTTCCACTGATCTCCAGTAGCATACTGGGCACCTACCAACCTGGGGAGTTCATCTTTCAGTGTCATATCTTTTTGCCTTTTCGTACTGTTCATGGAGTTCTCAAGGCAAGAATACTAAAGTGTTTTTTGCCATTCCTTTCTCCAGTCGACCACATTTTGTCAGAACTCTCCACTGTGACCTGTCCATCTTGGGTGGCCCTACATGGCATGGCTCATAGTTTCATTGAGTTAGACAAGGCTGTGGTCCATGTGATCAGTTAAGTTTGGTTAGTTTTCGGTGATTATGGTTTTCATTCTGTCTGCCCTCTGATAGATAAGAATAAGAGGCTTATGGAAGCTTCCTGCTGGGCTCCTATGATGATCTACAAGACCTTCTAGAACTAACACCCAATGAAAGATGTGCTTTTCATCATAGGGGACTGGAATGCAAAAGTAGGAAGTCAAGAGATACCTGGAGTAACAGGCAAGTTTGGCCTTGGAGTGCAAAATGAAACAGAGCAAAGGCTAACAGAGTTTTGCCAAGAGAACACACTGGTCATAGAAACCACCCTCTTCCAACAACACAAGAGAAGACTCTACACATGGGCAACACCAGATGATCAATACCAAAATCAGATTGATTATATTCTTTGCAGGCGAATGGAGAAGCTCTATACACAATCAGCAGAAACAAGACTGGGAGCTGACTGTGTCTCATATCATAAACTCCTTATTGCAAAATTCAGACTTAAACTGAAGAAAGTAGGGAAAACCACTAGACCATTCAGATATAACCTAAATCAAATCCCTTGTGATTATACATTGGAAGTGACAAATAGACTCAAGGGATTAAGATCTGATAGAGTGCCTGAAGAACTATGGATGGAGGTTCATGACATTGTACAGGAGGCAGTGATCAAGACCATCCCCAAGAAAAAGAAATGCAAAAAGGCAAGATGGTTGTTTGAGGAGGCCTTACAAATATCTGAGAAAAGAAGGGAAGTGAAAGGCAAAGGACAAAAGGAAAGATACACCCATGTGAATGCAGAGTTCCAAAGAATAGCAAGGAGAAATAAGAAAGCCTTCCTCAGTGATCAATGCAAAGAAATAGAGGAAAACAATAGAACAGGAAAGACTAGAGCTCTCTTTAAGAAACTTAGAGGTACCAAGGGAACATTTCATGCAAAGATGGACTCAATGAAGGACAGAAATGGTATGGACATAACAGAAGCAGAAGATATTAAGAAGAGGTGGCAAGAATACACAGAAGAACTGTACAAAAAAGATCTTAATGATTCAGATAACCACAATGGTGTGATCACTCACCTAGAGCCAGACATCCTGGAGTATGAAGTCAAGTGGGCCTTAGGAAGCATCACTACAAACAAAACTAGTGGAGGTGATGGAATTCCAGCTGAGCTATTCAAATCCTGAAAGATGATGCTGTGAAAGGGCTGCAGTCAATATACCAGAAAATTTAGAAAACTCAACAGCGGCCGCAGGACTGGAAAAGGTCAGTTTTCATTCCAATCCCAAAGAAAGACAATGCCAAATAATGTTAAAACTACTGCTCAATTGCACTCATCTCACAATCAACCAAAGTAGTGCTCAAAGTTCTCTAAGCCAGGATTCAACAGTACATGAACCGAGAACCTCCAGATGTTCAAGCTGGATTTAGAAAGGGCAGAGGCACCAGAGATCTAATTGCTGACATCCATTGGATCATAGAAAAAGCAAGAGAGTTCTCCCAAAAGCATCTACTTTATTGACTACACCAAAACCTTTGACTTTGTGGGTCACAACAAACTGTGGAAAATTCTGAAAGAGATGGGAATACCAGATTACCTTCCCTGCCTCCAGAGAAATCTGTATGCAGGTCAAGAAGCAACGGTTAGAGCCAGACATGGAACAACAGACTGGTTCCAAATCAGGAAAGGAGTACGTCAAGGCTGTATATTGTCACCCTGCTTATTTAATTCATATGCAGAGTACATCGTGCTAAATGCTGGGCTGGATGAAGCACAAGCTAGAATCAAGATTGCTGAGAGAAATGTCAAAACCTCAGATGTGCAGATGACACCATCCTCATGGCAGCAAGGAAAAACTAAAGAGCCTCTTGATGAAAATGAAAGAAGAGAGTAAAAAAGCTGGCTAAAAACTCAACAGTCAAGAAAATAATATCATGGCATCCAGTTGCATCACTTCATGGCAAATAGATGGGGAAACAATAGAAACAGTGACAGGCTTTATTTTCTTGGGCTCCAAAATCACCACAGATGGTGACTGCAGCCATGAAATTAAAAGATGCATGCTCCTTGGAAGAAAAGCCATGACCAAATTTGACAGCATGTTAAAAGGCAGAGACAATACTTTGCTGACAAAGGTCTGTCTATTCAAGCTATGGTTTTTCCATAGTCATGTATGGATGTGACAGTTGGACCATAAAGAAAGCTGAGCGCCGAATAATTGATGCTTTTGAACTGCAGTGTTGGAGAAGACTCTTGAGAGTCCCTTGGACTGCAAGGGGATCAAACCAGTCAATCCTAAAGGAAATCAGTCCTGGATTTTCATTGGAAGGACTGATGCTGAAGCTTTGGTGGTCCAACACTTTGGCCACCTGATGCAAAGAACTGACTCATTTGAAAAGACTCTGATGTTGGGAAAGATTGGAGGCAGGAGGAGAAGGGGGTGACAGAGGATGAGATAGTTGGATGGCATCACTGACTCAGTGAACATGAATTTAAGTAGGCTCTGGGAGTTGGTGATGGACAAGGAAGCCTGGCACGCTGCAGTCCATGGGGTCGAAAAGAGTTGGACATGACTGAGCGACTGAACTAGGAACTATACCGGGTAGCTATTGGTCTTCTGGTACCAATTTATCAGAGTAAATAAAGTACTATGAAATAAAATCCATTTTTCCAATCCTCTAGCACATCTTGAGGTATTTTTTTGGAGAAATCTGGGTCTTGGGAAGGTGGAGGCTGAATGCAAGGGTCACAGTGGAGCTGCTCTTCCTTGAGGTCCAGCCTCTAAGTGCTTCCTTAATGTCTGCTCACGGATGCCTCATGCCATGCTCTCTATGATGAACCCTTGGATGCCTTGTAGATTGTTGGTGTTTTTCTTTCTCTACATTCTCAATTGCAGTAATTTCAATATGCACCCAGTTTAAACACGCTAGAGACCTATTAGTCATCCCTGACACATCCAGTTTCTTTACCTGCACATTTACTTCACCAACAAATAGTATTAATTGCATTAATCAATACATCTTTCAAATATATGTCCTTCCAGTCTTACTATGATGCCTTCCCAGTGTAAGCCTTTATAATGTCTCTTCTCTTAACTGGTTAATATAATTACATCTTAGCTGGTTTTCTGGCTACTGTCTGTGCCTCTGTCTACTCCACTGCCAATACTTCAATGAGGTATCAGCTAATGGTACTCCTATGTATTTATCCATGGGTAACAAAATCATGTGTCCATGGAAAGAATGGTACAACATTCACAGCAGGTTTTTTCACAATGGCCCTAAATTGGAAAGAACCCAAATGTCTATCTACAAGTTAATTGACAACATATTGGGCATTTATCCAATGGAATACCAATCAGCCAAAAAATAAAAAGGCAAATTACATGCATAGAAATTTATCGATCTCAAAAACAACACGCTGAGTAAAAGCCAAACATAAGAAAAACATAAGAAAGCCAAACATAAGAAAACTGTATGATTTCATGGATATAAACTTTTAGAGCAATTAACTAAACAGATTTACAATTAAAAGGTGGCAAGAACAGTGTTTGCATCTTGGAATGGGGAGTGGGTGGTGTTTGACTGGGAGGGGACATGAAGGAACTTTCTAGGAAGTTGAAAGTGTTCTGTGAAAGGAATGTAGATTTCATTTGTCAAAATAATACAGCTAAGATTTATACACTTAATTGTAGTAAATTTTACCTTAAAAAAAGGAAACTAGAACTGTAAAAAATAATAAATTTGAGGAGAGTGGAGAGTGGGTGGAAGTATAGATGATTTAAGAATGGCAAAATGCTGATAATTATTGAGGTTGGGTGATGGGTGCTTAGGGGTTCATTATACTATTTTACTTACTTTTTATATGTTTGAAAATTTCCACAATAAAAGATTATTTGAAAGAATAGGTCAAATCATATCTCTTTGAAGTTTGAAGCCCTTTAATGACTTCTCATTAGACATAGAAAAAAAAAAAGCCTAAGTTATATGATTTTTTATGTGGTCCTGCCCACTTAGCATTCTGAACTCAACATTCAGAAAACTAAGATTAGGGCATCCGGTCCTGTCACTTCATGGCAAATAGATGGGAAAACAATGGAAACAGTGACAGACTATTTTTCTGGGCTCCCAAATCACTGCAGATGGTGACTGCAGCCATGAAATCAAAAGATGCTTGGTCCTTGGAAGAAAAGCTACGATCAACCTAGAGAGCATATTCAAAAGCAGAGACATTACTTTGCCAACAAAGGACTGTCTAATCAAAGCTATGTTTTTTCCAGTAGTCATGTATGGATGTGAGAGTTGGACCATAAAGAAACCTGAGCACTAAAGAATTGATGCTTTTGAACTGTGGTGTTGGAGAAGACTCTTGGACTTCCAACCAGTCCATCCTAAAGGAGATTAGTCCTGAATATTCATTGAAAGAACTGATGCTGAAGCTGAAGCTTCAATACTTTGGCCACCTGATACGAAGAACTGACTCATTGGAAAAGACCCTGATGCTGGGAAACATTGAAGGTGGGAGGAGAAGGGGACGACAGAGGATGAGATGGTTGGATGGCATCACTAACTCTATGGACATGAGTTTGAGCAAGCTTCGGGAGTTGGTGATGGACAGGGAAGCCTAGCCTGCTGCAGTCCATGGGGTTGCAAAGAGTCAGACATGACTCAGCGACTGAACTGCCCCCACTTGACTGCTGGCCACCTCCTATCTTCTTCCTCTCTCCTCTCTCCCTGTGCTCCAGTCCCACTGGTCCATCTGAGAGATACCTGAGTATACCAAGATTTTTCCAAAAGTGGGACTTTTGGATCTCTCCTCCCAGTTTTCACATGATTGTTTCTTCTCATCCTTCAAGTCTTCAAGAAGCACACCAAACTGACATCTTTCTTTCTTCTCTGTCTCCTCATTAGAAGACTGACTATGTAAAGACAGACCCGATGCTGCTCTTAGTTGTCATTTTATGCTGAATTCCTAAAACTGTGCCTTGTTTTCCGTTTTGTGAGTTTGCATGCACCAGTGAGTGTGTCCTTCAATTACCTCTTCTCGTGGAGCCCTGGAGTGAAGTGTGTCCTTTTATGTTGCTCTGACAGCAATAATTCACAGGCTCTGGGGCTGAGGATGTGGAATTAGTGCAAATGTCAGGTAGGATGAGACAGCTATCTGGGACATGTTTTAGGGTCTATCTGGCAGATGAGACTCTGAACTGAAACTCTGTGAGATTTCTCAGGTAGGAAAGTATTTGAATGGGATGCCGCTAGTGTGGGTTAATCAGCCCTCCCTTCTGCTGGGCATAATTTAGGAAGAAAGGGTGCTTTTCCCTCCCTGCTTTTCCACATTGCTTGGAAGGAGCACTGTCCTGGGAGCTGGGAGTACAAACCTTGCCCACCCTCTGCACTAACAGGCTTCATGTGTGCGTGCTGAGTCGCTTCAGTCATGTCCAACTCTTTGTGACCCTATGGCTCCCCTGTCCATGGGATTCTCTAGCAAGAATACTGGAGTGGGTTGGCCTGCCCTCCTCCAGGGGATCTTCCCGACCTGCATCTCTTACATCACCTGCATTCTTTACCACAAGCACCACCTGGAAGGCCAGCAGGCTTTATGGCTCTGGGTAAACAACAGCCTCTGATCTTTGATTTCCTTGTACTTTAAAAGGGGTACTTGACCCAGTTGTATTCCTTTTTATGGCTGAGTAATATTCCATTGTGTATGTGTATCACATTTTAATTATTCATTCATCTGTTGATGGATATTTAATTGTTTCCATGTCTTGGCTATTGTAAATACTGCTGCCATGAACACTGGGGTACATGTGTCTTTTTGTTTTGATTTGTTTTTTTAGTACAGCTACTATGGAGAACAATGTGGAGATTCCTTAAAATATTGCAAGTAGAACTGCCTTATGACCCAGCAATCCCACTGCTGGGCATACACACCGAGGAAACCAGAATTGAAAGAGACACGTGTACCCCAATGTTCATCGCAGCACTGTTTATAATAGCCAGGACGTGGAAACAACTTAGATGTCCATCAGCAGATGAATGGATAAGAAAGCCGTGGTACATATACACAATGGAGTATTACTCAGCCGTTAAAAAGAATACATTTGAATCAGTTCTAATGAGGTGGATGAAACTGGAGCTGATTATACAGAGTGAAGTAAGCCAGAAAGGAAAACACCAGTACAGTATACTAACACATGTATATGGAATTTAGAAAGATGGTAACGATAACCCTGTATGCGAGACAGCAAAAGAGACACAGCTGTATAGAACAGACTTTTGGACTCTGTGGGAGAGGGAGAAGGTGGGATGATTTGGGAGAATGGCATTGAAACATGTATACTATCATGTAAGAAACGAATCACCAGTCTATGTTCGATACAGGATATAGGATGCTTGGGGCTGGTGCACAGAGATGACCCAGAGAGATGATATGGGGTGGGAGGTGGGAGGGGGGTTCAGGATTGGGAACTCATGTACACCCGTGGCAGATTCATGTCAATGTATGGCAAAACCAGTACAGTATTGTAAAGCAAAATAAAGTAAAAATAAAAATAAAAATTCTGAACTGTCTTTTTGAATTATGGTTTTCTCGAGGTATATGCCCAGTAGTGGGTTTGCTATTTGCGGGGCAGGAATAAAGACACAAATGTAGAGAAAAGACTTGTGAACAGAGGGAAGGGGGAAGAAGGGTGGGACGAATTGCAAGATTAGGATTAACATATATACACTACTGTGCGTAAACCTGATAGCTAGTGGGAAGCTGCTTAACACAGGGAGCTCAGCTCTGTGCTCTGTGATGACATAGAGTAGGGGATGAGAAGGTGTGGGAGGGAGGTCCAAGAGGAAGGGGATATATATATATATACATTCCCTGTGGCTCAGCAGGCTTCCTTGTGGCTCAGCTGGTTAAGAATCTGCCTGCAATGCAGGAAACCTGGGTTCGATCCCTGGGTTGGGAACATCCCCTGGAGACAGGAAAGCCTACCCACTCCAGTATTCTGGCCTGGAGAATTCCATGAACTGTATCGTCCATGCGGTCACAAAGAGTTGGACATGACTGAGCAACATAGCTGATTCAGTTCGTTGTACAGCAGAAACTACACAACACTGTAAATCTATTATACTCCAACTGAAATTTTATAACGAGTATTCATTGATATCAGTGTTTCCCAAGTGAAATCATATTGTAGACCACGCATGCCTTGAGAGAGGAAACAAGAGAGCAAAGAGGGGAAGGGATGAGTGAAGTGCAAACACTGTTGATGAAGCAGGGGATAGAGAAGCAATGGAAATCATTTGGCTGATCGATCCATTATCCGCCGTTAGCAAACTGGACTAGAAAGCACAGAAGATTGTTTACAGAGCTAGTATTCTGTGGAGGGAACATCAGACTTACTCTTCTTTTTTCTCTGCAGGTCTGCAGCGCATACAGCTCCCTCAGTACAAAGAGATTAGCTTTTTTTTCTCTGAGTCCTTAGTTTTATTGTCCATTGTCTCCTAGGTTGGCAGATATAGCCTCTTGGGGGTGGAGGTCTTGTAGGTCCTTGAGTCCTTGTCAGAGAGTGATAGAGAAGGGACTTGGGGCAGAGCTTTTGTAGAAGCATATCTACAGCATCCATTCCATCTATCACATTTGTCTTTGACTCATTTGAGTTGCCCGACCTTAAAGGTGGATCGCTTCTGATGCTATGTCTGTGTATGCTGAAGCAGGCAGGATCTGGGACCAGACAGCCTGGGTTGGAATAATTCCAGTCTTCCCACCTCTGCGCTGTTTGACCTTGAATTGGTTACTTAACCTCTCTGCGTTTCAATTGCCTTCTTTTATTAAATCCTTCTGAATTAAATACTATCTGTTGCACAGGGCCATTGGGAAGATTCTGTGGGATGGTGCATATAAAATGTTTAGTAAACGATCTGGTATGCAGTCTGTACTCAGTAAATGTCACCTATTGTTAATATCGCTAATACTGTAGGATGTGGCCCAAACGGTGGTAATCAAGACTTTGACTCTGCTTATAAGCTGGGAAATCTTTTACTTCTCTTCAGATGCTGTATTTATCATCCAGAGTAACACAAGCAACAACAAACAACCACCCCCAGCTTTGCACATTTAGAGGCCATAATGGCAGGCGGTTCCCACCAGCCAAGACCAGGGAGGCTATTTCCATTGTCTTCAGCACAGGAGCTCTTAGAAGGTCTCATTTTTATGAGTGTGTAAAATGCCTTGTGGACACATTAAACTTAATATATGATTATAATAACAACAGAGCCTCCAGTCTGAGATAGAGGCAGCAACCCAGGGAGAACGAAATTTAGAGGCATAAAACATGGGAAGGAAATGTTATTTCACAGGGGTTGAGTGGTGGCTGAGACATGAAGGGAAGGGGAATAAAGGGCAGGGAGTGTGGTGAAGAGTTGGAACAGTAAGCCCTGCATAACAGTCTTATCCACCCCAACCTGGGGCTGGCACATGAGAACTAAGTATAAAATTGGAATAGACATGAGAGAAGATGGAGTGGGGAGGAGAAGGGAGAGGGGATGAGGCATAGAAAAGTGAAGTTATAACTCCTGGGCATATACCTGGAGAAAATCATAATTCGAAAAGATGTGTGGGCCCCAGCGTTCATTGCAGCACTGTTTACAACAGCCAGGACATGAAAGCAACCTAAGTGTCCATCAACAGATGAATGGATAAAGAAGATATGCCATATATATGATGGAATATTACTCAACCATAACAAAGAGCAAAGTAATGTCATTTGCAGCAACATGAATGAACCCAGAGATTATCATAAGTAATGTCATTTGCAGCAACATGAATGAACCCAGAGATTATCATAAGTAATGTCATTTGCAGCAACATGAATGAACCCAGAGATTATCATACTGAGTGAAATAAGTCAGACACAAGAAGACCAATACCATACCATATTGCTTATATGTGGAATCTAAAGAAAGGGTACATATGAACTTATTCACAAAAGGAGTCATGGATATAGAAAACAAACCTTTGGCTATGGTGGGGAGAAGGGAGAGAGAGGGATAAATGGGAGACTGGGGCTGACATATACATACTGCTGTCTATAAATAGATAAATAATAAGGGCCCACTGTATATCACAGGGACTCAATACTCTGTAATGACCTATATGGCAAAATAATCTAAAAAACAGTGAATATATATCTGTAACTGATTCACTTTGCTGTACACCAGAAACTAACACAACACTGTAAATCAACTATACTCCAATAAAATTTAAAAAAAAAGAAAAGTGAGATTAGAGGCAGAGTTAGACCTAGGGATGGGAAAACGGTTGTGTTGGGTAGTCACAGAAAGTGGTTGTGGGGATGCTGGGGAGGTGATAGACACCTTATCTGTGGGCTCCAGTGTGCTTGATTTACAGCCCAAAGTTTGGATTTAGGACCAACACAGTCACTGCCATTCTCTGTGTAGACTCTGGGTGGATTTACAATGAACAGTCTTTTAGGGGGCTTTTGGGCTTTGGGGAGGATTCTGGAGGCAGTATATCTGAGCAACAGAAATGATGTCGATAGAGGAAAAGTGTCAGCATTTTGGTCTTTGAGATTCTAAAACTGAGGATAAAGGATGATGGTTAATACCACATGCAGAGACAGTAGTAGAGCTTAAAGTGGTTCAAGGCTCAGAGGCAGCGAGGTCTGGAAGGGTCAGTAGGAGTTTATTAGCCGAAAGGCTGGGTTAGGCATTTTCCCCCTTATAAGCAGGCTTGGCTTTTGCACAGGACCATTTGCTGCCAGTGAATGAGTGAACACATGAACAAATGAATGACTGAGTTAAGAAGGAGAATGAGAGCATGACCTATTAGCCCAATTCTGTTCTCTTGATCCTGAGAAAGATATTTACATAACCAAGAGCCGGAAGTTTCTCAGGGCAATGATATTATTCAAATTTAATGCAGATTTCCAGCCACAGAAGGAATAATCAGCACACACACACACACACACACACACACACACACACACAAATGTGCGCTCACATCCTATCCAGAAAATACTAAATATTTAAAAATTCATCCTGAGGATTCCAAACTTTCTGTGGATTAAGCTTCCTCTCTCATTCCTTTTAACTTAGAGGGAAGACAGTCACCTTAACCTCTAGGGAATGATCTTCCAATTTGTTCACTTATTAATTTACCACGTATTCATTGAAGTGCTTGCTCTTTAAGAGTCAGGCATTGTGTCAGGTTCAGGAAATCCAAAAATGAAGGAAATAAGGACCTTCCCATTCACATGACACCCAGCTTTTTAAGAAGACTGTATCTGCATAATCACAAACCAACTGATAATTAGTCCTTACTGACATAGATCTTTAGAGTTAACACGGTGATTTCACATACATCGTCCTCTCTGATCCTTAGACCCTCAACCCCATTTTACAGGCAAGGAAATTGAGTCAGACAGAGGGAGGTTGTGAAACCCGAGATGCACAGCTAATAAGCGGCAGGGCTAGGACCACCCACGTGTTCTGATAACAGAGCCTGTGCATTTCCCATCTCCCGGTGAGTGTTGTAGGCTGCCAAGCTCTGGCGCTGGTGTTAAGTTTGGATTCACTAGAGGGAGATGAGCTGAGGGGATTAGAGCATTGCCAGTTTGCTTGATGCCATGAAGCTCCTCAGAGAAAGGGATTAGTCATGATGCTGCTAGTATCAAGCAAAATTTCGCTCCTCTGCTGTTCTCAGGAATTTGACTTCTCTGGATAAAGTTTCAGAAAAGAGATTACACAAAATGAGGAGTGTGTCTTTCCCTGAATCAGTAGTAGAGAGAGCAGGTTTGATTCATGAGAGTAAAGGCCCATCTGTAGGCTTCTCTGGTGGCTCAGTGGTAAAGAATCCACCTGCCAGTGCAGGAGACGTGGGTTTGATCCTTGGTCCAGGAAGATACCACATGCCACGGAGGAACTAAGCCTGTGCACCACAACTACTGAGCCTGTGTCTAGAGCCCGTGCTCTGCAGCAAGGGAAGCCGCAGTAATGAGGAGGCCAGGCACTGCAGCTGGAGAGCAGTCCCCGTTCACTGCAACTAGAGAAAAGTCCAAGTGGCAAGGAAGACACCGCACAGCCAGAAACAATACATAAATAAATAAATACGTAGCATAAAATAAAATCTCCATCCGCAAGCCCCAGTCACAACGCATCTCATCTGAGCCGGGAATCCAAGCATTTCACGGGCTGCCCTCCCCTGGAAATAGGAGGGGCTGACTGATGGAGTTCTACACGTTTTTTCATGTGTGTGTGATCATGAACACAACTCACATGTGCTCCCAGGTCATCTGGAAGCTACTTGAAGTTGGAGAGATGGATTCATACTTGCTCTTATGTCAAGAAGGAAACTCTTGACCAAAGACATAATCATTTATTTGCTCAGTCATGTCCAGCTCTTGCAACCCCATGGTCTGTAGCCATCCAAGCTCCTCTGAGATTTCCCAGGCAATAATACTGGAGTGGGTTGCCATTTCCTTCTCCAAGGGGGCATTTCTGGTGGCTCGGTGGTCAAGAATCTGCCTGCCAATACAGGAATGCAGGTTCAATCCCTGGGTCAGGAAGATCCCCTGGAGAAAGGCATACTATGTACTCAATAAAAGTCTTTTATGTTTAGTGAAATAGGAACTAAAAATGGATCGATTTTAGGAAAATTAAAATTCCTAAGTGGGCAGGAATTTCCCAACCCAGAACAAGTCTACAGGCCCCTGACATCTGAGCTCTGTATTCTGGTATTCAGACTAAACAAACAGGTTACTCGAGGAGTCTCTGTAGCCAAGCAACCTTGTGAATGACTGCATCAGCCCTCACACCCAAGGAGAAGGCCATTTGACAGTTTCATTATATGCACATGTTACAGACCTGGCATTTCCCCCGTGCATGCATCTAAAGCTGTGAAAAATAGCTCCGTTTTCTGCCCTGTTCTGATCTGGTGATGAGTAATCTGTCCTGCTATTTACACATTTCCTAGCAGTCATAATGTCCTGTCTGACAAGGAAAGGAGCTGAGTTACATTCTCTGCTTTGTCTTTTTGAATCCATTCTTTGCCTTCGAGGGCTCAGGCCCACGGAAACGTTACAGTGCTCAGTTTTGGGGTGGGGGTCCAGAGTCTAATCACGATGATACAGAATCCTTTCAATACCTTTGCTTCTTTGAGATACTTCTACCCAATTCTCATCCGTGTTAGATGCTTTTCTGTGGGCAGAACACTGTCAGGTGCTGGAGACTCAGATAGTTGGGGTCTCGACTTTGCTCTCCTGGTTCAGAAGGCAACAGGCAGCCAAACAGAAAATCTCACTGCGGAAAACACAGTGCTATTTAAGGTTAAAAATGATCACAGAAGAGGAAATAATTATGCGTATAGGGCTGATTTTCTGGAGGTTATCAGCATGGGATTCCTGGAAGAGGCAAATTCTCTCCTGTGTTTGAAAGGGTGAGTTGAATTGATCAGATGAATAAAGGTTGGGAGGAACTTTGTGCTTTATATGGGTATGAAATATTATGGTGGGTTGGATGGAGGAGGGACAGTCTAGGATTGTCCAACTGTCGGATCTGACTAGGGGATTGGAAGAACAGTGTTCTCAATGTGTGAGTCCTGCTGGGGGTCGTGGGTTTGCTCCTGCAGGAGTGGGAGGCGAGGGAGAGGTGGGAAGTGGGGAAGGATGGCGTGGGGGAGTGTGGAAGGAGGACTGGAGGAGGGCGAGATGTAGGGCAGGAGACGGCCCTCTGCCGACGCATCTGTCCCTGGGGTGCAGGGGCCGAAACTGTGGATCATCTGTCACCACCCTGGGGTTTCCTCTTGCCAAAAGCTATTGCCTACGAAAATATTTACCCTGGCATTTTCCTAAATAGCTTTCTTTTCTTGAAACATCACAGAGCACGATGCCCTCATTAGGAGGGACAATTCTGACCACACAGTCCCTTTTCTAGAATAATTTAAATTGGATTGAATTTTCACATATAATTGGAGTTCCCAGGTGCACTGGAAGTGTGCTAACTAAATGTATCGAAAAACAAGAAAAAAAACATTGGGTTGGCCAAAAACGTCATTCAAGTTTTTCTGTACCATCTTCTGGAAAACTCAAACAAGCTTTTTGGCCAACCCAATAGAATGATGTCCATGGTGCTTCTGGTCAAAACAGCAACCGCATGTCATCTCTTAACTGGACAGCATGCTGATGGAAGAGTGCACTCACCTAAAGCATCCTCACCTTCACCTGCAGCCTCCGTGACAACTCTTGCCAGCCAGGAGGGAAAGGAGTGATGCCCCAGATTTACAGGTGATGAAACTGAAACAGAGCAGTTAAATAATACACCCAAAGGCACCTAGCTGTTAATGCCAGAGCTGGGACTCAGACCCAGGTCTTCTGATTTCACATCCCTGTACTGAATGGTAGGACTTTACAGGTAAAAGGGGTTATGGGATGATAGGGGGTGGGCAGACTTAGCAGCAGTGATGGAAATAAATGAAATTGAACATCTAGGATTCTTTCCATTACTGTCTCCTCTTGGAAGCTGTATAATCCAATTTCTTCATTTTAAAATTGAGGATTCTTGAACTCAAAGAGGAGACATCATCTGTTTGAGATCATGCATGTTGGTAAGTTTTGAGTTTATTTCTTTGAACCAAGCCGGGGAAGTGTATAGAAAAATAATGTAGCAAGTTCAGGAGAGAGAATAGCAGGAGACCTCAAAATCATGACATTGGGGAACAGCTAAGGACACAAGGAAGATTTATCTGGCGGGCGAGTTATCTCAGGACAGATACGTGGTTAGACACGCTGTATGTGGCCCTGAGGAGGGTCCGCAAATCAAAACATGGACACTCCTGATGGATGGACTTGGAGTCACTGTAAGGAAAAGCTTTCTAGGAGTGACTGCCATCTAAACCCAGACCTGTTACATGGACACATGGTGAGTTTCCTGTTTTTGGAGGGATTCAAAACCTTAGTGGGAATACTATGTAAGATGTAAGCATGACTTGAGCTTGTCAAATGGCTTTTTCTAACCTGAAAAATCCCAGATTCTCACCTATCATTCATTGATTTACTAGGATATAAGCTCACTCCAGGGGCTTCCCTGGTGGCATAGAGGTAAAGGACCTCCCAATGCGGGAGACATAAGAGACACAGGTTCGATCTCTGGGCCAGGAAGATCCTCTGGAGGAGAGTGTGGCAACCCGCTCCAGTATTCTTGGCTGGAGAATCCCATGGACAGGGGAGTCTGTCAAGCTCCATAGGGTTGTAATGAATTGGAATGACTGAAGTAACTTAGCACACACACACATAAACTCACTCCCACTGGGGACCATGCTTGTTCCTTTAAAAAAAAAATTTATTTGTTTATTGGGCTGTGCTGGGTCTTGATGTAATACGATGTAACATAATGTGCATGAATCATCCCCAAATCATCCTCCCACTCCCGACCTGTGGAAAAATTGTTTTCCACAAAACCAGTTCCCGGTGCCTAAAAGGTTGGCAACAGCTGCATTAATGTATGGGCTCACCTGGTGGGTCAGCTGGTAAAGAATCCACCTGCAATGAAGACTTGGGTTCGATCCCTGGGTTGGGAAGATGCCCCGGAGAAGGGAATGATTACCCACTCCAGTATTCTGGCCTGGAGAGTTCCATGGACAACTACAGTCCATGGGGTTGCAAACAGTCAGACACAACTGTGTGTATTCTGTTCATACACACAGTAGGTGGTCATTAAATATATGCTGAACACATAGCTGTCTGTCTGTATAAGTGAGCAGTCCTGGTAATGGTCAGACTGGGAGCTGATTCGGTTTAAGGGGACCATTAAGAACATGGGCTTTGAGGCCCTGAAGACGTCAGTGTAAAGATCAGCTCTACCACTTTTTTAGTTTTAAAACATTGTTTAATATCTCTGACCTTTAGTCTTCTAATGTGTAAGAATGGGGGCAATAATTATGACCTGAAAGATTTGTTCTAAGGACTCAGTGAGGTAGCATAGATAAACTGTGCAATTCAATGACTGGCATAGAGGGTTTTCAAAAATTAGCTGTTTATGAATATTGAAGGGGGATTTGAATTGTGTGTGCAGTTTATAGGGGAGTAAATCCTATAGACCCTGAGCTGGATAAGGGATGCTGACCCCTCAAGCCTGGAGAAACTACTTGAGTCTGCTTCTCTTCAACAATAAAACACAACACAATCACCCATGAAAAAATGGTGTTAGCAACACAGGAGTTTTTGCTCTTGTAAGCCCCAGATGCTGTGTTTCCCATTCAGAACTACACAAAGCCCGTTTGTTTCCATGGTTTTCCATCTCTGGTCCTTTGAGTGAGAGTAGGGATGGGGAGAGTGAGGAGAGGAGGGAAGCACCAAAAATAATTGGGCATTTTTGGATGAAATTTTACTCTTTCGTGTTGGGAACCAAGCTGGTCTGGAGCCTGTGTTTGAGAGACACCTGCATGGACTCAGCCAACCAGCATTGACTAATTCCTGGGACAATACAGGCCATGACAATGAAAGGTCTTTGTAACAATAGATTTTCAGTGATCTGTTCTTCTCAGGTCCTGCTTACTCAGTACCCGAAGTCCCTAACCGTCAGCCAGGTCTCTCGCTGCTGGTGCTGGTCCTAGTAAGGTTGTATGCCTGCAGCTTTCCTAACTGGGACCTGTTTTGATTATCTGTTGCTGTGAAAATAAATAAATAAACCGCCCAAAGCATAGTGACTTAAAGCAATACCCATTTATTTACTCATGAATTGCTATACCAGGCAGGACCCAGCTGGATTTCTGCTCATCGTATCTGCTCATGTGGCTGCAGTCATCTGTCAACTCCTTTGGGCTTGGAAATCTCAGATGGCTTCTTTCACATGTGTATTGCCTCTGCTAAGATGGCTAGGACAACCAGGGGCTCACAGGCTCCTCTGTCTCCCCATTTGTTCTCTTGACCTCAGGAAGTGGCTCGGGGCTCCAAGGGGGCTGAGTTGGGAGCTTTCTGGTCTCCAAGACTCCAGACCCCACAATGGCATTGTCACTCCCTTCGCATTCTTTGGGAAAAAGCAATTCACGAGACAGTCGAGACTCAAAAGGAGACATGAATTCTTGATGGGAGGAGTAACCTGTGTATTCAGGGATATAAAGAATCGCCAGTGACCTTGCTGACACAGGAACTCCCCCAGTCCTCCCTTGATGCTTCCTTGATGCTCTTCTCACGTCCACGGCCAACCCTGCTTTCAGATAGTATAAATTCGTCCTTGCTGATGTCTTGCTCAGTGACCCTTGGAGCTTCACTTCTGAGTACTGTGTGATCTCTTCCATCCCCTCATTGGTAGCAGATCAAGTAGGAGTCCACAGTGAGGAAGCAGCTCGCCTAGAGGCGTGTAGATAGACTGGAGCCGCGGGACTGGCACCTACTCCTCTGGACTCCGCATTGCGTGGCAGTTTTGCAGTCAACTTCCTGGGAAAGGCTGAAGGTCAGTGAGTCCAAGATGGAGTTCCAGGACAGTCTCAGGAAGCAGAAATAAGACTCTCATCTTGGTCTTCATCTAAGAGTGTTAGTTCCTCTAGAACAAGCTGCTTCAGCATCTGGGTGTCTGACAGCTCAGAGCAGCCGTGGCTGATGTCTGAGCTTGCTTTGCTATGAGAGGGGAGGTGTGCTTCAGGAATAGGACCTGATGAGTCTGGTTGTGAAGGGGGATAGGGCGATGAAAGTGGCAGGGCCTACTTGGAGGCGGGGTGGTTTTCCCTGCTGTGATGGTGGCTAAGGCAGGGTTGTGTGGATTCTCAGGATCTAGAAGTATAAACGATGACTTCCTCATTCACCCTGATCCGCAGTCTCATTACCTTTGTTGTTGCTTAGTCACTTCAGTCGTGTCCGACTCTGAGACCCCGTGGACTGTAGCCCACCAGGCTCCTCTGTGCATGGGATTCTCCAAGCAAGAGTACTAGAGTGGGTTGCCATTTCCTTCTCCAGGGGATCTTCCCAACCCAGGGATCGAACCCATGTCTCCTGCATTGGCAGATGGGTTCTTTACTGCTAAGCCACCGGGAAAGCCCAGTCTCATTACCTATTTTTCTATCAAAATACTTTGAGCACTTTGAGAATCTTACCCTTGTCTGGCTTCCTGTCTGGCTGTGAGCTCCCTGAGGGCAGGGACTGCAGTGCTGTCCATCTTTGGACCTTCCTGTGCATCTCAGGACAGATTGAATGAATGGATGAGAACAACCCCAGAGATCGAGAGTGTGGAAAGGTCAGAAAAAGAGTGGTGGCCCAAGAGGAAGGCCCGGCTCAGTTGGCAGGACCTTGTGGCTGAGCACAACTCATTTGCTTCAAAGTGCATAGAGGCTCCTGGCCATGTGCTGGGACACTACTCTTCCAACCTGACGTGGTCTGCTAAAGGCCACATCCTCCAAGGCCTCCCCAAGTGGACATGGGGTGCAGAAGCCAACAAACAGTTTGAATTTCCCTTTCTGAGTCTCTTCCTGGCTCCCTTCAGCTAAGGCTCCCTGCTCTGACTCCAAGGAGGTATGCAGGTCAGCTGCAGGAACTGGGTTGAAAGCTCACCCCACTCAGGGACCCAGCCAGGAACGCTTGGCCCCTTTGGAAATGGGGCCCTTCTTTCCCCACTCCCCTCTCTGCCTCTAAACCTGTCACATCCTATTTGTAGCCCTGGAGATTAAAGACAGAAATTTGACTTTTTAATTTTATTATTCTTGTTCTCCCTTCCTGCTTCATTAGAACCATGTTATTGGGCCAAAAATATTGTGTGTGAATGATGCTCTGAGGCCCATCTGGAAGCCTGGATTCTCTGGGGATATAATTATGCTAAGCGACACTCACCAGGGACACTCACCAGGGACGGCGTGATTTCACTTCTACCTAGGCATCCTCAGCAGCCTGTCCCTTGGTTGTTGGAGTGGGACCGGCTGCTGCTGCCCCTTTTGGCCTTCTTCTTGGTGTGTGCGTGTTTTCACGGGTTTGACCCACTTTCATTTTGTCGGAGCTGTTGTGATAATTTACCGCATCTTTGTGTGTCTTCAGCAGGGAGGGTATGCATGCCTTTGAAATAGTAAAAGGTCACCCATAACCGAAGAGAAAGAGCCACTGCAGGTGAGGCGGGGCCTTAGCACTGTGTGCCTCTCTACCCCCAGGCTTAGGGCTTGACCCACTTCTGCTTTCACAACTAGACAGGGGAGGGAGCCTCAGTGGGACAGAGGGCACTGGGTTCTTGGTTCCAGCCCTGTCTGAAGGCAGAGGGCCCAGAGACATCACTGCTGCTGCTGCTAAGTCACTTCAGTCATGTCCAACTCTGTGTGACCCCATAGACAGAAGCCCACCAGGCTCCCCCATCACTGGGATTTTCCAGGCAAGAACACTGGAGTGGGTTGCCATTTCCTTCTCCAATGCATGAAAGTGAAAAGTGAAAGGGAAGTCACTCAATCGTGTCCGACTCTTCAAGACCCCATGGACTGCAGCCTACCAGGCTCCTCCGTCCATGGGATTTTCCAGGCAAGAGTACTGGAGTGACCATTGCCTTCTCTGAGAGACATCACACCAGGACCCAAACCACACCCAGGCTTTGGTCCATGCTCTAAGAAGCGTCTTACCTCCTGGGAGCCTCGGCTTTCCCCTCTAGGGAAGGAAACCAGTACCCCTCTCCTGGCACATCTTTTGAATGCTTGTGAGAAACCATTGCATTACTGAACATGAAAGTGTTTCGTGTCCATTCAAACACATGCGGGAGGCCCCAAGGGCTGTGCTTGGGTGAACAGGTCTCTCATTCTTGCCAGGACTGCCACCTTGCAAACCATAAATTATGAAGCACTAAACAAATGCAAGGTTGTAAAAATGTCTATATTTGAATTCATTTTGCATATGCAGGATGAGGAAAATTCCTGCCAAGCAAGAAGTGCCCAGGTGTACACTCCTAGGTGCACAACCTCAACCACCCTTTTTCCTTGTTCCTGATCATGTTATTGCTTGCCCCCATCCCACTCCATCCCACCCTGATTCCCATCCCCCATCTTCTGCCCTCTCCCCGAAACTGACATGACATTGTAAAGCATTATACTCTAGTAAAAAAAAAAAATTAAAAATCTGCTATAAAAATAAAGATATGCATTGTACACTCAAAACCAATCTTATTTATTAAAGCAAAGCTTGCAGATAGAAAAATGGAGAAACCATACATCTACAGTTCTAATGCATCATCACAAGAGGACACAGACATACGTAAATCATCGAGAGCAAGGAATCCAGTATCACCAGCATCCCAGGAGCTCAACCCTGTCTTCACTTCCTTTCTTTCTCCCTAAAAGTCACCAGTCCCCTGCGTGTGTGCATGTATGCTCAGTCACTCAGTCGTGTTCAACTCTTTGTGACTCTATAGACTGTAGCCCTCCAGGCTCCTCTGTCCATGGGATTTTTCAGGCAAGCATACTGGAGTGGGTTGCCATTTCCTCCTCCAGGGGATCTTCCTGACCCAGGAACTGAACCTGCATCTCCTGTGTCCCCTGCATTGGTAGGCAGATTTTTTACCACCTGGGAAGCCCACCGCTCTTCAAATGTATACTATTTTTAGATCTATTTTTAAGCTTTCTATATGCTGTGGATTTTTAAGTTTTCTACAAGCTGTAGATTCTTTTGTACCTAACTTATATATATTGTTGTTCCTTATTTGTGAGGATGGTCCATGTTGCTGCCTGTGACTGCAGTTTGTCATTACTGGGTAGTATTCTGTCACAGGAACGTACCCATATTTATTAATTCTACCATTGATAGACGTTTATACTATTTTCAGTTTGAGGCTATTATGATTAAAGCTGCTGTAAACATGTCTTCAAAAAACAGATTTGCTGAGTTCTAATTGGTGTAAATTATCAATAAATGGCACATATTTCAAGTGCACAATTTGACAAGTTTTCACACATTAATGATTCATATGTATAAAATCAGTGTGTGTGTATATAGATATATATATGTGTGTGTGTGTGTGTGTGATGAAAACATCACAACAATCAGGAGATTGGAGATATTTATAGTCCCACCCCTCTCAAAGTTCCTCATGTCTTGTAGTAATTCCTCTCTCCTGTCTACCCACTGCCAGGCAACTGCTGGTCTGCTATCCCCATATATTAATTTGCAGTTCTTGAATGTTATATAGATCAGTCAGTCCAGTTGCTCAGTGGTGTCCAACTCTTTGTGACTCGATGAACTGCAGCATGCCAGGCTCCCCCGTCCATCACCAACTTCTGGAGCTTGCTCAAACTCATGTCCATCGAGGCAATGGTGCCATCCAAACATCTCATCCTCTGTTGTCCCCTTCTCCTTCTGCCTTCAGTCTTTCCCAGCATCGGAGTCTTTTCCAATGAGTCAGTTCTTCCCTTCAGGTGGCCAAAGTATTGGAGCTTCAGCTTTAGCATCAGTCCTTCCAATGAATAGTCAGGGTTGATTTCCTTTAGGATTGACTAGTTTGATCTACTTGCTGTCCAAGAGACTCTCAAGAGTCTTCTCCAACATAAAATTTCAAAAACATCAATTCTTCGGCACTCAGCTTTCTTTATGGTCCAAATCTCATATCTGTAAATTACTATTGGAAAAACCATGGCTTTGACTGTAAAGTAATGTCTCTGCTTTTGAATATTCTATCTAGGTTTGTCATAGCTTTTCTTCCAAGGAGTAAGCGTCTTTTAATTTCATGGCTGCAGTCACCATCTGCAGTGATTTTGGAGCCCAAGAAAATAAAGTCTTTCACCATTTCCATTGTTTCCCCATCTATTTGCCTTGAAGTGATGGGCATGATGGGCATACCATGATCTTTGTTTTTTGAATGTTGAGTTTTAAGCCAACTTTTTCACTCTCCTCTTTCACTTTCATCAAGAGGCTCTTCAGTTCCTCTTCACTTTCTGCCATAAGGGTAGTGTCATCTGCCTGTCTGAGGTTGTTGATATTTCTCCTGTTTGTGCTTCATCCAGCCCAGCATTTCGCATGATGTACTCTGAATATAAGTTAAATAAGCAAGGTGACAGTATACAGCCTTGACATACTCCTTTCCCAATTTGGAACCAGTCCATTGTTCTATGTCTGGTTCTAACTGTTGGTTCTTGACCTTCATACAGATTTCTCAGGAGGTAGGTAAGGTGGTCTGGTATTCCCATCTCTTTCAGAATTTTCCACAGTTTGTTGTGATCCACACAGTCAAAATCTTTAGTGTAGTCAA
Source organism: Budorcas taxicolor (assembly GCF_023091745.1). Lineage (NCBI taxonomy): Eukaryota > Metazoa > Chordata > Mammalia > Artiodactyla > Bovidae > Budorcas > Budorcas taxicolor. The sequence continues at coordinate 16,035,723 of NC_068928.1, forward strand.
TGAAGCAGAAGTAGATATTTTTCTGAAATTCTCTTGATTTTCGATGATCCAATGCATGTTGGCAATTTGCTCTCTGGTTCCTCTGCCTTTTCTAAATCCAGCTGTAGCATCTGAATGTTCTCAGTTCACGTACTGTTGAGGCCTCTCTCAGAGAATTTTGAGCATTACTTTGCCAGCATGTGAGATGACTATAATTGTGCGGTAGTTTGAGCATTCTTTGGCATTGCCTTTCTTTGGGATTGGAATGAAAACTGACCTTTTCCAGTCCACTGGCCACTGCTGAGTTTTCCAACTTTGCTGGCATCTTGAGTACAGCACTTTCACAGCATCATCTTTTAGGAGTTGAAATAGCACAGGTGGAATGGAACTCATATAATGTGTATTGATCTTTGTGTAGATAATTGCCCTTAGGGTAATTATTTTTAGATGTACTCCTATTGATGTGTGTGTGTGTGTTTGAGTGTTCATAGTTTTTTGTTTTTGTTTTTGTTTTAATCCTCTAGTAGAACTCCGTTGTCTGGATATACCACAATTTGCTTATCATTCCCATGTTAAAGTCTATTTGGATTGTTTCCAATTTGGGGCTATTACAATTCAGTTGCTCATTTGTGTCCGACTCTGCAATCCCATGGACTGCAGCATGCCAGGCTTCCCTATCCGTCACCAACTCCCAGAACTTGCTCAAACTCATTACAGTTTGTGGCTGTTAAAGCTGCTATGAATATTTCTTACTAGTCTTTTGGGATATATGCTTTCATTTTTTCTAGATAAATACATAGGATTGACATGGCTGGGCCGTATGATAGGTGTATGTTTCAATTTTCAGAAACTACTAGTTGGTTCCAAAGTGGTTATGCCATTTTCTATTCCCACCAGCAGCGTATGAAAGTTTTAATGGCTCCCCATCCTCACCAACACTTTTTATGGTTAGCCTTGTTAATTGAAACTATCACAACATTGATAACTGGCTATGTTGTTGTTCAGTCACGAAGCCATGTCTGATTCTTTGTGACCCCATGGACTGCAGCACGCCAAGCTTTCCTGTCCTCCACTATCTCCCAGAGTTTGCCTAAGTTCATGTGCATTGAGTTGGTGATGCTATCTAACCATAATCGGCTATACTACAGTATAAAATAGAATGTTTTAAAAAATAAATATTCTGATGACTATGCAGTAGGTTCTTACTGTGATTTTTCCTGACCCTTCTCTACTATGGATGGTGTTGAGCACACTTTCGGGACTGCTCATGAACATGTGGACACATTTCTGCTGAGCGTTTGCTTGGGAGAATAATTCTTTGGTCACAGGGGACATGATCAGATTGATGTTGAAAAGATGGACTAGAGGGAGCAATGTGGAATGCAGGCAACCCCCCAGGAGACTGAAGTATTTATTATCTTCTTCTCTTTGTTCCTTTCTGTCTTCTGATATCCTGCCTTCGAAACAGATTATAAGCTCCTGAAAAACTATTAAAAGCATTCAAACTCTTTATTTTCTCCTTCACACCAAATGGTTTCCCATTTGGGAGGAGGGAGACCTAACCTGGTTTGATGATCACCCATGTTCTCTGTCCCTTTCCCTGTCTTATATCATTTTTGCTTTTGGCACCTTAGGAGGAATGGTAGCATCCCTGTATCCCAGCTAAGGATCTGAGGCTCTGGGAAATGAACAAGTCCCCAGGCTCTTGGAGCTGAAAATCAGGGGAGATGGAGCTCATAATAACTCCATCTGATATCAGAGTTCTCATTCTTTTTCATGTGTGCCTTGCCTGCCTTTTACCATACTGTATTTCAGGACTTCCGGGAGACACAGCTGAGTGAGTGAATGGAGGAGCACCTGAGGATTCTGCTGAGAGGCTCTTCTTCTGCATCAGGATGGTTGGTTGGTTCCATACTCAGAGGCTCTCCTGGGCTCTCCCTCCAGTTTATTCTTCTGCCTTCAACCCAGGATGGTTGGGACAGAATCCCCAGTAGTCACATTAGTCCAGCACTTGGAACCCTAAAAGATGCCTCGTCAACTCCACTCCCTGTGGCCCACATTCAGCTCTTGGGTTGTGATTTCTTCCTCTGACTCTGCAGAGTACCTTAAGCTCCCCTTTCTTATTCAGTAACCCCCCACCATCATGACCCCTGCTCCCCGTTAGAGCCTAGCTTTTCACTTCATATATGGTAGCCCCCTTTGATATTTGTCATTGTTGCAGGTCCCTGTTTTCCCACTTCCTCTTTAGTCCCAGTTGCCTCTTGGAAAGACCAGTATTTGAATCTCAGCCCTGTCATGTAGCGGTTTCAGGCTCCTCTACAAACTACGTCCTCTCTCCAACACTCTTCTCTATCATCTGTAAAATGATGGAAATGGCAGGAGCTCCCTCCTTGGATGATTGTGGCAATTGTATGATGAGGAGCTTATGGTGTTAATTAACTCTTACTATGTTTTGGTGACTGTTGGTATGTCAAGTCTTCCTTAATCCAACTTGCCTTCTTCAGTTATGGCAGGAATCCATCAATTCTAGAAGAATGAGAGGTGTGACTGGGGAAGGCAGGAGATGAGGAAACTGGATGCTACTCCTGAAGGCATGAAACTACTCTTCCAGGTTCATGGTTCTCATCTGTGGCACCGTGTGATGGAGAAAACTCAGGTTGCAAAGCCCAATGATGAAGGCTCTGCTACCATACCCTTGGGCAACTTGCCTTACTCTAACTCTTGATGACTAAGTGAGATCAAAAATTCAGATATCAAAACAGTACCTGGCCCACAGGCAGCCTTTGAAGAATGTTCATTGAGCCACCTCTCCTTGCTGGTCCCCTTTGACAAAATCAAATTTGCGCAGATGGTGTTAACTCATATAGTAAGCACTTGGAAATGTTGAATGGATGGATGATGGATGGATGGGTGAATAGATGGATTAATCAGCAAAGATGGCTGAAAGTGGTGATGGAAGGGTGGTATAGATTTTGAAGAGCAAGGCAGAAGAACGTGACACCCAATTAAAACGTGAACTCTGTCTTGGGCCAGTATGCAGATGCTCCTGAGAAGCCCTCACAGCTTCCATGTCATAGGGGATCTGTTTGAAACGCTGTCGTTTTCTTTGCCAGGCTCCTTGCAGATAGATACTAGTCGTAGAGCATCATCTTGAAGGAAGAAGGTAAGTGAGTGGGGTTGGGCTCTGGAGGCAGATTATGCTCTGAGTCAGGCAGCCTGATACAGTGAAATAAGAGCAGGCTCACCAATACTTATATGAACTTGAGGAGAATCCTTCTGTTTCCCTGGACCTCAGCTTTTGCATCTTGAGAATGGGATGATCAAATCTACCTAAGAGGATCTATTTTGTGGAATATTTTAGTATACTTGAGCTGCCATAACAAAATACCATAAGATTGGATAGCTTAAACAACAGAGATTTATTACTCACAGTTCTAGCGGCTAGAAGTGTAAGCTCAAAGCTGATTTGGTTTCTGATGAGCGCTCTCTTCCTGGCTTGCAGATGGCTGCCTTCTTGCTCTATCATCATAGGGCTGGGAGAAAGAAAAAAAATCTCTCTTTCTAGCCTCTTCTTAAAAGGCCACAGTCCTATTAGACTAGGGCCCCACCCTTATGACCCCATGTAACCTTAACTATTTCCTAAAGCCTTGCATGCATACTCAATCACTCAGTCGTGTCCGACTCTCTGTGATCCCATGGACTGCAGCCTGCCAAGCTCCTCTGTCCATGGAATTTTTCAGGCAAGAATACTTGAGTGGGTTGCCATTCCCTCCTCCAGGGGTTCTTCCCAACCTAGGGATCAAACCCAAGTCTCCTATGTCTCCTGCATTGGCAGGTGGGTTCTTTACCACTGAGAAGCCCCTTGCCAAAGCCCTTACCTATCTCCAGATAGAGTCATGTTAGGGTTTGTCAGCATATACATTTTGGTGAGACACAGTTCAGTTCATAGGACAGAGAATACATGGGATGCTTATTACAAATATGCTTCATGAGCTATGAAGAGCTATACCCATTTGATCATGGGAGGTAGTCATCATTTTTTAAATTTTGGTGTTGTGAGACCTTCCTCAGGGTACCCATTTATTCATGTATCAATAGTTATTGAGTTCCTATTTTGTGCCAGCTATCATTCTAGACATTGGGCTGGGAATGATAGAGAAAAGATTAAAAAAAGAAATCCTCGTCTTTATAGAGCCTACCTTCTAGAATGCAGGCAACAAAACACAGATAAATAAAATATATAATTTATAAGATGGGAACAGTCATGTGGAGGATGATAAAGCAAAGAAGGGTGGTTCGGAGTACTAGGGAATAGTTTGCATTTTAAGTAGAGGGTGTTCTGGGAGCACCTGGTTGGAACAAAGACTTTAACGTGAGGAGGGAAGAAGTGAGCCACGTGACTACCTGAGAAAAGGATTCCAGGCAGAAGGTAGAGCCTGTGCAAAGTCCCTGAGGTAGGAAAGTACTGGGTATATTTTGGGAAAGGCAGTGAGAGCTGAATAGCCGGAGCTGAGTGGGTGGTGGAGAGAGCGGGGAAGATGGAGTCAGATTCAGTCCAAGAAGAGGACTCACTCTCTGGTTGTATAGAGGGCTGGAGAGCAGTAGCAAGAGGAGCAAGAAAACATCTCAAAGGAGCAGGGGAATATTTCCTTTATTCCCTGAAGATCTAGGCTCGTCTCCAGGAATGCCTGTGGGAGTCAGTTGTCATCTGCTCCAAAACTCCTTTCAGTATTTCTGGGACCCCAGACACCTCCCCCTGTGAAGCTGTGGTTAACGGCTACTGACAGAAAAACATTCCTCGTTGCATATGTAAATGAGATAGCATCCATGCATTATTAAAAGAGTAAATTCATAGCTGAAAGCGAATGTGTGTGAAGCAAGGTTCATACAACACACACCTTCACACACCAACAGGACCAGAAGCAGGGCTCCTGTTTGAGTCAACCACAGCTACTAACTGGACAGTATAGGTTCTGAAAACACACTTGCTGAAAGATATAATTTCGCTAAGCGGCATCGATCAGGACTGCAAAGGAAAAGGAGGGGATGCTCTTGATTTGAGGCATGGATGAGAATTTCCAGTCCTGCTAATAATGCCCAGGGTTCAGCATCAGCCCTGGTGGAGGTGGAGGGGGCCATACATACCTGTGCCCAAGGGGGTTCTCTCAACTGAAAATATCTCCTCTTCTGATTCCAGAGAATAATAGATTCCTTTTTTCTTCCATTTTGAAAGGTAATACCCACAGGCACACCAAATTCGGTATCAGTGACTCTGCTTTACTATTTTCAGGTTGTGTTAACTCACCTCCAAGCTTCGTTTTTTTCATCTGAAAAGTGGAATACAATAGTAATCCCTGCCTCCCTGTTTGTAAGCTTGGATGGTCTCGTGGATGTAAAATAATGACTATAAGGAGTGGTATGTGCATGTGTGCTAAGTCACTTCAGTCAGACCCGACTCTTTCGACCCCATGGACTATAGCCTGCCAGGCTCCTCTGTCCATAGGATTCTCTGGGCAAGAACACTGGAGTGGGTTGCCAGGTCATCCAACCCAGGAATGGAACCCCCGTCTCCTGAATCAGCAGGAGGGCTCTTTACCACTTCCCTGGTGGCTCAGCTGGGAAAGAATCCACCTGCAATGCCAGAGACCTGGGTTCGATCCCTGTTTGGCAAGATCACCTTGGAGAAGGAAATGACTGCCTACTCCAGTATTCTGGACTGGAGAATTCCATGGACTGTAGAGCCCATGGGGTCACTAAGAGTCGGACACGACTGAGCAACTGGCACTTACTTTACCACTAGCACCGCCCGGGAAGCCCCACATGGAACAGCAGTTATTGTTATTCCCACTTTAAAGGTGTGTGTGATGTCAGGAGGCACCAGGTCTTGTGTCCAGATCTGCACCTGCCCTTGGGAATCCAGTTGGTGGCTACTGTGGGGCTGCTTTTAGGTCCGAGGGCTACAGCATTTCATGAAAGAGAGGAGACTGCTGCCCTGCAGTGAGACAGAGATAATAACAAAGCACACACACCCCCCAGCGAGAAACCAGTGGCTATGGACGTGCCAACCAGGAGGCTGGAACTCATGACTCCGCTGTCCCCTGGAGTGGGAACCAGGCATGCCTGCAGCCCTGAAAGGGCTTTCAGTAGTGAAAGACGTGTCCATGAGTTCATAAGTGTCGCATTTGAGACCCCACACATAAGTGATATCAGCTGGTATTTGTCTTTTTCCGGCTGACTTAGTGTGGAATCTCTAGGTCCATCCACATTGCTGCAATTAACGTCACATTGTGTATCAACTATACTTCAACAAAAGAAATGTTTAAAAACTAGTGTCCGAACTGAAATAATATACAACCAGTCCTTAGGATTCCTAGAGAGTTACAAATAAAGGGCTCAGGTTGGTCCAGGGAGGGAAAGACAACATCCGATTATAGAAATCAGGGGAGGCTCTTTCACAAGCATGGACTCTGAATGTGTAGAGAGGAAGAGTACCCGTCTGTAAAAGTCTGGATGGCGATGGTATGATACCCGTGGCCGTGTAACCAGGCAAGTGTGCTTGGAAAGATGCCGGTGAACTTGAATGACCAGGAAAGTGGAGGAAGCTTCAAAACATTGTTTCAGGCGGAAACTTGGGGGCTGTTGAGATATTTGAAGCCGGGGGTAAAGTTTGCTGATACCTAGTTCTCCCGGGAGTGCTCCCAGGACTGCTCCTTGGTCAGAGGGAGGACGTTAGGAAGCTGGGTGAGGCAGGAGATAAAACTGCCCACGTGACATGAAACGGTGTTGGGCTGCATGATCAGGCTTCTTACTTTTGCGTTATCATTTTCATTTCTTTATTTATTGGAATATAATTGCTTTGCAATGTTGTGTTAGTTTCTGTGGTACAAGAGCATGAATCAGCTGTTGGTTTAATCTTTTCAGCACCAAGTATCGTTAATAGTTTCAGGGTCCTGATTAATATTTCATTGGAGTGCTTTCGTTTTCCTCTAAAACATGTATTTAGAGTGGATTGCCACATTCCCGGGTAATTTTATTAAATCCAGAGGCCAATTTCCTTTTTACAACTGTCTGCTGCTTTGATTTTATAAAGAAAATCAATGGGAAGAAAGGGGTAGCTGAAATAGAAATTCGCTTTATAGCAAAATATGCAGGAACTCCTCTTTTCATTTTTAAGTGGACGAATAACTCCAGCTATAAAAATGATCACCCTTATGTATGCGTTGTGTGTGTGTGTGTGTGTGTATATATATATATATATATCCATAAGCACGCATCTGTTTAAATTAAAACAGAGTGGCATCAAGCCGCTTTTGTTCAAGCTCAGTTATTGGGGAACCTGTTCTAGTTTGGTCTGTGAACAACTATCAGATGTCACCCGCATCACTGAGCCTTGTCTGTCTGGGCTTGAGTCTCAACTCAGCCACTAACTCGAGGGGCAGCTTTGAACAGATCACTGCCTGTCTCCAGGCCTCAGTTTCCTCATCTATAAATGAGATGACCCAAACATTCTCTGACATCCCACCTGCCTCTAGCATTTGAGAAGTTGATGGAAACTGACAAAAACTTGGCAAGAACCTACAAGAGCCATGGAGGGGATAAAAGAACATTTTTATTTAGTCCCAAGAGAGCACATCGAGAAACAACAAAATTAATGAAAAGAACCACTTTTATTGAGTTAGCACTGAGTAGAGAAACAACGAAATGATTGTTTTTGGAAATCTTTCCAACCTAAGCTGGAAACAAACCCGAGATAACAATGAGCTTCCTTGGGCTCCAGCACTGTCGCAGTGGGAATGAGACTGCTGGCTTTGGGAGGACTATCCCTCCACCCTTATCATTTCCAAGGCAGAGCATGGATCATCTATGCAGGCCAAGCCTGCCTCCTGTTCCCCGAACCACCAGACATTTACAGAAGCTAAAGTAACGTCATGCCCGGCTAGCGGCTGGACCTTCTGAGTGCTGCAGGGCTCCTGGCTCTCATTAAGACTTCAGGGCAGGCGAGCATGCTGCTGTTGGGACTACACGCCTTGACATCGAGTCTGGAGGTGAAGGTGACTGATAGAGGAGGATCACCCTTCCAGTTGGCCAACAAATGTCCATCTAGTCAAAGTTATGGTTTTTCCAGTAGTCATGTACAGATGTGAGAGTTGGACCATCAAGAAAGCTGAGCTTGATGCTTTCACACTGTGGTGCTGGAGAAGACTCTTGAGAGTCCCTTGAACTGCACGGAGGTCAAATCAGTCCATCCTAAAGGAAATCAAACCTGAATATTCAATGGAAGGACGGGTGTTGAAGCTGAAGCTTCGATACTTTGGCCGCCTGAAGAGAAGAGCTTACTCGGTGGAAAAAGGCCCTGATGCTGGGAAAGTTTGAGGGCAGGAGGAGAAGAGGGTGACAGAGGATGAGATGGTTGGTTGGCATCATTGACTCAATGAGCAGGAGTTTGAGCAAACTCCAGGAGATGGTGAAGGACAAGGGAAGCCTGGCATGCTGCAGTCCATGGGGTTGCAAAAAGTCGGAAACAACTGAGTGACTGAACAATAACAACAACTTTCTACAGGCTCCACAGGAAATTCCTGCAAACAGTGAGCCGTCATAAATTAACCTCTGCATAGGCTATGTCTAACCCTCCTTGCCCATTTCATAGATGAGGAAACTGAGGCTGAGAAGTAATGCCTCTTGGACACAGTTTTACAGCTTCTATGATAGGCATGTTCCTGGTAAAGGCAGTACCAGCATCCCTTTATGTGGGTTTGTATACTCTCTGAAGCCCTCATAGCATCTTGCTGACATACACGAGGGCAACATTTTTATCCCCACTTTATTGATGAGGAAACTGAGGCCCTTAAAGCCCCAATGTCCAAGGCCATGGCTAAATGGTTAGCAAGTCATCTCTAAAACTGACTCCTTGCCTCCTACCACCTTCGCTTCATGCTGTCTCACTTACAATTAACAGTGGGGAAATAAAGAATATTTAATAAGAAAAGCATTTTCCTTTAACATACATTTTTAGGGCTGGCGAGACCCTTAGAGATCACCTAAAGGAGAAGTTGGTCATCTGAGGAGGGACTCGGTGGATCCAGAGTCCTCCTGAACGTTTATACAATTTCAGGTGCGTGAAAGGCTCACTTTGTAACAGGTAAGTACATTGGGCAGGATAATTGGTGGTGGGAGGGTGTGTGAGTTTCCAGGGCACAGAGACGCCTGGCCCTTCAGCATGGCCCTGGCACACAGCCCAGTGCTCAGGAAACGTTGGTGGAATTAATCATTTCCTTAAAAAGGTCCCTGTTGGAACTTCCCTGGTGGTCCAGTGGTTAAGAGTTCGCCTCCCAACACAGGGCGTGAAGGTTCCATTCCTGGTTGGGGAACCAAGTTCCCGCATGCCTCACAACCAAAACACTAAAACCATGAGAAACAGAAGCAGTATTGTAGCAGATTCAGTAAAGACTTTACAAATGGCCCACATCATAAAAAAATCTTTAAAGAAAGACCTTGTTGGTTATCTATTTTATATACAGAGGTATGAAGGTTAAAGTTAAGTCGCTCAGTCGTGTCCAACTCTTTGCGACCCTGTGGACTGTAGCCCACCAGGCTCCTCCGTCCATGGGATTCTCCAGGCAAGAACACTGGAGTGGGTTGCCATTTCCTTCTCCAGGGGATCTTCCTGACCCAGGGATCGAACCCAGGTCTCCCACATTAGAGGCAGACGCTTTAACCTCTGAGCCACCAGGGAAGCCCCATATAGTAGTATGGAGTTGCCTTTTTTGTAGTTACCTTTTTGGGCTTCCCTGGTAACTCAGCTGGTAAAGAATCTGCCTGCAATGCAGGAGACCTCAGTTCGATTCCTAGGTTGGAAAGATCCCCTGGAGAAGGGATAGGCTACCCACTCCAGTATTCTTGGGCTTCCCTTGTGGCTCAGACAGTAAAGAATCCGCCTGCAATGCAGGAGACCTGGGTTTGATCCCTAGATTGGGAAGAACCCCTGGAGGAGGGCATGGCAACCCACTCCAGTATTCTTGCCTGGAGAATCCCATGGACAGAGGAGCCTGGCGGGCTATAGCCCTTGGGGTCGCAAAGAGTCGGACATGACTGAATGGCTAAGCACAGCAGTGTCTAGTTGCCTTTTTATTTATTTTCTGCTATGTTAAGTTTATTGATGGATGAATAACTTCATTTACATAGCTTTTTGATGTTTGAGGTTATTTACCAAATATTCAAAATTGATATTGCTAGATTTAATTATTGTAATACTCATAGCTCTTGATACATATTGTCAAGTTTTTTTAAAATCTTTCTGTTTTATATACAGTTTTGTATAAAACATATAAATACATAGCTTTCCTAGGCCCTCCATTCAAACTAAATATTATCATAAAGTTTTTGCTAATTAGCAAAGTGGCATCATTATTTTGGTTTGCATTTCCTTGAATAATAGCAAGACTAGCTTTTTGGTTATGTTTCCTTACCATTTAGTATTTTTTCTTTTAGGAAATTGTCAGCCTATGTCTTTTGTCTATTATTCTTTGATATCTTGCTATATTCCTTACCAATTTTATGATCCCTTACATAATAACAATATTAACATTTTGTCATATTTGCTAAAAAAAAAAATTCTGTGATGCCACAAAATAACTGAGTGCATTCAAGGGTAGCCATGGATCTCAGAAATCATCTGTTCAATTTGCTCGCTTTCCACTTGCAGACCCTGAGGCTTAGCATGTCAAGGCGGTAGCCTTGGGTACACGTGGGACAGAGCGGGATCTAGGAGCTGGGCTTAGTCTCCTCTGGGGGGGCCTTCTCTCTGAGCAGTGCTGCCCCTCCTAGGGTCTTCTGCAGTAAGAACGAAGTGCTGCCCATCCGAGGCCCCAGAGGCCCCTCATTGGCCAGCTTGGTATGGCTTGTATTCAGCAAAAGACATTCTCTTCCTTGCAAAAGAAGGTGCTAAAGTGCTTGAGAAAAGAGATTCTCTTAAGTAGGTTAAACACGCCCCCACTCCCCAGCCTCATTTACACTCTTCCTTTGCTCAGCAGACTGTGGCTTCTCAGATAGTTCTGGGTAAATCGCAGCCGCATCCAGGTGTGAATGATTCCACACCCAGGTGTGATGAACTACAGCAGATCCGGGTCTGAGCTCATCGCGCTGCATGGAGGAGACGCAGTCTGGGTCCGGATGGGCCTTGGGCCTGCGTCGCCTGCATCCCTCCACCCTGGCCAGGTTTTGAGCTGTCTCTGGAGGTCACTGCAGGTCCAGCCTGCTAGGAAACAGGGAACGGAAGCCCAGAGCAGAATTTCTGGGAAACGAAGAGTTTCTCTTCCCTACTCCAGCCATTTCTCTTCTGTCAGAGCCCTAATGAGCTTTTAGTGCCGGGAGGGGAAAGCAAATGGAAAGAAAACAGCCCGAAGTTGCTAATGCTATTGACAGTAACCGCGCTGCAGGAACCCCTTCCCCTGGGGCCACCTTCCTGCCCGCGGTCTGCCTAAGAGGAAGAAAGGGAAGGAAATAAATAAAGTCCTTTTAAGTATAAAGAGGGAATTGCATGCAATCCATTTGTGCAAGTACTGAATTTGTGCAAGGATCCAGAGTTAACCCTTTCAGCTTCATTAGTTACCAAGTAGGGCTGAGATTAACCGCCTCTCTGGCAGTGCTGCTGATGGGCGGAGAGACTGTTCTGTAAGGCGCGAGAGCGGGGGGCGGGGAGGAGCGGGGCGGGGGCGTGGCGAGGGGGGCGCGTCTTTGGCAGTTTGCTTCCTAGTAAAGAAATCAGAGAAACAGCCGGTGGGTGCTGGGCGATGCAGTCCTAGTGGATTTCTAGCTCTTTACATACCAAGCCCAAGGTCTTTGAAATCCCTCTCTAAAGATGAAGAGGAAGACACGGCTTGGGTTCAAATCCAGCCTCCACTAAACTGATCAGTCTCCCTCTGCCTTAGTTTCCCTGTCTGTAAGGACGGTAGCACCTGCCTCACAGCCTCTCCTGGGGGTTCAGTGAGAGAATATCTATATGTTATAGGGATGAAACTAGTGAACTAAACTGTGTGTTTGCAGTCTTCCATCCTCCCCCACCCCTCTGTTTATCTACTAAAGAAATCGTCTTTGCAGTCTATCAGTTCATATCGTGAACTTTGACCGTGGTTCAGAATCAGAACCTGACTTGTATGTGTGTGTAAGAGAGGGATGGGGAGAGAGAGAGTGATGGGGGGTGGGGAGGCAAAAAGTATGAAAATTATATCCCAGGAACCAAGGATTACTCAGAAAAGAGAAATAGAAGCAGAAGGAGACGGGAGCGGGGATGGAGGAGAAGGGCCGCATTAGGGTCAAACTTGGGCTGAGGAGTTGACCTGGGTAGAGAGGCTACAGGAAGCTATGAGGCATGGCTGGGGGCTAGAGGAGTGTAAGCAAAGGTATTTAGCAAGTGTTGCTGTGGCTGATACTGGGTGATAGTAATTTGATGGTGATGGTACTGAGTGGAGCGATGGTGACTGTATTAGCTTTCTGTTTCTAGGGACAGTAACATATTACCACAAACTTAGCGACTGAACATAATGCCGACTTTGTGTCTCAGTTTCTGTGAGCCAGGAGACTCTGCTGAGGGTCTCACAGTGCCGAGATCAAGGGGCCGGCAGGGCTGCACTCCTTACTGGGGCTCTAGGGAAGAATCTGTGATCAAGGTCCTTTGGGTTGTTGGCCGAATACAGTTCCTTAGGGTTGTAGGACTGTGGTCCCATTTCCTGCCAGCTGTCGACCAGGACTGCTCTTTGCTCCTACAGGCATTAGGACCCTTCTCCTGCTTTCCATAGCATCCCCTCCAGCAGCACAGGCTGAGTTCTTCTCCTGCTTCAGACCTCTCCTTTCCTGCCATATCTCTGACACCCAGTGGAAAAAAGTTCTTTGCTTTTAAGTGCATGGATCTTTAGAGTGGGCCCATGTGGATGGCCCAAGTTGTTCTTCCTATTTTGAGGTCTGTAACCATCATTGCATCAGCAAGACCCCTTTTGCCAGGTGATATGCTCACAGGTTCTAGGGATCAGGGCATGGGCATCATTGGGGGAGAATTCTGTAGTGATGGTGATGGTGGTGCAGTGGTTTCTCTCACTTCTGACAAACACATCCCTACCCCACTGCTAGATCAGGTTCTCACTGGCTCAGGGGGGAGCCTGACTGCACCTGTGGGCAATAGAGCACTAGGGAACATGACTGGCTAGCGAGGACTGGGCTGCAGGTTCCGGGAGTAGGGAGACCACGCAGGAAGGTGTGAGGATGGTGGCCAGCGTTATGACCTTCACCTTCACCCCGAAGGCTGTTTTCACACATCTGTCTCCCTTTCCCCCAGGCTCCTGAGGACAGAGATTCCTCTCATGTTCTCCTTCTTCACAGCCCTGAGCTCAGAGCTCGCTCTCAGTAGAGGAAAAAGGATGGGGAATTCATAGTTGTTGAGTGGTACTATGTGCCAGGCATGTTATATTAATATTTTTTTTTTCTGATGTGTGTACCAGTATGCCTACTTCATAGCAAGGAAACAGGCGCAGATAGGGTGGCGATGGCATTGGTGGTAGAGTCACACAAGTTATGGTCGTGAGACTTGTGAAGTGTACAGGGCAAGCAAGCTGCAAAGCCAGGTTACAAACACAGCTGATACTTTGTTCTGCGGCAGTGTGCTGCCTTCCACTGTAGGTCTCAAATGAGCCCAGTCACCAGCTGCCCGAGAGAGAAGAGAGAGCATATAGCCAGGGAGCTCCCCCACCCCGCGGCTTTCCTCGGTGCTCTTCTGAGGCTCCGAGATGGTGTGGAAGGTGGGCGGTGGGCTCCAGGAGCGCTCTGTTCCTCTGTAACCAAGTCTGTCAGTGCCTTGATTTGTTTCAACCTGTTTCAGAGAGGTTTTCTCCAGATTTAATACATGAAACAAACATCGTGTTTGGCTGTGGGTCCTGGGAGAGGGATGGAAGGGAGGTTTAATCACTCAACATTATTTGCAAAGAAGGCTGTGTGTGTGTGTGTGTGTGTGTGTGTGTGTGTGTGTATGGCGGGGCGGGAGGGGACCTGGTTCTGGCAGCTGCCACTGCTGTGGCTGCCATTAGGAGGCCAGCCACCCCTCACCACTGGAGGGCATGCCAAGCAGCTGGTTCTTCTCCCAGACCCTGGCATCCCTTTCCCCGCCCACAGGCCCCAGCCTAGCTCCCACGTCCAGTGTACTCTCCCCTTCCTCCTCCCATCACCCTCAGAGATCACCCAGACCCCAATGTGTTATGCTAAAAGGTATGTTATTAAAAGCTGTCTTTTCTGGTGAGTGCTCTAAAATTTGTTTCAAATTATTATTATGGTCATACTGTCAGATAAAGCCTGATCCTAGACCAGAAGGCTTATCTCCAGACTCCTCGTATGTTGGTCTTTCCCTTAAATGGGGTGACTTCCCCATTTAAGGCGGGAGGGACAGGTGACCAGCTGAACCTGGGGAGACCTGGAGAGGAGAGGAGAGAGAAGAGACTCAATGTGAAGAACTCACGGCCTTGGGGATTTCTCAAGGGATGCTCCATAGACTCAGCCCAAGGCCAGGAGCACACGTAGGAATTCTTTGCAATCTGGGTGGTGAGGAGGGCAGGTGGTGATGAGTTCAGTGGAAGCTACATCCCCGTGACCCATCTCACCCATCACAGAGCCCAGCTCAGCCAATCTTGAATGGGGACCTCCAGGGAAGGCTGACCAAGAGTTGATGATGCCTGAAAATCTAGGATGTCAAAGAAGTTAGAGCAAAGAGACTGCCAAAGGGGCTGAAGCTGTTCATTTGATCATTCATTCATTCACTCAACAAATTAAAAGTCAGATCTACTGGCCCTAGGACTACTGGACACTGGAAAACAGGGCAAAATGCATAAAATGATAAAAATGGTGCTTTTGGTCACGCAGATTTCAAGGAAGCTGATAATATTAATGCAGTGGATTAAGTATGACCACAAATTCTTTACAAAATTCTCCCATCGAGAGGTGAGTTTTTTTTCCCCATCCCTTTGGTCTGGGCTGGCTTTGTGACTGGCTTTGACCAAAGCGTGTTAGGAATGACACGTTCTGGGGTCTAGGTCTTAAGAGTCATTGCAATTTCTGTTTCACCCTCTTGGAACTTGGAGTCCATACCATGAAGAAATCAGAAATGATCTATCACAGAGAGAGGGAGGCCCCTCATCTCACTGGTCCTAGCTGAACCCAGGCCCCAGGGAACCCTCAGCTGAATACAGTGGCTTGAGCAAGACTAGGTTAGCACTGCCCAGCCAGCCCGCAGAATCGCTACAGATAATGAGCCACTGTTGCCTCATGCCACTGTGTTTTGAGGTGGTTTGCAGCACAGTAATAGATAATTGGAACAATGAGGTACATTTCAGGTTTTCCTTTTTTTCCTGATAAGCTAAACTGTTAAACTTTCAGATAAGTACCTTAGGCTCTGTAAATGTTGAAAGGCACTTGCAATTTGTATGTGCCTGTGGTCCAGCCTCCCATTTATTTTAAAGTAACATACAGACATAGTGCAAAGACTCCAGCACTCAGGAAGACAGACAATAGAGAAGTCAAGGTTTTCTTCCACATCTCAATCCCAAATCTACTTCCTCTAAAGGAAAAGCTGTGAGCAGTTTCTTCTGGATCCTTCCAGTAAAGACAGATTATATGTGTATTAGCATACAGCTATAGCCAGTATCTAAAGGCAGTATCTAGGCTTATCTCCGTTTTTTTACTTACAGCAACTGTATTGTATGCACTGCTCTACATTTTGGTACATTTTGATTGTTTGTTTTGTTTGTTTTCTCTGCTAATGATTAATCTCAAACGTGTTTTCATCACCAGAGACCTATTTCTTAGTGTCTCACTATAAAGATGGATTCATGAAGGGGAGTTGCGCTGTTTCTAGTTTTGAATCTACACATCTTGATGTACTTTTGCTTAAATAGCCACAGATATTGCTTATATATTCTGGTTCAAAGAGCATGTTCATTTGACATTTTGACAGGTACATTTATTTTTGAACAGCCGTATGAAAAGGGTTTTCTGACCATTTATGACAATATCTACCTTTGTACGCTTACAAATGTATTATTCCATTTGAGTCCCACACTAGCATGAGAGGTGGTCATCTTAACATTTCATGGAAGCAGAAACTGAATCTTGGAGAGGCTGAGTGCATGCCCAAGGTCACGCAATTAGTAATTTTTTTTTTTTTTTAATTTAAAGGCATTAACCTTCCACAGGGACCTGAGCAGCTGGTAAAATCCAAACTGAACACATACTAAGATAATTTCATTATGAAAGGAGTTGTTACTGTTGTTTAATCACTAAGTTGTGTCCACCTCTTTTGCGACCCCGTGGACTGTAGTCCACCAGGTTCCTCTGCCCGTGGCATTCCCCAGGCAATACTGGAGTGGGTTGCCATTTCTTTCTCCAGGGGATCTTCCTGACCCGGGATTGAACTTGCTTAGCACTTGGATTCTTTACCACTGAGTCATCTAGAAAGCCCACAAAAGGAGTGCAGAGTTAAAATTGTCTAATCTATGTGGTCCTCTGATAAATGAAAATCTGATCTCTCCAACACTTGAGATTCTGAAATTGCGAAGATGTAGGCAAAAGAGCCTGGCGGGCTACACAGTCCATGGGTTTGCAAGGAGTTGGACACAACTTAGTGACCAAACAACAACAACAAGGCTCATTGTGGATGGGAGTAGCAGGCTCACAGAGGCAAGGAGAGGATGCTTCATGGAAGAGTCCCGCCCCGACGCCCCATGAAGTGGAGATGAGCCAGGCAGATCTGGCCAGATGGCTCTCCTACAGGAGCCATCTCCCAGTGTTCCCTGGCCTGGATTCGGGCTGGGGCTCAGTTACAGGAGATGCTTCCCCTGAGAGGTACAGCTGGGAGCTCAGTTTAAACTGAAGTCTCTGCCCTGACCCTTTGGCCTCTCTGCCACCCCAGTTCCAGCCCCAGATTTAACTGGGTGAAGAGCAGAGGTATTCTCACCAGGGGAGATCAGGGGGAGGGATGTATGGGGATAAGAGAACTACCAATGCTGAGTACCTGCTTTGTGTCCAGTGTTCTACATGCATTCACATCAAGCATAAAGAGTGATCATTATCCCATTTCAGAGATAGGAAGGCTGAGGCTCAGCAGCCTAGTTTTTAAAATTATTTCTCAACGTCGGGGCCAGGTTGGCAGCTGGGGTGTTGTATTGTCATCGTGGACTGCTATCACAGATACCAGAGACTGGGTGACTTAAACAGCATATATTTTTTCCCCGCAGTTCTGGAGGCTGGGAAATCCAAGGTCACGAGGATGCAGATTCAGTGTCTGGTGAGGGTCTGCTTCCTGGCTTGCTGATGACCACTTTCTCTCTGTGTCCTCCCATGGCAGAGAAAGACATCATCTCTCCATGTCTCTTCTTATAAGGGCACTAATCCCATTATGGGGGCTCCACCCTCAGGACCTCATGACCTCCAAAAGGCCCCACATCCAAACTATTCCCTGGAGGGTAAGAACCTCAACGTGTGAACCTAGGAGAACACAAACGTTCAGTCTGAAGCAGGTGTTCTGTTCAGGGATTCTGTGCTTGAGCTGTTAACCCCTGCCTACCTGGGGCTGTATTTGCTCCTTAGGAGGAGAGTAGGCCAGAGCCTGCACCTGGGCCCCTTTGGGCTGAGACTGGAAACCAACCAACAGCTGAGACAAGCTGATCACATTTTAGGGCATTCTTCCTTCCTCTGCCCACTGCCCTGAGTTCTGCTCAGTAAGCTTAGGTGATATATCCAATGTCTCTATCTTTTGAAGGGAGAGGCCAGAATTGAATCTGAAGCCCTAAACTTTCTGCTAGATGAACCCTGTGGTGGTTGAGACGAGCTCAGGCTTGAGCTGCACCACCTGAGTTCACACCTGGGGTTTTGCCACATGGTAGCTGTAGTGACTTTGGCCAAAGTAACCTCCCTGTTCCTTGGAAAGAGGATGAGGACAGTACCTTCCTCATTGGGTTACTGAGAGCATGACATAGGTTAATACACATAAAGGCCTGAGAACAGAGCCTGGCACAAGGCGGATGCCCGACCCCATCAGGCATGCCAGGGATGGAGAGAGACAGCTCTGGGGGAGGAGAAAGGGAAGGAAGAGTACCTTTATGAAGCTGATTCTCCTCTCTGTGGCGGGGAAGACTGTCCCAAGTCTCATCGCTGGAGACCTGTCACTGTCTCTGCTATGAACCTGCCTAGGGTCCCTCTGGCAATAATGCACTCAGCTCCTCTGTTCATCAGGGCCAAATTCTGACGGTGACAAGGGCAAAGAGAGCAATAAATCCTCCCACCCAGAGGATTTGTTTTCCTTAAAAAAAATTTTTATTTTATATTGGACTGTAGTTGACTTACAGTGTTGCATTTGCTTCAGGTGTACAGCAAAATGATTCACATGTATACATATTCTTTCCCATTTAAATTATTGCAGGATATTGCCTGGAGTTCCTTGTGCTATGCAGTAGTCCTTGTTGATTATCTAGTTTATATATAGCGCATGTGTGCTAAGTTGCTTCAATCGTGTCTGACTCTTTGCCATCCTGTGGTCTATAGCCCACCAGGCTCCTCTGTCTAGCGGGATTCTCCAGGCAAGAATACTGGAGTGGGTTGCCACGCCCTCCTCCAGGATATCTTCCCGACCCAGGGATCAAACCCCTGTCTCTTATGCCTCCTGTACTGGCAGGCAGGTTCCTTACCACTAGTACCACCTGGGAAGTCAAGATGCTGTCTTAAAGGTCATGGTTGTTTGATCCAGACTGTGGTACGTGTGTGTTAAGGGGCTGTCCCAATGGCTCAGCAGTAAAGAAAATCCGCCTGCAGTGCAGGAGACATGGGTTTGACCCCTGGGTCAGGAAGATCCCCTGGAGGAGGGCATGGTAATCCACTGCAGTATTTTGCCTGGAGAGTCCCATGGACTGAGGAGCCTGGAGGGCTACAGTCCACAGGGTCACAGAGTTGGACACGACTGAAGCAACTGAGCATGCGTGCACAGGTGTGTATGTTAATCACAAATTCCTAACTTATCCCCCTACCACCTTTCCCCTGTGGTAACCACGCATTTGTTTTCCATGTCTGTGAATCTGTTTCTGTTTTGTAGGTTAAGTTCATTTGTATCATTTTTCAGATCCTGTATATAAGCAGTATCTTTCTCTTTTTGACTTACTTCACTTAGGATGGTAATTTCTAGGTCCATGCATGTTGCTGCATGTGGCATCATTCCATTCTTTTTGGTGGCTGAGTAATATTCCACTGTATAAACGTACCACATCTTCTTTGTCCATTCATCTGTCAATGGACATCTAGGTGATTCTATGTCTTGGCTATTATAAATAATGCTGCAATGAACATTGGAGCATGTGTCTTTTTGAATTATGGTTTTCTCTGAATATATGCCCAGGAGTGGGATTGCTGGATTGTATGGTACCTTTATTTTCAGTCTTTTAAGGAACATTTTCCATAGTGACCATACCAATTTACACTCTCACCAAGAGTGTAAGAGGGTTCCTTTTTCCCTATACCTGGAGGACTTCTTGCTTCCAAGTACTAGCCAGGACTGACCCCACTTATCTTCCAAGATAAGACGAGGTCAGGTGTGTTCATGGTGCTATGGGCTGTAGACCATACCCTGAGGACTCTGACCTGTGGGAGTGAGCCGTAGGGTTAGGTGTGCCCTGCCTGGACAGTATGTGGGGGAAGGGGGTGGCGGTGGGACACTGGCCGCAAGGTGTGTGGCATCACTTCTGCTCCAGTGGCTCTGGTTCGGGGCAGAGTGACGAGCACCAGCCTTGCAGCCAGCTGCTGCAGCTGCTGCTGCTAAGTTGCTTCAGTCGTGTCTGACTCTTCATAGACGGCAGCCTACCAGGTGAGCCCTCCTCAAATCCCAACTCTACCCCTTCCTCTGCGTGACCTTGGCAAGTGGCCAGCCCTCTGGGAGCCCCCGTTCCCTCTTCTTCCAGAAGGATGTCCATCTAAGCAGTGCAGCTGGCATGGAACAGGCCTCCCGGGTTTCTTCTCCTGACCACCCAGCCCTGGGACCGCCCCCTTCATGTCTCAGCGCAGCTCTTCATTCATTCGTAAACCCCCTATGGATCATCTGTGTGCCAGGCACTGGGAGGCTCTGGGGATGTGGTGGTGATTAAAACAGATGCAGCTTCTCCCTTTAGGATCACACTGACCTTGAACTCCAAGTCCAAGGGTGGGGAATCACACAGCATGGTATTGGGAACATAGGGGCATGGATGGCCTAGAGCTGACCAAGGAAGGGCACAGTCCTTGAAGGGAGTGGGTCTGGGGGCAGAACATTTTGCTCAGCCCTACAACCTGTGTTCTGGACGGAACCCTCAGGCCAACTTCTGCACCCGCCCCTCCCCACCCTGGGACAGCAACTCCCTCCACCCCCCAGCTCCCCAATGAATGGAGACCCCTCTAATAAGCTTTCCCTCTGGTTGCCCCCAGGTTCCCACTGCCAGTTGGCCCCATCTGTCCCTCCTCCTAGATCGCGCAAGCACAGCTGATTCCATCAAATCCGATTTTCTGCATATCCATCAGGACCCCTGCCCTGGGGGGTTTGAGCCAGGTTGCCTGATCAGCTGTCTCAGGGAGGACATTTTCCCCCACCCACTGCTTCCTGAAGCAGGAGGTCTGCCTCCTCTGATCTGCTGAGCCAGGTGGGGAAAGGCATCGGGAAGGGAGGATTGCCCTGGGAAAATGGTGCTTTTTAGTTGTCATGGCAACAGTTGCTAGGTGTCATCCAGAAGCCACGCTAAAGGTTGACCTTCCCCTGGGGAAAAAGGCAGAGCTTTGAACAGGACCTCAACTCTTTTCTCGGCTGAGTTAGTCTGCCTCATTCATTCATTCTTTCATTCATTTCATAAATATTCTTTTATTACCTTCTATGTATGGGGACTATGTATGTCTCTGGGAATTCAAAAATAAATGAGTCTCTGTCCACAAACAGTGGGGGAGAAAAAAATGCAAACAGAGGATAATAATGGACTGTGTAAGGGCTTTATGGAAAATGTACACAGGGCACTAAGTGAGCAGGGCAAGGGCTCCTAACCCTCCTGGATGCTGAGCAGGCTCATCAGGCAGCTCTTCATAGTGGGGGCAATGTTGGGACCAAATATTTCAAGAGGGTCAATAACCAGAGGAAGGCTGTTCCACCTCTGAAAATACTTGGCCAGTCCTGGAGATGTGCAACAGCTTGGGAATTTGGGGGTGAAAGTCATCCGGAATATTCACGGTATTGGTTAGGTATGAGGGAGGGACAAGAGAGAAGGCTGGCGGTTGGATCGCCAAGTGTCTAAGCTCTGGGGACTGTATCCTTCAGACAAGAGGAGAAGCTGCTGTGGGAATTGAAAGGAGGGAGTGGCAGGTTACAATTGGAGGCAGAGAGATACAGCTCTGGACATGGACCACGTGGAAGGGTGGGGCCTGCAGGGTTTCCTTGGGAGAGTGTGCAAGTTTCTGTGACCACTGGAGTACGATGGGTTAAAGGAAATAAGAGGGAAAATCTGGACTTCCAGATTCCTAACTTGGGGTCAGGCAGGTGTGAACTCCTGAAATAAGGGGAGAGAGAAGACGGGGAGGTGGTGGCCCAGTAGGGAAGAGGCGGTAAGTTCAGTCTGGGCTCATACAGGTGCCTGCAGGATGCTTGGGGAAGACGCAGGCAGACAGCCATGGACCTGGGGTGGCCGATGAGTGAGGCCCAGCTGTGCTGAGGCCAGGACCTTGGGCCGTAGAGCTGGTCACGGGTAAACAGATGGAGGCTGAGAGGACATGCTCAGAGGAGGAGGGTGGACTGGAGCGAGTGGCGTCACAGCAGCCGGGTGGGAGTGGGCCGCGAGGTCAGATGCTACTGAAAAGGTTGGGAAAATGAGGACTAAAAGGAGTGCATTAGATTTGGCAATTAGAGAGCCCCTGCGTGACTCTGCAGCCGAGATTTCTGGGGAGCAGTGGAAGCAGAGGGCAGAGGGGAGGGTGGGGTGGTGGGGTCACCCTGTTAACCTCTCGTTCAAGGAACTAGTCCTCCCAGGGAAGGAGAGCCAGGCTAGAGAGGAGGGCAGGGTGCGAGGATTTCTGATATGCAGGAAACTCCAATAGGTTTGTGGGTGAGAGAGGAGGGTGTGCTGGAGCAGAGGTTGAAACTTCAGGGCTGTGGGCAAGGCTGGGGAAGAAGCAGGGTTGCCAGCCACCCAGAGCTGTTGCTGTGGGTTCCCAAGCCAGGCAGCAGAAGTTGGACTTGCCTTTGGGAGGGAGCTAGGGTGCAGAGTATGAACCATGGCGGAGGGGCTGGAGGGTCGCGGGGAGATGGGAGGGGAGCAGGTATGAGGAGACAGTGAGTTGTGAAGACAGAAGGGACTGTGGTGTGTCTGTGTGTGTTTGTATATGTGTGTGTGTGTGAGTGTATACCTGTGTGTGGCTGTATATGTGTATGTGTGTCTAACTGGAAGCATCATGACATCCCTCTGGCAGTAGATGGTGGTAGATTTTTCAAACCAATATTGTCCAGATTGTTTCATTAGTAAATTGTTCTGGTCTCTGTAATCATTTGAAAGAAATGGATTGTATAGTGTGATGTATGTTTGTGTGTATGTGTATCTGTGAATGTGTTGATGCATCAGTCCTTAGTGTATCTCTGTGTGCTTGTATGTTTCGCTAGAGGTGTTTGTTTATGTGTGTGCACGTGTCTTTGTGTTGTGTGTGCTGTGTTTCTGTGTGTATATGCTTATGTATGTGTTTGTGCGTGGGTCTGTGTGTGTGTGTTTGTATGTGTCTGTGTGGGTGTGTCTGTGTGTCTGCACCAGTGTGTCTTTGTGTCTGTATCAGTGTGTCTATCCATATGTCTCTACATGTCTGTTGGGTAAGTGTGTCCATGTATTTGTGTATGTGTTCATGCATGTGTATCTGTGGGTGTGTCTGTGTGTTCCTCTGTGGGTATGTCTGTGTGTCTGTGTGTGTGTTCGTATGCATCACCTGTGTGTGTTGGAATGAGGTCATAGAGCATGTGTCAGAGCTAGACCCTGAAACGTCATCAAGGCCAACGTCAACCCAGTTACTCAAAAGGAGGGACTAGCCCCAGAGATTAGAGAAACACCCTCAGTGTCAGAGCAAAAGACAGAATCAGTTGGACCCTGATCTCAGGTGGAATTTGCGCATCATATGCTCATAACATAGGGCCCATAACTGGGATCGTGGGAAGGGGAGGCCACCAGAGGCCTTGCAGCCTCCTGGCACCCCAGGAGCTGGTGTTTTTCTCTCCCAGAACTTACTGGTATTGAATAAAAAAATTGTCCCCCAGTCTGAACCTGGAGGCCCAGCACAGTGAACTACTGGTGCCTGGGGACTTGTTCTCATTTGGCCTGGACACTGAGAAATACTCAACTTGAGTGGAAAGACTGGTTGACCAGCGTCCCAGAGCTCAGCCCCCTGTCCACTAGCCCAGCCACAGAGGGCTGACTCCCACCTACTCAGGGAAGGAATTGGGTGCATGGAGCTTCCTGGAAACATGAGTGCTCCAAGCTCATGTGAGATGAGCCCTCTCCACACAGCCAGTCAGAGTGGCTTTATGCTGCCACTACAGCTGGAATTTCATTTCCGCCTGGATGTTTCATTTTGCCATCTAATTTGGTGACAAATCAAGGTGATTTATAGGGAGCAAGCCTGCATTTAGTGTGACATTCTCATCCCAAATACTGGCCCGTTTTGCACCCTGCCATTCCTGCCTTGACCCCACTCAGTGGATATCTGTGGATTCAGAAATACAGTGGGGGTGGGCTGTCTGAAAGCCCTCACCCACTCTGCCCCCAGATTCAGGTTATTTCCATTGCCTTGGGCAAGAGTGGATCTAAAATCTTCCAGGCTGTTTCTAAAACAAGTAGCAGGAAAGCCCCCTGCTGCAAAATTAGCCAGCATGTACTTGGTACTTGGGATAAACGTCCTTACTTCCCTCAGAGCAGTGTCAGCCAATAGAAATATAATATGAGCCTCATGTGTAATTTAAAATTCGCTAATAGCTGCATTTAAAAGAGTGAAAGGGACAGGCAGAACTCGCTTTCATAACGTATTTTATTTAGTCATTGTATTCAAAATAATATTATTTCAGCATGTAACAAATACAAAAATTATTCCTGAGATGTTTGGGGTATTGAACATTCCTTTTTGTGTTAAAGCCTCGGAAATTGACATGTATTTTACATTGACAGCCTTTCTCAATTCAGACCAGCCACTTGGCCAGGGCTCAGTCTCCACCTGTGGCTGGTGGCTCCCAGTTTGGACCAACCAGCCTCTGATGCTGCCAGCCATGGGGAACGAGGTTGTTTTAGATGATTCTGAGCCGGGGGCTCTGAATCTCAGTTTTCCCATCTTTGAAGTGAAGGTGGTACTCCCTCTTCTTTGGTCTTCTGGGGACTGTGTGCAAGGTCTCTCAAAGTCAAGTGCCCTGAGCACTCCCCGTTTTAGAGCTCTTCATCTGAGAAATGATACAACAGGGTTTCAGAATGGTGGACGGTGTTAAATATTTGCATTTAGTGAGTTAACGTTTCCAACACCTTAAAATAGTAACATGTGTTTATATAATCTCATTTGGAAAGCAAAAGTCGACATCTGAGGCTAAATCTGAAGATGAGGTCCCAGCTGAATGTTCCTCCGGCTACTCCTCTCCTTGGCCCACTAGGATAGGCTCTTAGTATATGAAAAATAAATATGGGGACTTCGTTGGTGGTCCAGTGACTAGGACCCTGCGCTTCCACTGCAGGGGCCCAGGTTGCTCACTGGTCAGGGAAACTAAGATCCCGCATGCCATGCAGGGCAGCCGAAAAAAGAGGAAAACAAATATGCCATATTCTTTGCAAACTGTAAAGTGCAGTACACAGGCTTTGGGTGGGTGGGAGAGGTGGGGTCTTTACATTTGCTAAGAAAGGACAAGGGTACTGGAGGTTTGCTTCTGGGTTGATACTAGGGCCAGGTCCCCTCCATGCTCCACTCGGAACACTCTGGTTTCTGAAACTCGTGAAGCATGGAGGATTGGAAAGAGAGATATCCAGACTGGGGGCTAAGTGCATGTGTGCAGGAAGGGGAGACCCTCTCCCGGTCCCAAGAGCAAGTTTCTAGACAGTTGTGGTTCCTCTGGCCCATTTCTTCATTCTTTGGAGGAAATGTCAAGGTAGCCTGGGTCTAAGCCCCAGTTGGGGCTGAGCCACTGTCTCTCTCCCTCCTTTTCTCCCGCGCTCTCTCACTCATACACACACACGCGCGCACACACACAAGTTCAGCTTGTTGATCTTTTCCTCCTTCCTGCCTGTTCCTGGCATGGTTTCCAGAGAGCTGCTGCATGCCAGTCACCTGCAAAGGGAGATGACTCTTGTCCTAGAATCACTGTAAGATTCAGAAGGACAGAGAAGACAAATGAGTTTCTTCTCTGGGGATCTTCTTGTCCCAGCTTCAATCTTTATTCTTAATGAGATAAAACTCAGTGCCATAGAAAAAATATGAGATTTGAAATAAAGGGACTCCAGTCCAAGGCTTGACTTCTTATTGACTTTCTACTTTACGGTCCTCAATTTCTCCATTCTGATGCTGTGTGGACTCCGGGAGGATAGGGGTCCCACTGAGCACAGTGTCTGGCACATAGTCATGGCATAAATATTTGAGGACTTGTGAAATGTATGTATCTGGGCTGAGTAGTAATACCTGCCTCATGTGATGGTTCTGAGAGCTGATGGAGGAAGCATCGTGCACGTGCATGCACACACACACACGCGCGCGTGCGCACGTGCTTTCCAAGCCCCATTCAGCTAAAAGAGAAATTAACAGATTGGCTATTTAGAAGCTTACATTCAAAGGAACAGGATGGTTGAAGACTGAACTAAGATCATGGAGTGTGGTGCATATAGCGATGGGAGAGGAATTCAGGTCTTGGATAGAAGGTCTCACCTTTCTTATCCTGTCAACTATCTTTGAGTGTTTATGTGTGTGCGTGTATTTGTGTGTGTGTTTTGGAAATGAGAGGTCTTCCTGTGTGAAATACCGCAAATACCCTTTCACTGGACATTTATCTAAGAGTTACTATCGGTCTGTTGTAAAGTGTGTTTTCCCCCAGAATCAGCAAACTTTTATTGAGTGCTTCTGGCCGCCCCCAGAAGAGGGGAGAGGAGGAAGAGATAGAGAAGCTGTGATACCAGCCCTGAGACATTCGTGGTCTAGAAGGAGGCCAGTATGTGGATTCATAGCACCGCCCCCACCACCACCACCACTCTGATCAGGGGAACTGGCGCAACATACCGGAGAGAGCTCTGAGCCAGAGCTCAACCAGAGAGTGAGGGTTGGCATTTCCCATCCCAGAGGACATCTTCGGACCCCTTAAGCATGACCTTCAGTTTAAGAGGAAACAACTCATCCCAGTCCTTTCCAGCCTAGACAGCTACCTGCTGATTCTACCTGGCCCCTGAGCAGCACTGGGGGCCAGGCTTGGTGTTGAAGGGAAAGGAAGAAAGAAAGAGTCAGTCGTTCAGTCAGTTAGTCACAGAGTGTCTGACTCTTTGCGACCCCATGGACTGTAGCCCACCAGGCTCCTCTGTCCATGGGATTTGGCAGGCAAGAATATTGGAGTGGGTTGCCATGCCCTCCTCTAGGGGATCTTCCTGACTTATGTTCAACTCATAAGCTCATCCTCTGCCCAGGGCAAGTCACTTACCAATAGTGAAGATGCTGAAGCTTCAGTTTGGTCCAAGATGAGGTCAAAGGCTCCCCAGTGGGGCTCATCTTCCAATCTTGGAGCCACCCTTGTGGGTGAGTTGATGTAGAAGGAACTCCAGGCTTATGCTAGGAGTCTGGACATCTAAGACCCTGCATGGTGCTGGTTATTCTGATTTCTTCCCTCTGGGCTCTGGTTTACTTTCCATGAGACAATACAGCTTGCTTTGATGATCTGAGTCCTTAGCACAGTGACCTTCCATGTCATCTCCTTCAGTGAGTCAAAGTCAAACCAGGCTGGGGATATGTGGCTGGTGACCTCCGTCCATAGACAGCGTGTTTGCCTCTGCGAAAAATCAGCGCTGAATGGTCAGGCTTCTTTAGCTGTCAGAATAAACAGAGATCACTCCTATAGAGTAGACCTCAGGTGAATCTCAAACTATTCAGCCATGTATTTGCAAAACACACAAACAAAAGTGATCAAAGAAAAATGACCAAATAGAAACCCATTTATTGAGTTGTTATTATATGCCAAGCAGTAAAAGTTTGGCCTCAGTCTCCATAGGACTGTGTTCTTTCAGCTCTCACGATTTGGCTCAGAGATGAACATCTTTAGAAGGGCTCCCAATTTAGCCCCATTTTCAGGTGGGAAGCCTAATGGTTGGAGGAACTGTTTAAAACTTAAATTCAATTATGTCATTTCCCAGCTTGAAACACATCAGCAGCTCCCCCTACACCTCAAGTGAATCCACACTCTTGCCCTTCTCGCTCCATCTCTCTCTGCTCCCAGCCTCACTTTTTTCTATGCTGCAGACACCCTGGCTTCTGCCAGAGCCTCACATGTGCCAAGCTCTTTCTGTCTCGTGAACCCTGCACCTGCTGAGTCTTCCTTCTGGAAAGCTTTCCTCAGCTCTTCAGCTGGATGGGTCCTTCAGATCCTGAAGATTTCAGCTTAATAGCCATCTCATCGGAGAGGCCTCTTAGGAGAATGTTAAGTAATCCGCTCCTATCAATTGGTCTGTACAGGCCCCGTTTGTATCCTTCTTCTTTTTTTTTTTTTTTAAGTTGAGCTTTTGATTTTGAGATAACTGTAGCAAGATATGCTATTGTAACAAATAATACAGAGAGATGGCACATATCCTTTACACAGCTTTCCCCAATAGTAACATTTTGCACAACCATACTGTAGTATCACAGTGTGGCAATCAGGATATTGACAATGATATACAGCATTGATCTTATTCAGAATTCCTGTTTTGCTTAACTCGTGTGTGTGTGTGTGTGTGTGTGTGTGTGTGTGTGTGTGTATCCTATTCGATTTGATCACGTGTAATTTCACGTATCCACCACCACAGTCAATCCCTCCTAATACGTTTTGTGATTTAAATTTCTTATTTAGTTGCTTTCACTCTTTTTCTTTTCTTTCTTTCTTTTTTTTAAATGTCTGTCTTTCTCACTTGACTGTAAGCTCCAAGGAGGCGGAGCCATAATTTTATTCACCTAGATGTACAGAAGGTAATACAGTGCATGCACCTGTGGAAAGCAGGCATGTTTGAAAGGCCCCAGAGATGTAAAGACAACTGACAAGAAGGTCCTTGCTTTCCAAAATCTCATGATCTGTTCCCCGAGGGACACACACAGAGGTGATCACAGTCAAGATCCATCTTTTCTCTAGTAGATGTAGTATGTCTGATGCTATGGCACCAGAAGACACAGTTGCTAACTGCAGACATGGGCCACTGTGCTGAAGTCAGGGAAGGCTTCCCAGGGGTAGTGATGTTTACCTAACATCTTGAAGGCTAAGTATGGGTTTATCAGGTCAAGACTTTCCAGGCAGGGGGCTAGGGATGAATAATGCAAGCAGGAATGAGACATTTAGAGGAAAGCAAGTGTCTTCATGTGATGTATGCACAGGGGCTGTTGGAAGGAGCTTCAGGAGATGAGGCAGTAGTGGCCCCTTCTGAGCTCAGGAAATCCAATGACGTACTGAAGATAATGGGAAAAGAGAAAAAGATGTTAAAGGGAGGAATGATTGGATTTGAATTTATTAACAACTTTAAAAATCATTTTAAAATATTAAAGTAATACACATCCATTGCTGAAAACACTTGAAAATAATAGAAACATCAGGAAACAGGTGAGCTATGGTCAGTATGTAGGGGAGTTACGCAGGCAGTGCTGTCTGGCAGCAGGCTTGGGGAGGGGCTGGAGCTGGCTGGGACTGGAGGCACAGGAGCCCTTTATGAATAAAGAGGGAGGGATGATGAGCGCTGGACTTGGACAGAGGGGATAGAGGTTGAAAAGAGGCAACCAGTGGAAGATTAAGGAAACATATGGGGACCAGTTGGGTGTAGGTCTGGGGGAGAGGATGGGGTCTGAATGATTATCCTGATTCTGGCTTCATTATGTAAATGACTGATGGACCCTCTCATGAAGATGAATCTCTTAGGCAAGATGGGCATTGTGTTGTGGAAGAGATTTGGGAAAGGTGAATGGGAGAGGGCACTGTTGTCACACACCCCATCCCTTGAAAAGGGGCCGAGCGACCTGTTTATCAGCATCAGGCACAGACATGGATATCTGATGGCTCCTCTGGACACCTCCTGTGGTCCCATGTCATATCACAGGAACATCATTCTGGGTCGGGGAGGTTGAAATGAGGTGGCCCTGGGAACTCTGTCTCTCTAACCCCTTTCCATCCCTCATGTTTCCATGCTCAGGATTATCAGTAAAGCAGGGTTCATTCTTGTGTGCAGAAATGCTTCTAGTGCCACATGGACCTGACATGCCATCCATGTGATCAGAAGAGCAGGTATGGAAGGGACCTCAGAAATCGCCTAATCCACTTTCCTCATCCAGGAAGAAGCAGGAAGCTCACACCCACTCCAGGCCTGGCACTTCGTCTTCATCATTAGTCTGTGCAACAGGTGTTCCCACTGTTCCCAGTTTACAGTGGAGGTAACTGAGCCTAGGAGAGATGAAATTTTCTCATGGAAGGTCACAGAAAAATATCACCTCTTGGATTCAAAGTCAGTCTTTCTGACTCTCCAGCTCATGTCCCGACTTCCTTGGAAACACCAGTTCTTTTTCAAGGGAGAGAACTAAAATCCAGAGAGATGGAGGTTGGCTTGTAGGGGAAGAACAAACCAGTTCTCTTCACCCCTCCCAGCCCACCACTTCTTCCTGGGCTTTTTCTATTCAGTGTCTGTTCAGTTCAGTTCAGTCACTCAGTCGTGTCCAACTCTTTGTGACCCCATGAATCGCAGCATGCCAGGCCTCCCTGTCCATCACCAACTCCTGGAGTTCACTCAGACTCGTGTCCATCGAGTCAGTGATGCCATCCAGCCATCTCATCCTCGGTCGTCCGCTTCTCCTCCTGCCCCCAATCCCTCCCAGCATCAAAGTCTTTTCCAATGAGTCAACTCTTCACATGAGGTGGCCAAAGTACTGGAGTTTCAGCTTTAGCATCATTCCTTCCAAAGAAATCCCAGGGCTGATCTCCTTCCGAATGGACTGGTTGGATCTGTTAGGAGGCTGGTTCTTCACTGAGTGGAGTGGTAGGAGAGAGTGGTGACCACAGGGCTCGAAAAGTGTGTTTTCCTGTCCCCAGAGAGAGCTTATGTTCTTCCTAAGGAGCTGTTTTCAAAGATGGTGTCAAAATGATGGGGAGAACCTGGCAGCTTCATTCCTTTCTTTTCTCCTATCTCCAGTTGCCAACTGGGCATCTGGGCTGAGAGTGGGGGAAAAATGTGTTCGATAAAGTCTGACACAAAGAGTTCTACCCAAACTATTAACCTGAGCAGGAAAGAATGGGAGAAGGAGGTCTTTCAGGAAGATGCATGTTCATGCACTTAGACCACAGAGGCTAGCTTATCTCTGTCTACTGCAGGGGGTCAACCATGAGGTTGACAATTGCATCTTGGCTGTGCTGCTGCTGCTGCCGCTAAGTCACTTCGGTCGTGTCTGACTCAGTGCGACCCCATAGATGGCAGGCAGTCCACCAGGCTCCCCCGTCCCTGAGATTCTCCAGGCAAGAACCCTGGAGTGGGTTGCTATTT
The DNA here is from genome assembly GCF_023091745.1 of Budorcas taxicolor. Taxonomy (NCBI): domain Eukaryota; kingdom Metazoa; phylum Chordata; class Mammalia; order Artiodactyla; family Bovidae; genus Budorcas; species Budorcas taxicolor. Next base: position 16,066,472 of record NC_068928.1, read on the forward strand.
CCTTCTCCAGTGCATGAAAGTGAAAAGTGAAAGTGAAGTCGCTCAGTTGTGTCCGACTCTTCACGACCCCATGGATGGCAGCCTACCAGGCTCCTCCGTCCATGGGATTTTCCAGGCAAGAGTACTGGAGTGGGGTGCCATTGCCTTCTAATGAGATGTTATTGCCTTGGGTATAGACAGGCAAAGTCAAAGACAGTCACTCAAGCCAGTGAGGGCTGCAAGTCAGGCCAAGTGTCAGTGATACAGAAAGAGAACCTACAGGCTTTGGGGCCAGTGACTGCTTAATGGGAGCACACAGGAAAAATCTGACTCTTGGTCACAGTGGTTACAAGGCAGTGTGAGGGAAGAGCAGTGGTCTTGAACCCAGGTGTATGTGGGTTCAGTTTACAACACTGACTTCCTGTGGGAACTTGTGCAGTAACTTAACCTCTGAAGGTTCCTTTACCTATAAATGCTAAGGAAAATATTGATCTGAAGAGTAAATAAAGGAAAACAGGAGAAAAGCATCCTGCTTTATCTGAGTTTCCACTTGGTGTTGGTGACGGTGATGGTGGTGATGATGGTAGTGATAACGGTAGTGATGGTGATGGTGGTGATGATGGTAGTGATGGTGGTGGTGATGGTGAGAATGATGGCGATGATCATCATGGTGGTGCTGCTGGTGGTGATGACAGAGAGGATGGTGATGATTTTGGTGATGATAATGATAATGGTTATTATCATGATGACTGATCACAGTCTGCCCTTCTTCTTTGGAAAATGAAGCCTCCCTGATACTAAAATTTGAAGCCAGAAATAATCAACAGATGGATGGGGAAGAGGAGGAGGGATGACATAAATATTTAGCTCCTACTTCATGCATCTACTACAGTAGGCTCACTTGCACACTTCTTTTTCATTTAATCCTCCGAAGAATCCTTTGAAATATGTCTTGCATTCCATATCTAATGATATGGAGAAAATCTATGATAGTGAGAAAACTGAGGGCAAAGAAGTTAAGTTGCTTGCTCGAATTCTTACAGTGATGAAGTTGTAGAGCTAAGAGTTGATCCCAAGACGCCAAGGCTCAGCCTTTTATTGTTTCTCATGAACTCATCAGGACATGTTTCCAAAACTTCTCAATGTCATTTGCATTGGGACATTCTTGGATGAAATCTGCCCTACCACCATCCCAGCAAGGGAGCCTGGGCAGAAGTCCCAACGACTGTGACCCCATGAGCTCTACAGTTCTTGGAATTCTCCAGAAGAATACTGGAGTGGGGAGCTGTTCCCTTCTCTAGGGGATCTTCCCAACCCAGTGATTGAACCCCAGTCTCCTGCACTGCAGGCAGATTCTTTACCAGCTGAACTACCAGGGAAGCCCAGAAGTCCCAACAATCACACCTTAAACTTGATTGACTCCCATAAGCATCATTCATTCCTACATTTATTCTGTTATGCACAAATCCACCAGTGTTCATTGAGCCAGACATCACTCTCAGCCCTAAGGCTAGAAAGAGTGGTGAGATGAATTGTAGGTAGCAGCAGCATGTTTGCTTGACATGCGCTTTGATAGTCGTAAGTCGTAGGTCATATGTGGATGTGTCCATCAGTATCCAGTAAGGAGAAAGTTTTATTTAAACCAATAGAGTTAAAAGACTTATTATCTTGGAATAGTGGATTGTTAACTAGATAACTTGAAGTACAAAGAGAGAATAAGTTATCACAGATAGGGCAACTACAGAAGGCAGTCGCCCATCTTAGGACTAGGGGAAGAAAATGTAGATGTTGGAACTTAGTTTTAACTTAATTAAAACTTAGCTTGGAAAAAGGAGCCTTCAGAGTTGAAACTCAGCCTTCTGTGGAGGGAGCCCTTTTCCACTGGTGCTGGTGGTTCTGAGCTTGAAGGAGGAAACACACAGTGTTGGGACTTCTGAAGAGGGACCACCATCCAGCTGATGCTGTTGTTTCTGATGGAGTACAATGAAGCATGTTCTGAAATTGTTGGGGGAAATTGAAACTTAGATCCAATTGGTATTACTGGACCAGACTACTACTTAAGGGATGAATGAGCAAGACTGGGCTGCTGCTAACAGGGAGATGAAGCAGACAGGATGCCTACAGGAGGCAAGCTGGTAGATGGGTCTGATTCTTTCTCCTCCCTCCTTGAAGCCTTTCTCTAGTTCCCCCTTTTGGCAAAGTCCAACAGAGATCTAGTTGGCAAAGCAGAAATGGAGTTTGCAGTGTCTTATCATAAGTCAATGTACAGGAGGGTGGATTTGAAACTGAGGGACAGTCACAGACAAAAATAGAGAATCTATTAGGCCCACCAGAATCTTGGATGAGCTAGAGAAGGCTTCCTAGAAGGCATGATGTCATTTTCAGAAGAGAGTCTGAATCTTGGAGGATTGGAGTGGGTCTGAGCCAGAGAGCCAGTATGCATGCCAGAAGGGAGGAGATGAGGTGGAGAGGTGGACATGGGATGGGCAGGGGGAAATCTCACTCTGCTATCCCTAGGTCTCAAGCCTCGAGGGGTTAGCGCATCAGAATTGGACTTTGAGATGAAAACAGAAAAAAATGATCTAATTCACACACTTGCCCAATTTCATCCTCTCAGCAACTCTGTGGTTAAGACATTATTGTCTCTATTTTACAAATGAGGAAATTAGGACTCAGAGAGAGAAAATTTCTGTTGCACAGCCCCAGAGGGAGCCATTGGTATTGTTGCTATGAGGATGGTGCAGCCTGGCAGTGTGAGAGATTTCACCGGCAGGGCTGCAGGGGATGGACCTACATCAAAACCCCACAGCCAGTAGGCAGGGTAGTTATAAGGAGTGTAGCATCCTCATACACATCCAGGATCTCTTTTTTTCCTCCTGTGCTAGAAAGAGTCTGTATATGAATTGTTGAAATCACACATACACATCCGTTCCTCCAGGGGCCATATTTGAAGTCCCATCTCAAGAAGCCCCGTTTCTTTTACATTGCCCCATCCCTTTGAGATGCTTGGATCAAATGGGCCAATGTCAGCATCAATAAAACTTCTCAATAGTTACAGAATTATCAGCTTCCCAACTCTAAGATCTGTGATGATCTGGAACCAGAAGATTACCTGGCCCCTTCTAAATGGGTTCAGGGTCAAGGAGACCAGTAGATACCCCTGGATCTTCAGGGCCAGCTACTGATTTCTCAGCTTGCTCGGGAGTTGACAAAATTCAGTCCTTGGTACTTGTTATAGCTAATTTCACACTTTGCTGACACTCGCTATTAGGCTAGAAAAAATACAGTCCTGCTAGCAAATCCTCATTTAGGGAGAAAGAGAAAACACATTGGTTCTGGCATCACTTAGAGAAAGAAGCAATTACCAAGTGGAGATTGCTGAGTGTAACTCATGACTTAGGGATCCAGGGAGGAGCGGAGTAGAGCAGCTGAGAAATTCCTTCGGTCTCAAAGCATGGTGTGACTTTTACTTTGACCACATCCAGGTATCACTGCACAGGGTCCTTTATGCATCATTATAAGTGGGTGACACCAGAAAGAACATTATCCAAATCCCATGATGAATCCATTGGTAATTTACTATATAGCTCTTCTTAGAATTTGGGAAACTTATCCACAGGTCCTAGCTGACAGTTGATACTATTGAGTAATTTACAAGTAACTCCAGCAGCTTTAGGTATGCTGGGTGCAAAGCCCTGAGACCGGAGCATCAGACAGCTCTATAATAGTCTCGTACTGACCCTGTCATGCGATGAGATACTTAAAAGCAGGAAGCAGCTAAGGTGATGGAAGCCTAATGTGATGAATGGCCTAAGTTTAGGGCTCTATTCTGGGCTCTAGAGATACATGGACATATAAAAGCACACTCACTACTCTCTGGGGTCTGCTAATCTGGTTAGGGAGACAGGTTGCATATAGAGAAAGATCAGTCACTGTGGAAGGCAGGAAAAAGTGCCGATTGAGAGGCAGAGCCATGAAGTCCCTCTGGAACTGAAAAGACCCTTCCAGAGCATCTCGTTAGACTGTTACTTTCAGAGAAGGGAACTCGTGGATGGGAGAGGGGTGTGACAAAATGAATGGCCAGGGAGGGCCAGAGCAGACTCAACTAAAATAGCAAGCTTCTGTTCACTCCTGTTTCCAGGACACGATACCAGACACATCCAGATGCATTCTATCAATTTATCTAAGTGTTGTCAACCTCCTCACTCTATACAGGCAGAACGTATGGCTGAGAATCTAAGGGGTTCACCAAATTTCACTGCTGGCAAACAGAACTGAAGCTTGAACTCAGAGTCTCTTTGACTCCAAAGCCCGTGTTTTTGCCATCGTGGCTTGTTGATGGTGCTGAGATCAAAGAGAGCCTCAGAGAAGAGGTGATACATGTGCTGTCCTTTTAGGGAGAAAAGAATAACAGGCATGTGGCAGTGGGGGGAAAGGAAATGGGAGTGGCATTCAAGGGTGAGGCTGTCGGGGCAGTGGGCAAGTGCTAGTGACTTGTAGGGAAGCTGTCTTTAGGCTGAAGATGGCGGGATCTTAGATGGAGTTGAGATGCTTTTTATGAAACGGCCTCCAACCGACATCATCACACAGGACAGGAGCCGAACAGTCAAAACCATACCGAGTTGGGGCAGGGTGGGGAGAGAGCCTTCTGTAAGCCCATCCCTTATTCCTGGGATCTCTGTTAACCTATCAGTAAAATTTCATGGTAACCTACCTACCGTAATCTTCCTGCATTAAAATGGAGGGCAGTGGTGGACTTTTGGGGTGCTCTGAAGATGGATAACATGATGGGGCTAAGATATGGCATTTTATCTAGGTTCTCATATGTGGCTATATTTTAGTATCATATGAGAGTATTTAGAAAATCCTGATGTCCTCGACCCACCCAGGGATTCAGGACTGGGAGGTGGCCTTGGCATCAGGTGACTTTAATGAGCAGCTAAGGTGTAAATCCGTTGTTGTCACTTGTTGCCGTCCTTCTACAAGTTACTTGGACATCTTTCTACCTGAGTCATACACAGAGCTCAGCCCTGCTGAGACCTGTCGGTCCCCATGCCTGCTGCCTCTGGTCATTCATGTTTTCCTCCAAATTCAACTATGTGGTCATTATACCCTAAAAGCTAAGCATTGGGGATATTCTCAGTGAATATGTGGGTAAATATTTAACAACCAGCTTTCTGGGAGGACGCCAAGGTCTAATTTGTGGTGGTTTTTGATTTCCCTGTTATGAATACTCCCACCATGACCCATTTCATGGTCACTGAATGCGGAGTTAGGAATAATGCATTGTAATTGGCTCTTTTGAGCCAGTGTGACCCGGCTCTAGCACACCCTTGGGTTGAGGGATAAGTGGAATTCATCCCATCTCCTTAACGTAGGCAGAGCCTAGTTGGGAAAAGATATCGGTGTACACTGTTAACAGAAATCTCAAATATGGAGTGCTGGATGGACAGAGGTAAATTCCTCCGGGCAGGGTCAAGGGAGTTGAGCTTCAGTGAATGAATAGGTGACCAGACAGACCTTAGTAATCAATTTCCTCAGTTTGTCCCTGCTTTTGTTTTTCCTGAATGGCCTCTGAATCCCCATGATATCATTGACAGTCGATCAGAGCATCCAACCGGGCTGAGCTAACTGGGTTTTCACATTGAAAAGATGTAATTCTGCCAAGTCACTTAGTCAGTGAGGCATTAGATCAGTAACATACACAGTTCTGTTGGGTTTTCTACAGTGCTGTGGATAGCTTGTGGGCCTCTAGTTCAGATCCATTGACCCGGTCCCTCCAATCACAGGAGACCATGAGAAACAAGCCCAGAGCCCCAGGGTGACCTGTGCTGGGGCTGGAAGGAGAAGTCGATAGCCTTCTTCCAAGAGCTCGCTTCTCAGGACTCTGCCACAGGGCTGGTCTTAAAGATCAGACACCTCCCGGACAACATTTTATTAATATACTAAAAGGAGGAACATCAGTTCATTTGCTTTGAACAAAAGGTTCTGTGCAGAAAAGAAATCCAATCTTATATCTAAATTGCTCCTAATAAGCCCACAATTGCAGCCCCAGCATTGCTTCTCTCAGGCTGTAATTGTGTGAAAAATGGATGCATTCTCATCACCAAGAGGAAAGACCAAATCTGCCCCTACTGGGTGGTGGTTATCTCATTAAGTTATTAATGAAATTAGCAGCGCTTCCTGCCTCAGTTGACAGAGAGTATCAGGTGAGGCTCTTTCATTAAACCTTGGAGAAGCCAGCAGTCCGTTGCCTTAGAGAATTTTTCCCTGCTGGGTCATTGTTCCCTGGAAGTCAGACTTCATGCGCTTGCTCTGGGCACCCTACTTGTGGGATATTGACAAGGGATATCCCACTTGTGGAATATTGCAACTCCTTACTCTGTTCAGAGGAGGTAGTGAGTGGCTTAGGGTCACTTTAGAATGTATGTATGTGTACCGCGATGTGTGTGTGTTGGACCACAAAGAAGGCTAAGCACCGAAGAACTGAAGCTTTCGAACTGCAGTGTTGGAGAAGACTCTTGCATCCCCTGGACAGCAAAGAGATCAAACCAGTCAATCTTAAAGGAAATCAACCCTGAATGCTCATTGGAAGGACTGATGCTGAAGCTGAAGCTCCAGTACTTTGGTCACCTGATGTGAATAGCCGACTCACTGGAAAAGACCCTGATGCTGGGAAAGATTGAAGGCAGGAGGAGAAGGGGATGAGAGAAGATGAGATGGTTGAATGGCATCACCGAATCAATGGACCTGAGTCTGAGCAAACTCCAGGAGATGGTGAAGGGCAGGTAGCCTGGCACGTTGCAGTCCACGGGGTCTCAGAGTTGGACACAACTGAGCAACTGAACAATAAGTGTGTACATACATGCAGTTCCTGGTGTATGGACTGGAGGATCTAGAGTTGCTGATGCATGATGAGCTCTGAGACCCTGTCCTGGCTCTCCCAAGCTAGGCAGTCTTGTGTGGATCATTTCCCCTCTCTGATGTCCTAGTCAAGAAAGCAGAAGAGGGGCTTAAATTAGCAGAACCTGTGAGGTTCCTGCCAGCTCCATCTTTCTGGTCTTTGCAGTGGCCACTTGAGATTCAATTATTACAATATGAAAATGCATTTCTTCTCCTATGTCAACACCTAGCTGTACTCTGTGAACGTATAAAAACACAGAAGAATGTTTCTGTTATAATGGTCAACCCTCGTTAACTGCATCACAGATCACCCATGGGGCTTAGAAGCTGTTTGAGTTGGAATCTAGAGAATGCCACACTTCCAGAACTACATTTTTCATTCCCTACCCTTTTTACCATAATGACCTAGAAATTTGGGGTTAGGATTTTGGTAGAGTTCTTGTCTTTCAGCCGTTATCTTTGAACTGATAATTATGTCTGTGTGTGTGTCAGTTGTGTCCAACTGTTTGTGACCCCAGGGACTGTAGCCCACAAGGCTCCTCTATCCATGGAATTCTCCAGGCAAGAATCCTGGAGTGGGTGGTCATTCCCTTCTCCAGGGAATCTTCCTGACCCAGGAAGGGATCGAAGCTGGGTCTCCCGCATTGTGGACAGATTCTTTACCATCTGAGACACAAGGGAGTGAATACCATTATTCATCACTAATTTAGTTGAAAAATGATGCTGTGTATTTAATCCTTCGGGAAGGATCTTAGTGTACCAATTATTTCCTCTCAAATCCTGTAGATAAAATCGATTGCTCCCTCCTTGATATACCCAATACTCTCGATTCAGGCCTCTCACATAACTCTTCTCACACTGCACTATATTTGGTTTCCTATATATCTGTTCCTTCCAAGAATGTGTGAATCCTTCCAGGGCAGGAACTGAGTCTTATCCATCTCAGGGCTCCCCTTTCCACTGTGCCTGGCTCATAAAGGTTTATAGAACTAAATTGAGTTGTGTTCTTTAGGGGAAAATGGAAGTAGCCAACTAACTTAATATTTATCTTCAGTGCCTGTTGGTCTTTGATAGGACATTTTTATCCAAAAGGTAATTGATCTCAACCTTTTTTTTTTTTTTAAGTTGGCTTTCCTTTGCAGCATGTAGGATCTTAGTTCTCTGATCAGGGATTGAACCTGAGCCCCCTGCACTGGCAGCACAGAGTTTTAACTGCTGGACCACCGGGATGCTCTGATCTCCACTGTCCTTCGGCCATCTCTTCTGGTCCAGAGCTTTCTACATCTACAATATCAGCTCTGAGGCCAGCCCCAAGACCCAATCCCAGCTGTCTGATTTACACTTTAAAAAGCCCTAACATTTGGTGAGCATCTGTCAACTTGTATGTTGTCAGACAGTTCATGTGCCTCAACCCTTAGAGCAACTTCATTCATTTTCTTTCTTTGTGGATGAGGAAACAGAGACTCAGAGAGATCCTCAGACCTAGTCACACAGCTGGTAAGTGGCTGAGCTGGGATTTGAGCCCACATGCCCTCTGCCTCTTTTCACCCTACGCTGTTGCCTCTCTGGATGTCCAGATGTAACTTCAAGCTCAAAAGACATCAAATCAAACTCCCCGCCTTCATCTGCAAGCCAGTGCCTCTTCTCGCATCCCTCTTCATTCGGACACTAGGTCAAAAGCTCCAAGACAGTTTGGGCCCCGGCTCTCTTTCCCTCCTTCAAGGTCAAGTGCTCAATCACGTGTGTGTGCATAAGTCACTTCAGTCGTGTCCGTCTCTTCCGACCGTATGGACTGTAGCCCGCCAGGCTCCTCCGTCTGTGGGGATTCTCCAGGCAAGAATACCGAAGTGGGTTGCATGCCTTTCTGCAGAGGATCTTCCCGACCCAGGGATAGAACCTGTGTCTTCTATGTCTCCTGTGTTGGCAGATGGGTTCCTTACCACTAGTGCCACCTGGGAAGCCCTCTGTCAATAGCTCGGAAGAGTCTCTTTCCTCTGATGTCTCCCCCTACTTTCTCAGGTTGGGTTGAAACACCAAACCCAAAGATCCCCTGCAGACATCTCTTCATCGGTCTCCTGATCACCCTCCTGTCTCTTTAGTTTGTCCTCCCCACTGTATGCCAGTTTCCCTAAAATGTATTTTGAATATTTCACTTTGCTTTTTCAAAACCTTTAATTTCTTTATGGCTGCCTTGGATCTTCATGGCTGTGCATAGGCTTTCCCTAGGTGCTACGAGCGAGGGGCTGCTCTCTAACTGCAGTGCGTGGGCTTCTCATTGCCGTGGCTTCTCTTGCTGTGGAGCACGGGCTCTGGGGCGTGTGGGCTCCGTAATTGTGTGGCTCACAGGCTTAGTTGCCTCGAGACAAGTGGAATCTTCCCGGAAGAGAGATGAAACCTGTGTCCCCTGCAGTGGCAGGCGAATTCCTAATCACTGGACCACCGGGGAAGTTCAGAATATTTCACTTTCTTGATCAAAAACTTTGTAGGGACTCCTCTTACAAAATTGAGCCAAAATTCCCAATAGGCGGGGGTTGGGGGCCGGGGGGGGGGGGGGGGGCGGGTGGGGTTCCGGAGAAGGCATTATTTGTATCTTTAGTAATGGGCCAGAGATTTCCCTTGTGCCATTCTTATTTAATTTTCAGAATAAACATCTGAAGTAGGTCCTTTCATTTCACTGTTGAGTGAACTGAATTGCCTGTATCAGGGCCAATTAACTATAGGAAGGAGTGAGTATAGAACTTAAGTTTGTCTACCCCTCGTTAGCCTGATACTGAAGAAATCCTTCCCGGTCTGGCCCTGGTCTCCTCTCCTGAGCTATTTCTCCCTCTTCCACCCGGGTGGCATGATTCCCTCGGTTCTGTAGCTTTGCCACCCTTGGAATGTTCTTTATAATAACATCATACCCCCCGAGCCTGGATGCCAACTTCCCCCACTGGGTTTATACCCTACCTGCTCTTTGATGCTTACCTGGTATTTCTCTGAGATTTACTCCTTCCTCCCTAAGCTCAGAGAAACCTCTTCCCGATCTTGAACTTCTTATCATCACTACTCATTTTCCCTTCACTCGTGCAGCTCTGTTTAAACATCCTGTCTTACTGGCAAGAGAAAGGGCCTCCCATTCAGACAGACGGGGATGATGTTTTAGGTGGGGTTCCCTAGAAGCAGTCTCTGAGGTGAGAATTCTTGGCTGAGTGGTTCATTAAGAAGGGATCCCAGGAGACATCGTAAGGAAATGGGGGAGGCAGGACAGAATAGAGGGGGGAGCGAGGCAAGGGAACAGATTGGGGCTAAGTACTGGCTCACTCTCATCCCACGGGGGAGCCCTGGAGTGTGGACCACAGCTCAGAGCTTGTCCTTGCTGTAGGCAAGCTTTCTGGGCCTTCATGCTCCGGCCGCCATTGTTTAAGTGTTGCGCATGTCCACGTGCCAAGTCGCTTCAGTCGTGTCTGTCTCTTTGCAGCCCCATGGACTGTAGCCCACCAGGCTCCTCTGTCCATGGATTCTCCAGGCAAGAATGCTAGAGTGGGTCATCATGCCCTCCTCCAGGGGATCTTCCCGACCCAGGGATCTAACCCACATCTCTTATGTCTCCTGCATTGACAGACAGGGTCTTTACCACTAGTGCCACCTGGGAAGACCATCTTAAGGGTCATTCAGGACATTTAATTCTCAGTCCCTTTTTGGTCTCTGGGAGCAAAGGCAGAGTTGATCTTGTAGCCCAGAATGGGCCTCTGTGAGGGAACAGTAAGAGCAGATCATTAGAAGCAAACAAAAACGAAACCCACAATGCCTGGAGGAAAGGTGCACAGGAATGATAGAGGAATCTGAGTAACTTGAGTGGCGCTTCAACAGTGTCTGCTCCGGCTGGCAGGCCTGGTTGGCAGGTGTCTTATTCATTCAGAGTCTCAGTTTTTCCAGCTGTAAAATGGAATTGATACCTACTTCATGGCAGGACAAAGTGCCTGACACCTGGTAGCCATTCAGTTAATGTTCATTGCTTTCCTTGGAAAGAGCCTTCTATTTTATGTCATATGTATATTCCATACCTTACCCTACGACCCTGTGAATAGTCTGAAATGTGTTGTATTCTTGCTGCCACAGGTCCTTCCTTCATGCACCCTCTTCCTCTCAATCACCTTTTTGCTTAGTTACTAGTCTCTGAATCTCACTTTCGATGCCATTTCCTCCAGGAAGTTTTCAATACATTTATCTCAGAGAAGCTGAGAAAATAAATTGATTAATTAAAAATAGGACTTCCCTGGAGATCCAATGGTTAAGAATCCACCGGCCCATGCAGGGGATCTGGGTTTGATCCCTGGTCTGGGAACTAAATCCCACATATCAAAGGGCAATTAAGCCCGTGGTCCCAACTACTGAAGCCCATGAGCCCTAGAGCTCAGCTCCACAACAGGGGAACCCCATGCACTGCAACTAGAGAGCAGCCCCCATCTGCCTCAACTAGAGAAAGCCCACGCAAGTGATCAAGATCCAGCCCAGCCAAAAATACATAAAATAGACAATTTTTTAAAAGCTCAGTTAAAGTGATTGCCTTTTCCTCATTTGATTTCTGGAACCTAACGATGTAATGAATGAAGGGACCAGTAAATATGAGAGAGAACAAATGATAAGCCCACTGAAGATGGAGCGGAATCCCCTGCATCACTCCTTGGCACCAGTAGGTAGCAGGTGCCGAGGAAATGCTTTCTGATTGGTTGGCGAACAGATGGGAGGATGCTGGAATGGGATCCTCCAGTTCATTACTGACTCTGTGTGCTCTTAGGCAAGTCGGCAGCTTCTCTGGGACTCAGGTTCCCCACCTGGGCTTGGATGGGCTTGAAAGTCCTTCCTGATGGCAGGCCCTCGTTCACAGCAGGGATCATCTAGGAAGGCTGTATGGGAGAGGGGTGCTGAGGGTTGCAGAGATTGAGGGTTGTACACTGCACTCCCATTATAGGAGAGTCCTCTCCTGGATACGGAACACTGGAGGGACTTGAGGAAGAGGAAAGGATGAGCTACAGCTGTCACTCTGCAGCCTGCCCGGCTCTTTCTTTCTCCTGATTCTGGCACAAGTGGCTCTGCCACTCCATAGCTGTGTGACCTTGGGAAGTGAATACGCTGTATGACTTCTCCGTTGTCTGATTTGTAAAGTGACGTCCAGAGGTTTGTAGGAATTAAAAGACTTAATAGACATAAAGTGCTTAGAATAATAATAGGCATATAGTAAAACCTGAAGGAGCAGTAATCATTGCTGCTACTGCTGCTTTTGCCAATCGGGAGGGCACTCTGGGTAGACAAACAGCTACCGCATCTCTGATTCTTCCCGTCAACATTTGCTGTGTGGCGTTTGCCACTTGGGTGTGGTGGAGAGTGAATGAGCTTTAAGGTAAGGCAGCTGTGTGTGTGTACTAAGTTGCTTCAGTTGTGTCCAACTCTTTGTAACCCCATGGACTGTAGCCTGGCAGGCTCCTCTGTCCATGGGATTCTCCAGGCAAGAATACTGGATTAGGTTGCCATGCCCTCCTCTTCCCAACCCAGGGGTCAAACCTAAGTCTCCTGCGTCTCCTGCACTGCAAGCAGATTCTTGAGCCACCTGGGAAGCAAATCCCAGTTTCACAGCCACTTAATCTGTCTGAGACTTGCATTCTTATTTGTGTGATGAGACACTGAGACTCACCTTGGAGAATGACCTTGAGGGTTAAATATGTGTTTGTGAAACATGTATTGCTCAAAAGTCTGGTGTGAAGCATAGAACCCCTGCCCAACCAGCAATGCCCAGAGGCTTTAATGGAGAGGGAGCAGTGAGCTCCCTCCCATGACATTGTTCTCATAGATTTAAAGATAAATTTATACCGTGGGTAATAAACTTATGGAACTCATCACCCTGGGGCCTGGAAAGAGATAAATATGAATAGGCCCAGAAGGGTTTAGGAAAATGGATCCTCCATGAGTTATGACAGCAGCATTTCCTAGAAAATGTGCATTTAGGAATCGTGGTCATGCTGAGATGCTCTGTAGGAAAAGAAATAAGAAAGAAATAGCTTCTGTGGTTAGAAACCTTTGGGGAATTACGCTTCTTATATTCCATTTCTACCAGGATCTTTGCAGTCACATTTGTTCAACTGCTGATTCAGCAGATATTTACAAGACACGGTTCTAGGCACTTGCAATAGAGCAATGAAAAAAACAAAGATTCTTGCCCTCATGAAACTTATAATCTAGTGAGGAAGATAAACAGTAACCAAATAGACATAGTAAATGATGGAATTACATGGTGAGTTTGAAGGTGAAAATGCAGTGGGAAAAAGATTAAACAGGTTAAAGGGGGATTGCAAAAGTTGAAAGAGGCTGTAAAATTCCATAGGGTGGTCAGAGAAGTCTCATCCTGAAGGTGGCATTTGAGCAAAGAAGGAGGCAAACGAATTAGTCAATTGGCAATTGGAGGAAAGACCCTGAGATAAAGGCCCTGAGACTGGAGGCTTATCTGTTTTCCCAGAGAAAGCCTGTGTGCCTGGAGAACTCGAAGGTGGGGAAAAGGAAGAAATAAAGTCCCAAGGGTCTTGTCAGCCACTGTATAGGCCTCAGCACCACTAGCTCCAGATGAGGGAGTGACATGATCTGACTTGTGCAGTGTAAAGGCACTGGGAAGCCCTGTGGTAGAGAGACTCCCTGAACTTAACCCGGTTTCTCCCCAAATTTTTGACAATAGTACCTCTTTTGTTTCCAGTAAAGCCTTTTAATATCTTTACACAGATTATCTCCTTCTCTTGGAGTTTCAGATATCCGTTCAACATAATATAGTGTCTCCCCAAACAGTTCACCTCTGGAATCTTTTTTTTTTTTAATTTTTTTTTAAATTTTTATTTTTACTTTATTTTACTTTACAATACTGTATTGGTTTTGGCATACATTGACATGAATCCACCACGGACATACATGAGCTCCCAAACATGAACCCCCTGCCCACCTCCCACCCCACATCATCTCTCCAGATCATCCCCGTGCACCAACCCCAAGCATCCTGTATCCTGCATCGAACATAGACTGGCGATTCGTTTCTTACATGAAAGTATGCATGTTTCAATGCCATTCTCCCAAATCATCCCACCCCCTCCCTCTCCCTCAGAGCCCAAAAGTCCGCTCTACACATCTGTGTCTCTTCTGCTGTCTCGCACACAGGGTCATCATTACCATCCTCCTAAATTCCATATATATGTGTTAGTATACTGTACTGGTGTTTTTCTTTACAGTTTCCTTTAAAGACTTTTAAAAAACTCTTTAAAGACTTTTTAAAAGATGTCCTTTTCGTTATAGGGGACTGGAATGCAAAAGTAGGAAGTCGTGATATACCCGGAATAACAGACGAATTTAGCCTTGGAGTACAAAATGAATCAGGGCAAAAGCTAACAGTTTTGCCAAGAGAACACACTGGTCACAGCAAACACCGTTTTCCAACAACACAAGAGACGACTCTACAGATGGACATCACCAGATGGTCAATACTGAAATCAGATTCTTTGCAACCAAAGATGGAGAAGCTCTATACAGTCAGTAAAAACAAGACTGGGAGAGGACTGTGGCTCAGATCATGAACTCCTTATTGCCGAATTCAGACTTAAATTGAAGAAAGTAGGGAAAACCACTAGACCATTCAGGTATGACCTAAATCACATCCCTTATGATTATGCAGTAGAAGTGACAAACAGATTCAAGGGATTAGATCTGAGAGACAGACTGCCTGAAGAACTATGGATGGAGTTCCATGACATTATGCAGGAGGCAGTGATCAAGACCACCTTCAAGAAAATGAAATGCAAAAATGCCAAATGATTGATTGAGGAGGCCTTACAAATAGCTGAGAAAAGAAGAGAAGCTAAAGGCAAAGGAGAAAATGAAAGATATACCCATTTGAATGCAGAGTTCCAAAGAATAGCTAGGAGAGATAAGAAAGCCTTCCTCAGTGATCAGTGCAAAAAAATAGAGGAAAACAATAGAATGGGAAAGACTAGAGATCTCTTCAAGAAAATTAGTGATACCAAGGGGACATTTCATGCAAAGATGAGCACAATAAAGGACAGAAATGGTATGGACCTAACAGAAGAAGAAGATATTAAGAAGAGGTGGCAAGAATACACAGAAGCACTGTACAAAAAAGATCTTCATGACCCAGATAATCACGATGGTGTGATCACTCACCTGGAGCCAGACATCCTGGGATGTGAAGTCAAGTGGGCCTTAGAAAGCATCACTACAAACAAAGCTAGTGGAGGTGATGGAACTCCAGTTGAGCTATTTCTAATTCTGAAAGATGATGCTGTGAAAGTGCTGCACTCAATATGCCAGCAAATTTGGAAAATTCAGCAGTGGCCACAGGACTGGAAAAGGTCAGTTTTCATTCCAATCCCAAAGAAAGGCAATGCCATAGAATATTCAAACTACCACACAGTTACACTCTTCTCACATGCTAGCAAAGTAATGCTCAAAATTCTCCAAGCTAGGCTTCAACAGTATGTGAACTGTGAACTTCCAGGTGTTCAAGCTGGTTTTAGAAAAGGCAGAGGAACCAGAGATCAAATTGCCAACATCCATTAGATCATCAAAAAAGCAAGAGAGTTCCAGAAAACCATCTACTTCTGCTTTATTGACTATGCCAATGCCATTGACTCTGTGGATCACAACAAAATGTGGAAATTCTTCAAGAGATGGGAATACCAGACCACCTGACCTGCCTCCTGAGAAATCTGTATGCAGGTCAAGAAGCAACAGTTAGAAGCAGATGTGGAACAACAGACTGGTTCCAAATAGGGAAAGGAGTACGACAAGGCTGTCTATTGTCACTCTGCTTATTTAACTTATATGCAGAGTACATCATGCTAAATGCTGGGCTAAATGAAACACAAGCTGGAATCAAGATTGCTGGGAGAAATATCAATAACCTCAGATATGCAAATGACATCACCCTTATGGCAGAAAGCGAAGAAGAACTAAAGAGCCTCTTGATGAAAGTGAAAGTGGAGAATGAAAAAGTTGGCTTGAAACTCAGCATTCAGAAAACGAAGATCATGGCATCCAGTCCCATCACTTCATGGCAAATAGATTGGGAAGCAATGGAAACAGTGAGAGACTGTTTTTGGGGGGGCTCCAAAATCACTGCAGATGGTGACTGCAGCCATGAAATTAAAAGACGCTTGCTCCTTGTAAGAAAAGCTATGACCAACTTAGACGGCATATTTAAAAGCAGAGATATTACTTTGCCAACAAAGGGCCATCTAGTCAAAGCTATGGTTTTTCCGGTAGTCATGTGTGGATATGAGAGTTGGACCATAAAGAAAGCTGAGGGCTGAAGAATTGCTGCTTTTGAACTGAGGTGTTGGAGAAGACTCTTGAGAATCTTGGACTGAAAAGTGATCCACCCAGTCCATCCTAAAGGAAATCAGTCCTGAATATTCATTGGAAGGACTGATGCTGAAGCTGAAACTCCAATACTTTGGCCACCAGATACAAACAACTGACTCATTGGAAAAGACCCTGATGCTGGCAAAGATTGCAGGCAGGAGGAGAAGGGGACGACAGAGGATGAGATGGTTGGATGGCATCACTGACTCCATGGACATGAGTTTGAGCAAGTTCCAAAAGTTGGTGATGGACCAGGAAGCCTTGTGTGCTACAGTCCATGGGGTTGCGAAGAGTTGGACATGACTGAGTAACTCAACTGAACTGAAAGACTTTTTATCATCTTGCTTAGTCAATATTCTAAGGCAGGAGTCCCCAACTTTCAGGATTTAATACCTGATGATATGAGGTGTAGCTGATGTAATAATCATAGAAATACAATGAGATCATCCCTTAACCATCCTCCCCACCCTGGTCCATGAAAAAATTGTCTTACACAGACTGGTCCCTGGTGCCAAAGAGGTTGGGGACCACTGGCCTAAAGCCTTTCTGTTCAAAGTGTGGCCTGTCGACTGGCAGCAAGTCCTGGGAGCTTGCTGGAAATAGTGAATGACAGTCCTCTTTCCATAGTGTGAGTTGGCACATTAAATTCCTGTATGTGTTAAAGTTCCAGAGTGCTGCTCTATGAGAAACACGTTGGGAAATGCTGGATGGAGAGAAATAGTGAAAGGGATAACGTGAAGAAGGTTACAGCACTTTATAGATCGTTTCCAGGGCGGTGTGGACTCTTCTGATGTTCCTAAAGCTGACTAAGGTGGAGTGTCTTCCTGTCATCCCTACATGTGTTTTCTAGCTCATGGTGGCTCAAGGCCTTTATTAAAATCCTCCCAACACCTGCTCAGAAGAAGCCTTCACCTCCTCGTGGAGTAATGAGACCCCTGTATGTATCACCCGCATCTCGGTTCATATTGCCTCTTGTGTGCATGCATGCTAAATCACTTCAGTCGTGTCCGACTCTTTGTGACCCTATGGACTGTACCCCACCATGCTTCTCTGTCCATGTGATTCTCCAGGCAAGAATACTGGAGTGGGTTGCTGTGCCCTCCTCCAGGGGATTTCCTGACCCAGGGATCAAACCCATGTCTCTTGTGTCTCCTGTGTTGGCAGGCGGGTTCTTTACCACTAGCACCACATGGGAAGCCCCAGATTGCCTATTGTCAGCCCTCAAATGACGTGTTCCTCTGCCTCTTAAAATGTGCCTCCTTCCAGTGTCCAGAATTTTGAGTCCCCTTTGGAAAGACATATGAATGTTAGGGACTAGGTCAGTGCTTACAGCAGAGGTCAGGGTTGGAGAGGTGACCCATACTTTTTCCTACTCCCTTCACTCTTTTTTTTTTTTTTTTTATTTTTACTTTGTTTTACTTTACAATACTGTATTGGTTTTGCCATACATTGACAGCTCCGAAACATCCCTTCTATTCTTTGTGTCTCCCTCATTTGTCCCTTTCTAGCAGTCAGCTGCAGTGGCAAGAACAGGTGCATTGGGGTTAAATGGACTGGTGTTTGCATGTCAGTTTCCTCATTTCCTAGTTGCGTTACCTTAAGTGAGTCATTCAGTTCCTTAAAGCCTCTTTCTCCCAGTTGTAAAAGGGATGCACAGTTATCAGCCCTGTAGAGGGGTTGTGAAGACTACATGAACACATGGTAGCAAAATCTCTCTTGAGTCTTTTCTGTCCTGAGACCTTTGGCTCCTAGACAAGAGACTCAAATCACAGACGCTGAGCCTAACAATTGCTTGGATGATGTGGCTGCAATTGAGATGAGACAGAGTGAAGTTGCTGGGCACAGTAGTGGCACTTGATAAGAAACACAGTGATTCCCGGTCATCTCATTGACAGGAGATGCACTGGACCTCCTTCCTAGGTCTGTCTGATGGATGTCAATGAGCTCCCCAGCCTTGCCGCCCTTGCCGTGTGTACTGGAGCCAATGAGAGAAGCATGGTCTCTTCCCCAAAAGGAGAGGAAGAGCCAGCACCTGCAGGTGCCCATGGGCCATCAGTGTTCCCTCTACTGTTCAGGCCAACTCGTTTTTGTTTCTGTTTTAATATATATATATTTATTTTTGTCTGTGCTGGGTCTTTGTTGCTGCATGTGGGCTTTCTCTAGTTGTGGCGAGCGGAGGTTACTCTCTCGTGGTGGTGCATGAGCTCCTCATTGCTGCGGCTTCTCTTGTTGCAGAACATGGGCTCAGTAACTGTGGCTCACGGGCTTAGCTGCTCCGAGGCCTGTGGGATCTTCCTGGACCAGGGATCGAACCCGTGTTCCCTGCATTGGCAGGCAGATTCTTAATCACTGGACCATCAGGGAAGTCCTCAACTGATTGTTTGATGAATGTGTTTGTGACCAAAGGGTCATGGGGGTTACAAAGAAGGAAGCCTGTGTATTTGTTCTGAGTGTGTGTGTGCCTAGAAGTTCTTTTTCATTTGAAACCAAAATAGAAAAGGCAAGTACATAAAGAAGCCTGAAGCCTGAGTGACAGCAGTCAGTAGCATAGTATGGGAGCACCCAGCCCCACACACTGTTGACATTCGAGGCTAGATCGTATTTGACTGTGGGGATCTGTCCTATGCATTGTGTGATGTTTAGCAGCACTCCTGGCTCTACCCAGTGGGTATCATTAGCACCCGTCCCAAGCTGTAATAATCCAAAGCCCTCCAGACCTTGCCAAATGTTCCCTAAGACAAGTCCACCCCAGTCAGGAACCATTGACATAGGGGGTCCTCAGTAAATGGTCCCTGTCATCTCAATCCAGAAACCATGCGAAATGCCATAAGGAAGGCTTATCCATTTTCATGCCCAGCCCCCTCTTCCCGTTGCCTCATGGGAAGTTGGCAGCAATGATACCCACAAGATCTCTCGGTGACCCTCATGAGACTGGGAGGTGCCTTGGTGCCAAAGCTCAGATACCTCCCTGGTCTCCTGCTTTTTTTTTTACCCCATTTCTGGTCTCAGAAGTCCAAACACAGTCAGAACGGGTGCCAGCCTGGCTCACCGGGACTCTCACTGATTGAAAACTTTCCTGGGCATTTTTGGCTGTTGGGAACATTCCATTTCACATTGATTTATTATTATATTTTTAAAGATGCTGAGATTTAAGACTCATCGAGGAGTCTGTGCTTGCCAAGACATAATTAGAAGAAAATGACAGAGGTAGTAAATATATAATTAACTCTTTTCTTAATGCCTTTTGCTGGCATTCTTCATCTAGCTGCACAGCCTGAGAAACCAGTTCTCTGGAATCTCCAGGCAACTAGAAACCAATTACCATCGTGTTTGCATATTGTGTTTTTGAAGAACGTGTACACATGTTTGTGTGTGTGAAGTTAAGTGCGGAGCCACAAAGACAAACATGGACACACGCATAGTCTCAGGTCCTAATTGGCTTTAGGTTGATTGATTGATTTGTTCATTAATTAATTCATTCCTTGAGTCAACAAAGATTTAGCATTTGCCTATTGTGTGTCAGGCACCACGCTATTTCCATCCTGCCGAAATCTGTCCTTTACTATAAGCCATCAAGTTTCCACATATCTAGATACAAAGTACATATGCATGTTAGGTCAGGTGGACTTCTACACATTACACACATGTATAATGCGGTTCAGAGAGATCAAGTAACTTGCCAAAAGTCACATAGCTATTAAGTAATAAAAGTAGTATTTGATCCAGGTCTGTCTGATTTTCACTACCCTATACAACCTTCTTTCAAAAAATACTTGCCCAAAGAGGTGATATTTGAGCTGACTTTGAGAGGTAAGTGTAGGTATTTACCGTATAAACACAGAAGGAAACACTTTATCCAAAGGCTGGTGGGGTGATGATTTAGGAATTCCAAGAATGAAGTAAGTAGGGAGATGACTAGGTGTTTTGAGAGGAACTGGAGGAGACAAGCTGGGCAGGGCTCAGTGCAAGGAGGGTCTTATATTGCCAGGCCTCTCACACAGTGCACAGCAGTTTGGCTCATACCTGACCTGAATGGGAGTGCCTTCCTTCAGCACCCTGGACAGCTCCCATCAGAGCCCCTGTCTCCAGCCAGGCCCAACAGGGCAAGTTACAAGGTGACCCGCAGGCCCATTAAGGAACCAGGCAGCACTTGATATCGCCCAGTGACTGTCCCCAGCCTTCTCTCGCCCAGGAAGCAGGGACCAGTTAATTGCAGGGTGATCGCCATGTTCTTGTGGAGCATTTAATGTAGCATGTAATTGCAGGGTAAATAAATACAGAGCTATTTCCAGCTCTCAGCCCAGTGCTGTGAGCATGGCTGTAATTATGGCTGAGGATTGGCTTGGTGCAATTTCTAAGCAATGGCTCCAGGCCTGAGCTGGGTCAGCCCTCATGCAGGCCCTATCTGCTTCCAGGAGAACCAGGGTGCTGATCTAGCCAAGCTTTTCCTTTGCTCAGGTGACCAGGGCCTTGATCAGCTGCCCTGGACTCCTCAGGACTCTAACCTGCACTTGCATCTTGGGGTCCCTCGGCCTTCTGATTGGTTCTAACTCTGGGTTTGTATCAAAGTTTTGCCACCTACTGGCTGTGTGACTATGGACAATTTGTTGCACCCTTCTGAGCCACACTCTTTATCTGTAAAAAGTAGATAGAATTAATATATATCATGGGACTTCCCTGGTGGTCCAGTGGTTAAGAATGTGCCCTGCAATGTAGGGGAGGTGGGGAACTAAGAAAGATCCCACATGCCTCAGGGCAACTAAGCCCATGCACCACAACTGGAGACCCTAAGTGCTGCCACTGCTAAGTCTGCATGCTCGGGACCCATGAGCCACAACTAGAGAGCAGCCTGTGAACTGCAACAAAGATCTGGTGTGTCACAGCTAAGACCCGATACAGTCCAATAAATATATATTAAAATGTAATAATAATACATGTTGTGAAGTTGGAAGGATTCAATGAGATAATGCATGTAAAATGTTGAGTATGTTGCCCAGCCCAGGGTAAGTGCTACATGTTAGGTAATCTTCCCTTTCCCTTCCATTCCTTTCCATCTTTTCCCCTCTCTATCCCCCATCCCTTCCTTCCTTCCTAAGGCAGTCGTGTAAAAGAGGAGGGAACATGCATTTTGGAGCACAGAGGACCTGGGTTTGAGTCCTGGCTTCACCCATTACTTGCTGTTTTGGCCTTTGAACAGTTATTTAGTTTTTCTGGACCTCAGTTTTCTCCTGTTTGGTAGGAGCAGTAACACCTCTCCACCAAGTTACTGTAAAGGTCAAGTGAGGTTGGAGCTCTGAATGTTCTTTATAAACTGCAGCCAGGCAGGAAGGCAGTTTCCTGCTTAGAGTTTAACCCTGTATCCCAGAGTGGGTCCCCTGGGATGGAGACTCTGAAAGGAGATTGTCTTGCCGTAGGTATATGAGGGAGCACTCTTTAAGAGCACTCTTGTGGAAGGGTTGGGAAGAAAGCAGGATGGGCAGAGGGAGAAGCTGAGACATGATGCAATCTCATTGGGTGCCTTAGCCAACACTAGAAAAAAAAGGTTTGACTCAGTAAAGAGCTTGCTGTGAGTTATGTCAGAGAGCATTCTTCCTATGTTTCCTCTAAGAGTTTTATAGTGTCCAGTCAGACAGTCAAGAATCTTCCTGTAATGTGAGAAACCCAGGTTCAATCCCTGGGTCAGGAAGATCCCCTGGAGGAGGAAATGGCAACCCACTCCAGTATTCTTGCCTGGAGAATCCCATGGACAGAAGAGCCTGGTGGGCTACAGTCAGTTGCGAAGAGTAGGACATGACTGAATGACTAACGCGCGCGCACACACATTGGCATGTAGGTCTTTCATCTGTTCGAGTTTAATCTTGTGTACGGTGCTAGAGAGTGTTCTGATTTCACTCTTGCATGTGGCTGTCCAGTTTTCCCAGCACCACGTTCGTACCGTTTCTTATTTTATTTTTTGCCTGTGCTTGGTCTTCAACGCACCACAGGGCCTCTTGGTTGTGGCACGTGGGCTCAGCTGCCTCCGTGTGTGTGAGATCTTAGTTTCCAGACCAGGACTGGAATCTACCTTTTCTTTATTGGAAGGCTGATTCTTCACCCCTGAACCACCAGGAAAGTCCCTCCCAGCACCACTTATTAAAAAGACTGTCTTTTCTCCATTGTATATGCTTGCCTCCTTTGTCATAGATTAGGTGACCGTAGGTGTATGGGTTTATCTCTGGGCTTCCTGTCCTGTTCCATTGATCTCTTTTTCTGTTTTTGTGCCAGTACTGTGATGGCCTAGATGGGTGGGATTTGGGGTGGATGGAAGGGAGGCCCAAGAAAGAGGGGATATATGTATGCATGTCTCCGCTGAATAGCAGAAACTAATATGACATTGTAAAGCAATTATGTGCATGCCAAGTCTCTTCAGTCATGTCTAAGTCTTTGTGACCCTACAGACTGTAGCCCACCAGGCTCCTCCTTCTATGGCATTTCCCAGGCAAGAATACTGGAGTGAGTTGCCATGCCCTCCTCCAGGGGTTCTTCCTGACCCAGGGATCGAACCCGCATCTGTTACATCTCCTGCATTGGCAGGCAGATTCTTTACCACTAGAGCCCCCTGGGAAGCCCCAGAGCAACTATACCCCAATCAAAAAAAAGCAGCTTGAATATGGAATGAAGCTTCTGAATTGCCACCATTTCAGACAAGAGCTCCACGCCTCTATACCCTCTCATCTCTCAGGCCCTGGATACGGACTGCCCTTGTGGTGGGGGTGGGGGGAGCCAGATCTTGGAGGAAGCAGCTGTCTGCAGCTGAGACAAGCCACACAGGGGCATCTGGCAGCTGAGGGCGTTCTGTAGGCAGTGCCCCCAGCAGCTGGGAGTAAGTGCCTCCTTCCTGAAGAGGGACCTGGGAGGTGTCTCACTGTATCTTCCCCACGTGGGGCCTCGCCTGCTCTAAGGAAAGCACCTCCCACTCCTGCCAATGGCAGGAACAGAGGTGAAGACCAGCCTCGCCCTCGGCCGCCTTCCCTCCTCCTCGCTCAGGGCTTTGCTCCAGCTCCGTCTGTCCTTGGGCTCTTGTCCTGAAAATACGTGGCTGCAG
This sequence comes from Budorcas taxicolor, assembly GCF_023091745.1. Taxonomy (NCBI): domain Eukaryota; kingdom Metazoa; phylum Chordata; class Mammalia; order Artiodactyla; family Bovidae; genus Budorcas; species Budorcas taxicolor. The sequence goes on from NC_068928.1 coordinate 16,089,831, forward strand.
GTACAGATGTGGGTTTCCATCCCCGCTCTGGTGCCTATCTGCCTCTGCGTCTGTGGATCTAACCTCTACTGCCTGTCTCCAGTGTCCTTGTGTTTTGCGTCTCTGTTTTATGTTATTATTCTTATTTTCATGTTATCTGACTTGGCTTTGAGCCCATACCTCTTGTTGCTGCTGTCTGAGAATCTGTAAGACTCATCGAAGCTGGGGCTCAGCTCAGAATCCCAGGAATACTGAGAGGCTATGGCTCGTGTGTCCGGAACCTTGGAAGTCAGTGGTTGGCCATTTGTGTTCTGTCACCTTGAGAAACGACCTTGGCATCCCTGAGCACCTGCTCTCACACTGGCCGTTGTGACTGGCCATCCTGCTGCACAGGTGCTGCTGGGAGGAATGGGTCAGGGAGGTTTTGGAGGAAGGGAGTGCTTTTGCATCTTTTTTCTGACTCGAGGGGTCTTGTGGTCCCCTCTTATGCCAAGGAGCCAGGTAGGACCTAGCCTGGTATGGTGTCCTCTGACCTCGGCATCGTCTCCATACACAGAATCCCTTGGGGAACCAAGGAGGGTCATCACAGCCCCAGGATACCATGACGAGTGGCACCAACTCCAGCCCTCCCTGCCATGACCACCCTCCCCACCCAGGCAGCTGCTGACAGTACGCTTCCAGGGCCTAAAGGTCCCCAGGCTCCAAATGGCTCTCCATCCCACTGGTGGAGATCCTGGAATCCTGTAACAGAACGAGGCTTCCTTTTTCCTGGGAAGAACCAGTGTCGTGAGGTAGACACGGAAACCTTGGTACACTCAGATATAGTTAAGGGACATCACAGCTTCCCCTGAGCACAGACTCTGATGAAGGGGAGTCAATGGCTGTGGGATGTAGGGAACTGAAGAAGGATGTCCCTTAGGTGAGGCTCCTCTGGTGGCTCAGACGGTGAAGATTCTGCCTGCAGTGCAGGACCTGGGTTCTCTCCCTGGGTCAGAAAGATCCCCTGGAGAAGAGAATGGCTACCCACTCCAGTGTTCTTGCCTGGAGAATCCCATGGACAGAGGAGCCTGGTGGGCTACAGCCCATGGGGTTGCACAGAGTCGGACACAACTGAGCGACTGAGCATGCACACACCTTCCTTAGGTGAAGACCCAAAAGGGGAAGATGCTACAGGCAAATGGCTCAGACATAAGGGTGGAGAAATCATGTCATCTGCGAAGCGTGATGCTTGGCTTACAGTAGGTGCTCAATAAATATCTGTTAGATGAATAAATGCAAAATCTGGACATGGAGTGTGTGCCAGTGAACTTGAAATCATTTCCCTCTATGGGGTTTAACTTTCACTTTATGAAATAGGCACACCACCAGCTCCCCAACCTACGTCACTGCCCCATTGAGACAATGCAGGCAGAAGGGCTTTGAAAGTGGCAGATACAGGGAAGTTTCATTTGCCACTTTCCCTCCAGTCCCCTCTCAGCCCCGGGGTCAGCCCTCTGGATCCATCATCAATAGCTAATGCTTTCCAGCAATGACTCTGGGGTTAATTGGCTCAGGCAGAGAGTCCATAGGAAATGCCCCTGGTGGCACCCACATGCCCTCTTCTCGGTGCATGGAATATCTTTCCGGGATTAACTGTGCCTAATGCCACTGTTTGCTAGATGAGGGATAAAGACAGCAGGGCCAGAATGCAGCTGCACATCATTTGTATCCGAAATACCAGGGCCAGCTGCCGGGCGGTAATGAAATTCCAGCAAGGCTTGTTGACATTCCAGAGGCATCGGCACAACGAGGTTAAATTATAAGTTGATGATGACAAGCAGACGCACAGGAAAATGTCAAAATTAGCATGACCGAGCGTGGGCACCCTCCTCCCTCTACCCGTCCTTCGGCATATTTGCCTCTCCCTCTCCAGCCCAGTTCTGCCCCCAGAACCACCGAATCTCACTGCTTGGCTTTTCAGAATATAGTAGCAAGAGCAAGTTTGGCCTGGAGACTGTCAGTGTCTTACTTACCTTCTCCATGGGCAGCCTGATGGAGGGAGAGCAAGGCAACCTCCTGATGAGGGGGTGACCTTGGACATGTCCCTGACCTTGGAGCCTTCCTTTGCTCATTTGTCCATGATGGAGGGTAATGATACCTTCCTCCTGGAACTGCTGGGGATTGGACTGGATCATACTTGGATGTCACCAGGCTCAGGGCTTAGCCATGCTGTTCTCCCATCCCAGCCATCCTCCTTGGGTCCACCCTGGACTCTTCCATCAAAAGGGAGCACCGGAAACATGCCACTCATACAAGGGGGGAAAGCAGGTTGGGCTTGTACCAGAAGTCCTTGCAAGATGAAAACCGAGGGTTGGATCATGGGGCCACAGCCTGGGAAGGCTGGTGGGAGGATGGGGACACCCAGGTGTGATGCTGAATATGTGGCTGGACCCACTATATGAGGTTTTGGAAGTAAAATCCAGGTCTTCTACAAGCCTTTCACAGACATTTCGCAGCCCAGGGTTGAATTAGACCAGGTAACAACAATACCCTTGACAAAGCTCGTTTAGCTGAATTAGATTATTAGATTCACTGAACAGTTATTTGAGGGAGGGATGAATAACCCACTTTATGGATAACCCAAGAGGGACCATCCAGTATGGGGTACAGAGAAGTTAAGGAAGGGAATGAAGTGAAGTTGCTCAGTCGTGTCCGAATCTTTGCGACCCCATGGGCTGTAGTCTACCAGGCTTCTCAGTCCATGGGATTTTCCAGGCAAGAGTACTGGAGTGGGTTGCCATTTCCTTCTCCAGTGGATCTTCCCGACCCAGGGATCGAACCCAGGTCTCCCACATTGTAGGCAGACGCTTTACCCTCTGAGCCATGAGGGAAGCCCTGAAGGGAGAGATTGATATTAGAGGGCCAAGGGGAATTTCAAGTTAGGGTGGCCATCAGATAAGCAGAGATTTGGTGAGAGTTGAAAAGGACCAGGGGAAATATTCAACTTAACATCAACGGAGAGGATAGAGTCCCTGAGGAGGCCATGTGCAGTAAGAAGCCCAGAGGACTAAGGATGGGGTTTTGAAGGCTATAAGACCAAGAACCAGCCAGGGGATACTGAGAGGAGAGGGTTGGAGATGTAGAGACAGCTTGAGAGGGCAGTGATGTGAGGCCCACGCCAAAGAAACGGAGCACGTGGGAGAGCGCAGAGCAGAGAGACGGGATCAAGGTCTCCGGCTGAGTCAAATGGATTTTGGTGGGCTTGCCTGAAACTCTCTTTACTATTTATGACCTTGATTCTGCAGGATCATGAGTTATGAAATCCAAAAAATTGGTGTATCAAATTGATTTTTGAGTTCTGGCCCACTGAGACCTGTCTGCAGTTGTTGTTGTTGGTTTTTTTCTCTTCTTTGGTTCTGACTTTCTTAGCAAACAGATTGGGACTTTGAAGCATTTTGATTGAAGGTGATTCAGATTCCAGAGGCAGGGTATGGGGCTGAGAGAGGAGATGAGAAAGCTGGTGTGGAGGGAGAAGAGTGAGCTACCCTGCTGGGATCTCCCCTCTGAAGAAATGAAACGTCCCTCCCCAATATATGGGCTGTGGTCTTTGATTTTTGTTTGGGCTTCATGCTCCCATATCAGCAATGGGCTTTCCAGGCAGGGAGCAGGCAAGGATCCAGAGAGGGAAACAGGAGTCAGTATTAGAGTTAGAACGCAAACCAACTGTTGTTAGCTTTCAAGCATCAGCTCATACACTGGCTCATTGAACCAGTGTTTATCGGGCACCTACCACATGTCAGGCCCTGTTCAGAGCACTGAGAGCACAGCAACAAGCCAAGCAGACACCGGGGCCTGCCCTCAGGATGCTTATGCTCTAGGGAGGAGAGAAGACCATGCGCAATATACAGAAGTATATAGTACAGTTTTAGGGAGGAGACGAAGTCCCATGGAGCCTCAGTGAAGCTGGGCAGGAAACACTGGCAGGCCTGCAGCGAGAACTAGGGATGCCAAGAAAGGGTTTATTGAGAAGGTGGCACTGGACAGAGCTTGAGGACTTAGGCACACGAATGAAAGGGTGGATACAAGGCAACCCGTAAAGTCAGAACGAAGGCTGGAAAAGGCAGCTTCAGGAAGGAGAGGAATCAGGAACCATCAAGTACCGCAGAAGGAAGAATTCACGGGCAGACTCTTCAGGGCTCTATGGATGGATGGTTTCCAATCTTTGTATCCTCGGGGCACTCAGTTCAAGTCAGCTTCTAGGAAAAGAGAAACTGCCTGGGCTTGCCTGGGCCTCCTGGCCACCTGTCAGGAAGCACACATTGATGAACATTTTCACCAAGTTGGCGTGTCACAGGTGTAGGGTCCCCAAAAGGAGATCCGGGCGTATGGAGATGGGGTGCATGCCAGTAGGGACAGCTGAGGTTGTTAAGTTACTCACACACCTATATACACCCACACATACCCCCTCCACACACACAAACATACACACACAGAAAAGCAGGCACAAAAGAAAGCTCAGAGGTCATTGAATTTGCCCCCTGGCTTTGTTGGAAGCCTCTGGTGGCTCACATAGTAAAGAATTTGCCTGCAGCGTGAGAGACCCAGGTTCGATCATCCCTGGAGAAGGGAATGGCTGCCCACTCCAGTATTCTTGCTTGGAGAATCCCATGGACAGAGGAGCCTGGTAGGCTACGATCCATAGTGTCGCAAAGAGTCGGACATGACTGAGCAAGTAACATTCTCTTCTTTATTTTGTTGCTGGAGATACTGAGACTCAAGAATTGGAAAGGAATTACTCAAGGTCACTGACTGAGGAAAGTTTGGGACTGGATTGCAGGGCTCCTGACTCCCAACCCAGAATGTTCCCTGCTTCCCAGTGCTCCCCAAGGAGCACAGGGTGTCTAAGGAGGAGGAGCTTTGGAAAACATTACATCAAATCTGCCCACTTTTCAGATGGAGAAACTGAAGGCAGGAAGCAGATTGAGAGAGCAGTGAGTAGATCTTGGTAACAGGCGGCACAGTTTCTGCAGGAGATGATGGGGAAGATCAGAACTTTCCTTCCCTGGACCGGGTGGCAGGAGGATGCACAGAAAATGCCCCTTGTCTTAAGCGAACATTCTGGGAACTGGAAGCTAGCAAGTTATCGTTGAAGTTCAATGCAGCCCAAAGGGCCCTATCTTGGTGGCACGGGCTCCGTAGGAAATGCCCCCATGGTCACAGCACATGCGCTTACCCAAAGGAGGGCCTGTTTGCAACCGAGGCCAAATCCTATTTGCTTTCAATAAGCCCGTGTGTAAACGCTGGGCTGTGGCTCATGCCCCATGGCAGCCTGGTCGGATGAGTGAGCAGGGCTGAACCATTGCTCTGTGTCTATATGTTCAGGAAGTCGTGTGATGTAAAGTCAAATACACCCCGGAGTGGAGGGAGAGCCGCCGAGCTCCATTTGGTGTGAGCACGGTAATTGAAAATTAGAGCACTCCCTGCCAGCCCTGTCTTCAGTCTGGAGTTTGCATCCCTGCCCTGCTGGGCTTCCCAGGTGGCACTAGTGGTAAAGAACCCGCCTGCCAATGCAGGAGACATTAGAGACGCGAGTTCAATCCCAGGGTTGGGAAGATCCGCTGGAGGAGGGCACGGCAACCCAGTATTCTTGCTTGGAGAATCCCATGGACAGAGGAGCCTGGCAGGCTGCAGTCCATGGGGTTGCAAAGAGTTGGACATGACTGAAGTGACTTCACACATGCGTGCCCTGCCGGGCATCACAGGAAAGCACCCGGTGGCTGTGAATCTGGTCCCGCTCCTACAGGGAGTGCCACAGCTCGGCCATCCTGCCCAGGCTCTATACGCACAGCTAGCCCCTCTCCCGACCCCAGCCTCCGCCGTGGCAGCCTGAAAGCCTGGGGCCTCAGCACCTGAGCTCACGACTAGCCTGGCTGGTGCCTGCCCATTCCCTGGGCCCTGGATCCTTGGCATTTAGTATCTGAGTGACTCCTTCTGGCTCTTTATTTTTTTTAATCTAGAAAAAAATTAATTTAGCCGAGTTAACACCCCCTGGCTCTTCTTTAAACTCTTCTGGGACTTGAGTTCCAACTTGGTGCTGAGCTCCGTGTGTTCTGCCTCGGTCTCTACTGGGAAGGTCTCCGGTCCAGCTTCAAGCCTGGAAGCTTCACTGGCCAAGCCAGAGAGAGGATGCAGAGATTAGAGCATCCTTCTCTCAGGCATGAGAGTCCCTCTCCTCTCTGGATTAGGCTTATCCAAGGACGACTCCGGGCATAACTCTGATGCTCGAGACTTGACCTGGGTTAGTTTTGCTGGGCTATCCCTCATCAAGCTCAACTCCTAATCTGTACAATACAAAGTTCTAACTCCAAGAGGGAAGAGATTTCACAAGGGTTGTCTGCATTCTCCTTTTCTTCGGCTCTAGCTGGCTAGGACCCTTTTATTATCCATGGGAGACCCCGATCCCCCACTGAAGTGTTACAATCCCTAAAGCTTTCCAGTGTTAACATGTTTACCCCTTATCAGAACAGCCCTGTATTCTCTTCTTTAGAAACAGCTGTGAGGCAGGACTAACCAGTCTTATAAACTAATTCTTGGTAAACTGTGGTGGACCAATCACAGACATCTAATGGAAACTTCCACTGTCTTTGCCTGATGGGGTGGAAGATGCAAATTTCAGACAATGAAGGAGATGATTTTTCAGAAAGGGAATGCTTTCTGGTGCTCATGGACTCATGCTATCTAGTTGGAAACCGCACAGGTTGGACCAGTCCTATGTAAAAGGACTTGCAGGGTATTATTCTGAGCCTGGAGATCACTGGAGCTCTTACAGTATCAGCTGACTTATTTTATTTGTTTTTAAAGACTGAGAAACTACTCTTTTCAAGTTTAGAGCCCATAAATGTACGGGATACGAGTATTTTCTTTCCCTCCTGCTGGGTTTCTACTGGGTAAATGAAAACACCGTCAAGTGTGTATTGATCTTCTATGTTTCGAGCGGATGGTGAGGACCTGGGGGGGAGTCGCCCACTGGGAAGGCATGACTCTTTGCCTTGAAGATTTCTCGAACTGTACTTGATAAATAAAGAGCATAGTGCTGACGACAAGAAGGATAATATTATCTTAACTTTTGTAAGTCTGTGGTTTGAAGTCTATAGTTTCTAGCATTACTTAACCTTTTTGAGCCTCGTTTCCTCATCTGTTCCCTCCCCGTGTTGTTACAAGAACCCTGGGAGAAGATGGATGTGAAAGCATTCAGTAACACTAAGTGCCATGAGTCTGGCTGCTGTCACATCTGTTGATTTCATTTTTTTTTTCAATCTTGGATCAGAATTATTACAAACGTCAATGGGATCACAATTCCCATTTACGTGAAGGGTAACCAAGAATTCCCATCCCGTTTCCCCTTTCCTGATTTAAGCCAGGGATGCAGATTGTTCTAAACTGTAGCAAGGTCTGGGTCTGATGGCCCACGTTTGAGTCCCAGTGCTGTGTTTTATTATCAAAGCCCCTTAATGATTTTCGTATATGATTTTTTCCTGTAATACAGACAAGATAGTTGGATTTATGGATAGACAGCTTTTGAGTTCTCTGCTTATTTGGGTGTCTGTACATCTCTATAGGTGTGTCTTGACACAGTTATTATTTTTGTTTGTTTGTTTGTTTTTTGGCTGTGCTGCATGGCATTTGGGATCTTAGTTCCCTGACCAGGGATCAAACCCTTGCCCCTGCTGTGGAAGCATGGAATCTTAACCATTGGGCCTCCAGGGAAATCCCTCAACACAATCTTGCATTTCTGGACAGTTAACTCCAGCCAGTATGGTCCCTTTCTTCCTCCTCATCTCCCTTATCTTCCAGGAGAATTTTAATTATGCATGTGAATGGCCGGCCAGGGACAGAAATGCAACAAAAGAGCCACTTTCTGCAGCTAGTGTGTGCTTGCATGCATGTGTACGTGTGTGTGTGTGTGCAAGCACGTGTGTGAAATGTGCTCCTTGCAGCCTTTGAACTTGCCAGAAATCCTCCCTAGATACCAGACATCCCTGCTTAGGCCTCCTGAAGATGCAGCCTCCTGGAGCTGGGCCAGGTCCAGGGACAGAGGTTTCTTTGCTTCTGTGTGATCTTGTTTGGACCAGGCAGACTGCTGCCTGGACAACCCAGGAAACAAAGGCAAGGAGAGTGGGGTTGCGGGTAGCACAGCTGACTTGGAGCCCTACTGTCCATCTTCAGACTCTGTGCTCAGCTAGCTTCAGAGTTTAGCTGTGAATTATTTCTGCCCAAGGACTGGATGCCAGTGTGTGCCCTTTGAGTGGCGTTCGCATTGCACAGGCATCCTGGAGAGAAGCATAAAGGCAAGGAATTGAATGAAGCAGGCAGATCAGGGGAGAAACTAAACCCTTCAAGCCCAAGCTTGGCTTCTGAGACTTGATGGGCAATTGATGAACCAGAGGGGCCTCTGGCTGTGTCCTTTGAGGACTGAGGGCCAGCAAGCCCGCTGTCAGCACCAGTGACTCAGGATGCTTGGATGCATTGCTCCTGGCCTGTTGGGGGAGGGGATCTCAGACCCTCCCCTGTAACCAGGATGCAACCTGATTAATGGCAAGAGCGAGCAATTTGGAGTCAGCCCTCCTGGGCTCCTTTCCTGGCTGGCTCTGCACTTGCTCTTTGTGTAACTTTAGAAGACTTGCACAGCCTCACTGAGCACTTAGAACTCCTTCATCAATATTCCTGGTCAGGTCAGCTTTAAGTCTCCTGGGGGTTGTGTTCAGGTTGGTCCCTAGGATGTGATGCTCTCAGCCTCTGGGACCAACTGCTGTGTAGGCTATTCAGCCAAAAGCTGCCTGTGTGTGGTCCCTGCAGCCCAACCGTGATGCTCACGCCATCACTGCTGCTTTGTTTCCCTGCCTTGGGCTCAGGGCTCAGCTCAGCAGCGGTGCCGCGTGTTTCCCAGCTGGGTTCTGGCTCTACCTGTCTAGATGTGCTTGGGGCACAACATTCATCTGAACAGAGACTCTGCAGAGGCAGGGTCTGGTCAGGATGAAACCGGAGCTCAGAAAGTCCTCGGGGGGAGTCACTAAGTTCTCAGGGAAGAAGAAGGGTGTCCATCTACCTGCATGATTCTCAGTAGGGGGCAGCTTTGTCACCCAGGGGACATTTGACAGTGTCTGCAGACAAATTCGGTTGTCATATGGGAAATGCTACTGTCATTAGGGGGTACAGACAAAGGATGCTGTTAACTATCCTCATGGGGGGAGAAGAGCTCCCCCCATGAGGAAAGCACCAGCTCCACATGTCAACAGTGCCAAAGTTGAGAAATTCTGATCTTTCCTGAGAATAGTCGAGGAAACAGGCCAGACTGACATAAACAAGACCTGGCACAGCTAGCCCCTCGTCATGGTGTTGGCAGCTGTGTGGCTCAAATGAGCCTGGACCACTACTCACCTGGAGTCTTTCCCTCCCTGCTTCCCTCCCTGCCCCAGCTCAGGGCTAGAAGATGCTTCTGAGTGGATCAGTGTGACGGATGCTTTCGGTGCCTCGCCCACGTCTCCTTGGCACCCACACTGAGCTGGCTGCTGGTGGCATCCTACAGCAAACACCTGTAGCTCTCCAACTCTCTGCTGAGTGCTTTCTCTCAGCTCACAAGCAGGACAGGGCCAAAGTGCCCTGGAGCTCACGTCCCTGGGAGCAGCCCCCAGCCATCGGTGATGAGAGTTGGGGAATAAACATCCCAGCATGCTCTTCACTACTTCCAAAGGTCCCAGGGGAGCTGAGCCTCAATTGTCCACAATGATAATGGGCTTGTTAATGCACCTTCTTCTGCTTTCTTCCCTTCCTGTTCTCGCCTCTCAGCTCCTCTGATGATGCTTCTTGGGACCACCTCACAAATAGACCACTTTATTCCTGTGTCAGACTTTGTTTCTGGGGTCAGCCGCACCTCAGGTAGGCAATAATCTGTGAGCGCCTGCAGGTATGAACCCTGCTGTTTGCTGATGTGCTTATCCATCTTGTTACAGCATCCGTCCATCCTTTGTCAGCCCGTATGTATTAAGCACTGCCTATGTGCCAGTGATTGAGAGTTTGATGCCCATTTATAGATTGGGAAATGGAGGCTCCAAATGTACATATACTAGTTCAAAGTCCCTCAAAAAGTAAAGAACCCCAACTAGACTAGAAAGGAAAGCCAGAACTCCTCAGGGCATTTCAGACCCAGTATACCTGCCAGTTGTTTTTCAGCTGGCTGTGTTCAGAATTACCTGGAGAGCTTTATATAAACACAGATGTCTGAGCCCCACTCTGGAATGAATCACCGTCTCAAAGGAGTGGGACTCTGGCTTCTGTGTTTGTAAGGGTCCTTTGTACAGCGCATGAGCACACAGGGAGGGGGGAAGTCTGTGCACACCCCACACTGCTTGACTTGGGGGCAGTGACTGCAGGACAAGGAAGGTGAGAGAGAGGAGGCCCCTTCCATCACTGGGGCTAAAACCAAGGCTGACCAGAGATCATCACCCAACATGCCTCCCCATAAGCCCTGAGCGAGGTTGGTACCCAGGGAGGCCAGGCCAGCTTTCTGTTGTTGATTTACCATCCCTGCAGAATCCTCTTGCCAAATTTCACCTAGACAGGATGTCTACGGTTTGCACGACTTGTTTTCTGGTTGGGGTTTCCTGGCCTGCCATATGGTGAGCCCCCGTAAGGCATAGAGTTGATGGGGCTGCTCCCTGGCAGACGGGCGCTTCCTGGCACAAAAGTCCAGTGGCACTGAAGCCCCCCAACTCCACTCTCACCTCTGCCTGCCCCCTGGAAGGGTTAGAGGCTGAGGTTTTTTTCAGGCTAAATATAGAGGCAGACCATTAAGAAACTGCGTCTCCTCCCCCTCCCTCATCTCTCTGGGCTTCCCATGTGATGTTTAATTGCTCTAGCAATCTGTTCCGTTTCTCCCTTGCAGTGTATGGAGGAGCAGCAGCCACAGCCTGTGGTGAAAGGCTGTGTTTAGAGATGGGAGCAGCTTTCAAGATGGGGAAGGAGGCTTCTGTAGGGCTCCGAACACAGTGCAGCCGGGGCTTTATTTTTAGAGGTCTGCTTGGCGCCTCTGCCCCCTGTTCAGTGCCTGTCAGTTGCTGGAATAGGCTCTGAAATGACAGGACCACCGTTTTTATTCTGAGAGATACAATAGGAAGGGCCCTGGGCTTGAAGTCAGGCAGACCTAGAGTGCAATCCTAACTCTGTCGCTTACACGCTTTGTGATTGCAAGAAAGTCAGGAAGTGCCACCAGCTACTGCAAGGAGTGGGGGGAGGGGTGTGAGGACTTGAATGCGTGGCACATGATAAGCACTTAGTGTGGGCCGGTCACATAGTAGGTCCTCAATACAAGCGGTCTGTTGGCAAGTCCCTGGGTTTATTGACTGCGCGACCTTGTTTTTCACTTCTGTAAAATGGGCCTATAACAGTTCCTGCTTTCAGAACCAGCTCCACAGCTTACAGGGCTCAGGGCACAAGGAAACTGTGAGGTCCTCTACTCAAAAATCAATAAAAATTTCAACACAGCATAGCATTAAACAAGGCAGGGGACCCTTCTGAATCCAGGGACCTGTGCGACTATATAGAAATTAATGACAGTTATGTAAAGTGCTTATGACACAGACGGTGTTTATGACTACTGCTAATTACGCATAAGATATATTATGGGAGCAGTAAGTTATCCATTTTGCTGAGACACATATTATAGGGATAAATACATAGACTGGGATCAGATTTTATAAGCTTCCAATAGCAAGCTTCCAGTACTGGGACTTTTTGGGTAACACTAGGGAGTTGCAAAAGATGACTGGATCATCTATAAATTACACTGAAGAGTTCTAGTCAGAGCATTGGATGGGGATGGAACTGGAGCATATCCAGGGAGAGAAGGGGATTAGAGACACCCAAGACATCCCTGCTGGGTGATCAGAAGGAGGTGTTATTCACAGAAACAGGGAGCCAGAAAAAGGAGATTTACGAGCAGGGTATATATAACATGGGCTTCCCAGGCGGCTCAGTGATAAAGAATCCGCCTACCAAGGCAGGAGATGCAGGTTCAATCCCTTGGTCAGGGAGATGCCCTGGAGAAGGAAATGGCAACCCACTGCAGTATTCTTGCCTGGGAAATCCAATGGACACAGGAACCTGGTGGGCTACAGTCCATGAGGTTGCAAAAGAGTCAGGCACAACTTAGCAGCTAAACACACACACATATATAACATAGATGACTAACATGGCTCTATTGTATAGCGTAGGGGACTCTACTCAATACCCTGCCATGACTTACATGGGAAAAGAATCTAGAACAGAGTGGGCATATGTATAGCTGATTCACTTTGCTGTCCACTGTCCACTCGAAACTAATACAACATTGTACATCAACTATACTCCAATTAAAAAAAAAAGTAAAGTAAAATACAGTAAAATTTAAAAATTAAATTTAAAAAAAAAGAACGAAAGAAAGAAAAAGAAAACCAGGCCTTTAGAAATAGAAACAGGGTTCAGATTATGGCTGGAATGAAGACTGGCATGGAGACCCACACGGAAATGGCTGATGTACCAGAATAGATGACATGATCAGTGCAGAACTTGCTTCCCAAGTGTAAGGATTAGAGCTAAAATAGAACCAGAAATCAACTCTTTACAAAATTAGCTAGTGCATCTGGGAGCTGGGAACTGATCTAAGGGAAGAGGGAGGAGTCGAGAAAGTGCCATTCCTGTAGGGGAAGATCTTGAGATTCTGTGATCCTTCATTTCTGCATCTGTAAAATGGGCACAATATTGTTCATTGTTGAAAAGGTCAAATGAGAAAATGCCTGTAAATATCTTTCATAGTATTGGATCTGTGTCAATGAGCAACACAATGTACTTCCCTTCCCACTTTAGCTTCCAATCCTTGGATCTTGTTAGTGAGCTACATTCTGTTGTGTTATTGGTCTTTATGATGGTTAAGATGTGTTTATTTTCAGAGTGATTTGGGTGTTATGCAATCTACTTTGCATATACTTTCTCTAATCCTCCCATCAATCTGCGGGGACTGTTGCCATCCCACTTTATGAATGGGAGGCTCAGAGATGTTAGGCATTTCCCTAAGGTCACAGAGTTAACAGGGGGCGTGATGGGGCTCCTATCCAGGGCTGCCGCATCCCAAAGCTCACACTATGTTCATTACTTGGTGGGAGCAGGACAGACGGGACAAACAGCCTGCAAGACCTCACCCAGCAAAGTTTGGCCTTTCTCCAGCCCACCTGCTAACAGTGCCATCTGCACAGGTACCCAGATGGAGATCAGTGAACACCTTGTTCTACAGAATAGCTCATTGTAGGTAATTTAGTATCCCCATGTCACCAAAGCGCCTTGAACAGTGGGCCACTCACAGAGGCTGAGGTTCTTCTCCCTGCTATGCCCGCCCCATAGAGACTGGCAGGGTCAGCATCGCACAGCATCGTGGCGGGTGAGGGGGGGTGGGGGGGGATGGGTAGCAGGCAAGTGGCCTGGGCTGGTGGGCTGGGAGGAGAAGAGCTGAGCCCTGTCCCGCCAGACTGTCTACTCCTCCTGGGCTAGTCACTTCCCCCTTAAAAGAGGAAGGTGAGGGGCTTCCCTGCTGGTCCGGTGGTTAAGAATCTGCCTTGCAAAGCAGGGGATGCAGGTTTGATTCCCGGTCTGGGAAGTAAGATCCCACATGCCACAGAGCAACTAAGTCTGCAAGCCGCAGCTACTGAACCCACACACGACAACTAGAGAGTCCATGCACCACAGTGAAAAGATCCCGCATGAAGCAATGGAGATCCTGCATGCCTCAACTAAGACGCGATGCAGCCAAATAAATAAATTAATAAAAAGAAAGGAAGATGACCCGGATACTTTCAGCGATTCCCCAGGCCTCCTGCCACTTCCCTGGGTAGCAGTCAGTGGGAGGAAACGCTGTGAGAAGTGACAGAGTGAGCTGGTTAAGAGTGTGACCTCTGGAACCAGCCTGCCTGGGGATTCATCCAGGCTCTGTCCCTTCCAAGCTGTGTGACCTTGTGCATGTTGCTTAGCCTCTCTGTGCCTTGGTATCCTCTTCTTTAAAATGGGACTGAAAATCCTCTTCTTTAAAATGGGACTGAAAATCCTCTTCTTTAAAATGGGACTAAAAATGGTACCTGATCTCATAGGTAAGTGAATTAACACAGGTAAATGTTTATTGTTATTATTATTTGCTATTGTCAGGGAAACCTGACCATCCTGAAAAGAGGCCTCTTCTTCTGTGAAATCTGTCCAGATCTGTGCTTCTTGGATTTTTTTTTTTTTTTTTTTTTTTTGGCCTTGAGCACAGTTATTTGGGTGACTGGCTCGTTTCCCTGATACTCTGAGAGCTCTGTGAGGCAGGGCTGGTGTGGTACCTCATTTATCTCCATGTTTCATACTGTGTGAGAAGTTCCACAGTGGAGTGTGAAGACGTGAGCTTTAGAGGCAGAAGTATTTGTCAGTATAACTCCCAGCTCTGCTATTCACCAGCTGTGTGATCTGAGACAAGTTGCTGAGCCTCTCTGAGCCTTGGTTCTCTCATCTATAGAGAGGTGCGTTGGCACGTTCTTCATGAGCTAGTGTACGGGCATGTGCGAAATAGTGTTGGACACGTAATAGGCATTCAGTGAAAGCCACTTGCCTTCCATTGCTCCTTCTCATTTTTTTCTTCCCCAGAGTACACTGATCACTACATCACTAAGTGTGTAAGTGGAGGTAGAATTCAGAAGCTCCAGGAACCCTTGTTCGCTTAATACCCACCTAACCATCAGCACAGGGATGAGATCCATCAGTACTTCACCCCTTTAGTCAAGGAATCACAATTCTTTTCTTGGAAATCACAAGCAGGTGGTCATAGACGGTCAAGCTGGAAGGAAAACCGAGGCCCAGAGAAGGACAGGACTTCCCCGGAGGCCACTGCAGCAGGACAGCTAGCCCGTGTTCTAACTCAGGCCTTAGTCCTCTTCCCACCTTCCTGGGTGTCTGCCTGGAATAGGATGAGCTGTCACTCTAAGCTGTTATCAGAATGTTCCTCTCTCAAATGAAAGAAGGTTCTGGAAATGATTTGAGGGGTGTGTGTGCCAGGAGAGAATGTAGTGGCTGATAAGCACAGTCCAGGGAGCTGGGCTTCTATGAAGGGTAAGTGGAAGTAAAAGGAATCAGTCAGAAACTTCACCCATTTCCTGGTTTTGCAGCATGGTCCCACTTGTCTAGAGGAGAGGGTGACCATCTTGAAAGAATGATGCTCTAGTGTTTGCCTCATCTCCATGGTTACTGACTGAGGTCCTGGGAGTCCTTTGCAACTGGGTATGATGCAAGACTATTGATTATCCCCGCCAGACCTATTCAGAGAGGTCTAGTGCCTGGGCCCACCACCACTCACCAAGTGTCTCAACTTGAACTTGTCCAAGCTCTGATTGCTGGCTGTGCAGTGGAGGGAGGGGAAATACCTGCTCTGCCAACCTCACCAGGTTGCTCTATGGGTGCATAGAAAGTCAGAGCTGGAGTAAGTTCTAGAAACATCTGCTCCAACATGGCTAATTGGCTTCATCTGACACGTTCACTCCAGCCAGTGGGTGGCAGCTGCCACGGGCAGTGTTCCGAGGCCACAGCTGGGCGCCCCAGGAGATCGGTGATCGATTAGTCATGGCTGCCATGGGCACAGTAATGGAGAGTTAAGTTCTGTGTGCTGTGTAACTTTCTCTTCTGAGTTTATCTCACTGCTGCATTTTGCAAGGAAGGAGACTGTAGCTCAAAGAAAATGAATGATTTAGTCAAAATCACCTGGTTATTGAGTGACAGAAAGGGGCCATGTCCCAGATTTTCCAGTGCCAAACTCAGTGAACTTTCCATTAAGAAAGCTGTCAGTTATCAAACCTTGCACAAATGTCATGGTATCTTAGTGTCTTTCTCTGTTGGCTTCTGTTTGCCTGAAAGTCGGTCATCTGCAGTCTTCCTGATTGGGTGCAGAGACCCACATTTGTGAAATCCTCAGAATGTCCCATAACCAAGATGTGGTGCATTAATGTTTTCACTAAGACACTGAAAAATGAAGATGATGGTGATATAATACATATTACAGAAAATGCTATATGTTGTATATACTATGCATATCTGTTATGTATAGTATACATAATATAGCAATATAATTTAGCACCTATTATGGGTACTGTGGCAGGGCTAGCCTGCCTCCTGCTCAGTTCTGTGCTGTGTACATTTAAGTCACTTTCCCTCTCTGGGCTTCACTTTCTCCATCTGAGTGAGGAAAGCGCAAGAACAGATGCTTCCTCTTTGGGCTGACATTTTCCTCTCTGTGTTTCACATCGTCAGCACCTACTCTGTGCCCAGAAATGGGGAAATGGCTCAGGGCAGAGACCAAAATATGAATCCTCGGCTCTCTGCTCTTAAGGTAGGGGTCCCCAGCCTCCGGGATCTAATGCCTAATGATCTGAGCTGGAGCTGATGTAATAATGGTAGAAATAAAGTGCACAATAAATGTAACACACTTGAATCATCCTGAAACCATCCCCCACCCCCACCCCCAGTCCGTAGAAAAATCGTCTTCGTGAGAAACCAGTCCCTGGTGTCAAAAAGGTTGGGGACCGCTGTCTTAAAGCACTGAACCAGACAATGTGACCCAAATTCCCCCAGAAAGCAATGCTGTAATGTAGAGAGATGGACCAGAAATGAGATCGGGAGGCAGTGAGGCGTGGAGAGGGGATGTTTGGAAGCGTGGTGGGGAGCAGAGGTTTGGCGTCAATTCAATCCCCACTTAGTAGCAACCTTGGGCTAGTAGTCACTGACCATCCCCCACTCCCCCGCCCCCCCCCCCCCCCCGCCCCAACCCCACACCCCAGGCATCAGCTTTCTTATCCGTAAAACTGAGCTTTTATTACAGCTGCTGCAGGGAACCTGGGAGGGTGGAGAGGGCTCAGACAGGCAGGCTCAGTGAGTAGGGTAATGCCTGGCACCCCAGTCCAGATGTGGCAATAAGTGAAGCTGAAAGGCATTTGGGAGGGAGGGGGAGGGGGGGTTGCAGTTGAGGAAGGCTTCCTGTAGGGGGTGGCTTAAGGTCAGCCTCAAGGAATATATTAGTTTGGGTTGGAAGATGTGAAATGACACTAGTCATTTTTTACCCAAATTGTTCTCTCCTCTTTAGCCCCCATCCGTGCCTCTTTGGAATGGAGCGTGAATATTAAGCACATTTTTCATACACTTTGAAGAAAGCCAGACAGGGCTGGCAGTGCCCCGGTGAATCTCTTACATATTTAAAGAGCATCCTGTTGGTTTGAGGGGGAGGTGGCTGCGTCTCCGTTTTTCTCTCTCAGTAGCCCCCAGAACAAGCTGACACGAACGCTTTATTCCTGACCCAAAAATGATAGCAGAGGATACACCCTGTGATCTATGCACTATGCAAAATGTTGTATGGTTTACAAGGCATTAGGAAAGCTACAGAATTCACTGTGGCTCTGGGATCAAGAACAAACTGAGTCAGCCTTTTTCTCTCCCTGGAACATATCCCACCCCTCACCCCTACCTCATCCAGCCTTCCATTTGATCCTTTGTTCATGGGTACTTGAGCATCTACTGTGTACCAGGGGGCTTCCCAGGTGGCGCTAATGGTAAAGGGCCTGCCTGTTAATGCAGGAGACGCAGGCTCAATCCCTGGGTCCGGAAGACCCCTGGAGGAGGGCGTGGCAACCCACTCCAGTACTCTTGCCTCCAGAATCCTGTGGACAGAGGAGCCTATGGTCCATGGGGTCACAAACAGTCAGATACGACTGAAGTAACTTAACACACATGCGCTGTACACCAGGCACTACACGCCTTCAAGACTCTATTTGGATGTCACCTCCTCTAGGCAGCCTTCCTTGATATCCACCCTTGTTTCTTCTGGGCTCAAAGTCCCTCCCTCATATTCCCCAAACACCTCATGTTTGTTACATATCTTGCCTGTTGTGTTTCTCTCCCTACTTTTTTATTTGACTGCCGACTCCTCGATTTCTTTCACCAACAAACAGTAGGAGCTTAATAGGTGTTTGAAAAGCACACAGAACTGGTTCTGTTTCCCAAGTTGGCTTCCCCTTGCCTGATTCTGACCCCTTCCCGGATGTGGAGGCAGGAAAGCAGATGTGGGGAGAGGCTCTGGGCCTGAGGTTCTGTGACTCCTCCCTGTATGAAGGGGCAGCAGGGGGGCTCCCCAGCTCCCTTTGATTGAGGTTTGTCCTCCCTCCCAGATATGTCCCACAGGATCCGGAGGGTAGGCTTTGTGAAACTCTGCTAAGGTCTAAGCACTCATCACCTAAGCAGGCAATTATGCAAACCACCCAGTGAGCTTTTCAGAACAGCAAGCCTGCTCCAGAGGAGAAATGCAAGCAGTGTAAACACCTATCGGCTACCTCTGCAAGGCTAAGATGATGCAGGCACCTTGTTCGCGGAGATCATTACTGTGCAGCTCAGCCTCAGCCAGGTGGGGTCAGAGGGTGGAATTTCCCATCCTGCTCCCCCTAGTTTCCAGGGACACAAGCCCATAAACTCCCTGGCCTTTCCTGGCCTCTGCCACTGTCTAATTGCTGCAGCTGCCCACCAGGGGAACTGCCCTCCGCCCTTGCCATCTCTTCTGGGTCCTGCACAGTGCTGAGCCTCCGTTCACCTGTCTGTACAGCAGCATGGCAATGTCCCCTCTCCACAATGACCCTGCTCCTTGCCAATAGCTACACTTTCCCCTCCCCCACATGGCTCACGGTCTGGGGTCTCTTTAAATATTCTTTTCCAGCTGTCATCAAAGGTGCTCAGATTCTTCTGGTGCTTCCTTCCCCACTTTTCACACAATCTTTTCCTTCCTTTCTCTTCCCCTGTCCTTTTTCTTGCTGGAGTCACTGGTTTGGCCTGACTTTGGTCCTTCTCTGCAGCCCTGGTTTTAGGTCCTGCATTTGCCTGTGCTTGTGGCTGCCTGCCTCACTGATCTCCTTCAGATACGCAGCAAATAGTACTTATTAGGCATCTGTTCTGGTCCTGATGATGGAATGGGTCATGAGAGACCCTAACAGAGGGGAGGCAATTCCTCTAGAGGCTAAGGAATGCCCCCCTGAAGATGTGGGTGTGAGCGGATATTTGAAGGATTTGTAGGAGGTAAACAGGTGAAACCTATTCAAGGAAGAGGATGACGTGTGCAGGAGCCCAAGGCAAGAGATCATGGTTCATTCCAGAATCTCGAAGTGCAGTGCAGCCAAAGATAGAGGTTCAGTGGAGCAGTGGTGTGTGATGGGACCAGAAACATCAGCAAGGGCCTGATCACTGAAAGCTCTGAAACTCCAGTTAAGGAACTGGGGTTTTATCCTGAGAGCAGATGGCTTGTGAAGGGCTTTATCAGAGGTAGTGTCTCCATTGGGTTAATGATCCAGAATCACTCCCCAGTTAAATATTAAAGAAAGTAACTTACTCCCCTTTCTGTGTATTTGAGTCAGGACTCTCAGTCTCGAGTGATGGAAACCCAACTCAAAG
Source organism: Budorcas taxicolor (assembly GCF_023091745.1). Lineage (NCBI taxonomy): Eukaryota > Metazoa > Chordata > Mammalia > Artiodactyla > Bovidae > Budorcas > Budorcas taxicolor. The sequence goes on from NC_068928.1 coordinate 16,109,316, forward strand.
TAGTTAGAGAACAAAGGCGAAGTATTAGTTCGAGGACTGATGCCTTCGGTCAAGGCTGGACCTAGGTGCTCAAGTGCCCTTCTCCGTTTCTTGACTCTGCTGTCCTCCATGTTGGCCCCATCAGCTGCCAGAAGCTGCAGGTGAATGCTGCATGGCCTTAGTTTTCACAGCATAAAGAGAGCAGCCTTTCCCCAGTAATGTCCTTGAAGGGTCATAGGACTGGGCTCTGAATTTAACTGGGCCCTTATGTTCATTGTTCATTCCTGAATCAAAGAGGGGAGCCAGGCAACGGAACAGCTGGTGGATCAGGCTGGGTCATCACCAGCCTCTAGAGCTGCCCAAGCAGAACCCATGGCCCAAGAGGAGAAGGAGTGGTAGTTCCCCCAAGGAAACACTGGGCCCATCATTGGAAAGATGAGGAATGGATGCTGGACACACACGAATAGCAGGAATCCGCTGCAGTGAAACGGTTTCTCATGATTCCTCAACATAGACCAGGCTAGATTCCCTGTTCTATGGACCTCGGAGGGGGTCTCTAGCCTCTGTGTTTGAGGTTGCCTGGCCAGAATGCACTTGGGTCAGAGGATAGAGTCTCAGCCTCCAGATAGATCAAATTCAGAGCTTTAGGTGCCTAGATGCATAGGGGCGATGGATGTGAGAGCAGGGATGTGATAAGAGGCTGTAGAACAGTGGCTGGGTTCCTCGGAGGTCATTCCGGAATCCAAACTGGCTTCAGAGCATTTTCCTAACTTTTTCAGATGCTCATTCTTTCTCCCTCTGCCTCTGAATGGACTACAGTCCATGGGGTTGCAGAGTCAGACATGACTGAGTGACTGACGCTTTCAATTTTCTTTCCCCCTGGGACTGGCAGAGAAGGGAGACAACATAGTCTCCTTATTCTGGTTGCCAGACCCAAGCAAGCAGTTGACAGCTGCCAAATCTGTGGCAAAGTGGCCACAGTCGCAGGTGGCCACAGCTCCCTCTCTCGGAAGCCTCCCTACTTGCAGGGGCAGGCAGCCATCCCATGGCCTTCCCCTTCTCAGACCACAGGATGGGTGAGGTGGAGCCGTCAGGACCAAGGTGAGCAGCTCTCTTGGCTGGGGAGGAGGTCACGGGCTGTTGGAATCTTGGATGCTTCTGACTAGCAAAGAGGCTCAGAGTTGTGCATGAGCCCAGCCTGGCCGCGTGCCAGCCTTCCTGGTGCAATTCCTTTGATGCTACTCATATCTCATCTTCATCTTCCAAGTGGCTGAAACTCTTCCGCAATCGCTATTTTCCTAAAACTACTTCTCTGATTGCCTTTCCTACTTGGGTAGCTGCCCAAGCATTCCTTCAACACCAAGGGCCTCCTTTATTTAAGTATTCTTTGTTTGTTTGTTTTTTTCATTCCAGAGCCATTCTTGAAGCCCTACTATGTGCCAGGCTCTCTGCCCAGTTTGTCTCTAACTAGTTTCATGGGCCCCTCACTGCCCTTCAAGGATAGCATTCAGGGGCCCCTAAAGAGATAGAAACTACATCTGTCATTTTGAGCAGAGAAAATTTAATAGAAGAAAATTTAACTAGATATAAAATTGGTAACCGTACATGTAAGAGGAAGATAGAACACTAAGGTATGAGGGAGGGAGTCATTTCAGGAAGCAGCCACCAGCTCTTGGGCTGAAGGAAGAAAGGGAAATCACTGGAATCACTAAAATGTAGCAATTTGGAGTTGGGACGCTATGAGGCTGGACCTCAGATCTCTTTGGGGAAGTGCTGTGTGGGTAGCATTGGTGTCTCTAAGCTCAGACACCGTGGGGCTGGACCCAGACTCCTGAGAAGGGGGAGCCTACAGGCTGGTGCTGGGGTCCTGGGAGGGGGATGCTTGCAACTGGTTCTCCAGGTGTTGGGAAAATTGCATGCTGGGTTCAACTGCTGCTTTAGGAAGGAACCGCTGCTTCCAGGATGTAGAGGTGCTGCTAAGGCGATGCTTTGTTGCTGTTGTTCAGTTGCTAAGTTGTGTCTGACTCTTCGAGACTCCACGGACTATAGCACAACCAGGCTTTCCTGTTCTTCACTATCTCCCGAAGTTGCTCAAACTCATGTTCATCAAGTCAGTGGTATCATCCAACCAGCTCATCCTCTGCTGCCCCGGCTCATCCTCTGCTGCCCCGTTCTCCTCTTGCCCTCAGTCTTTCCCAGCATCAGGATCTTTTCCAATGAGTTGGCTCTTCACATCAGGTGGCCAAAGTATTGAAGCTTCAGCATCCGTCCTTCCAATGAATATTCAGGATCGATCTCCTTTAGGATGGACTGGTTTGATCTCCTTGCGGTCCATGGGACTCTCAAGAGTCTTCTCCAGCACCACAGTTTGAAAGCATCAGTTCTTCAGCGCTCAGTCCTCTTAATGGTCCAACTCTCACATCCATACATGGCTACTGAAAACACCATAGCTTTGGCTATACAGACCTTCGTCAGCAAAGTGATGTCTCTGCTTGCAGGAACAGAAGTAAGCAGGAAGCCACTGGGAGACAGCTGGAAGAAGTCCCTTCTCCTCCAGCCTTTCAACCTTCCTCTAGCTCCCCCTATTGGCAGAATCTCACCCGGACCCACGTGGCGAAGCAGAAACAGAATTTGCAGCCCCACAAAGACAAAGTGTTTCAGAAAAGGACTGGTTTGAAACTCTGAGACAGTAACTTAATAACTGGCACCTGGCGGACCCATGATTTCTCATTGACCGTGGTCCTCACGGTGCCTAGAGCAGGGCTGGCCCAAAGGTGGTATTGGAAAGACACTGAATTTGGAGTCCATGGACCCAGATCTATCGCTTAACGGTGCTATGACTTAATGATCAAGTCGGCAGTATCTCTGAGCCTCTGTCTTCTCATCTGTAACGTGGGAAAATAACCGCCGGCCTTCCTGCCTTTGATGGGAGAAGGGAAATCAGTATCATAAAGTCTGTGGGAGGACCTTGCCCCAAGAGACGACTTTCAAGTACAAGGTAGTGAATTAGTGCTCAATAAATACTTCCCCGCAGAAGAAAGTTTCCATCTATTTAGGGCTTTGAACATCATATTAAAGTACATGTCCCTTGGAGCCTTCAAGGTTCTTATAAGCAAGAAAGGCACAAACTAGGCTTCATGTCGGGGAAACTTGCCTGACAGTGAGAACGCTGTATGCCACAAAGCGAGCCGTCTCTTCTCGGAGATGGGGTTCTGTTGCATAAGACACCTCAAATAGACTCAGACAAAACACGCGCAGCTTCGCGGCAGAGCTGGGGGTGGGACGTCGGAGGGAATCAGGCTGCCCTTGTCCTTGGGGATGAGCAGCCTGAGCGGATGAGGCTCCTCCCCACGTCTAATTGGGAGGCACACTTCACAGCTCCACTGGCGCTGCGTGGGCGTTCGAGATGTTGCCTCTTCTCATCTTAATGATGTTTTGCTTTAACAGAGATGTTTCTGCTCCTTGGAGCTGTGCTCGCTGCTTCGAGGCAAGCCTCCTGGGATGCCCCTGGGTGAGACTGAGAGCTCGCTCCCAGCTTTAGGCGCAGAGGCTGCCGTGGAGCAGCAGGCAAGAGTGGAGAGGCTTCCAAATGTACAGCCCTGCACGCTCTGAGCCTCTGTGTTCTCATCAGTTAAGTGGGGAAATAACCCCTGGCCTTCCTACCTTTGGTGGGGCGAGACTGGGATCCGGGTCCCATGTGCTTGTGGACTTCAGGCAGGGCACTGAGGGGCATAAGCCTTCTTCCCCTCCCCATCTCCAGGTCAGGGGACAGTCCTGCATGGCCTTCCATGGGCCACTGCTGAGTCCCATCTCCACAGAGGCAGGTGGCCAGGGGGGCAGGTGAACTGGGATTACACACATCTCAGGTCTCACCTGGTCATGTGACTTCAGATGGTTCATTTAAACCTCTGTCTGACAGTTTCCCCCAAAGAAGTAATGTATGAGGACAGGCTTAGCTCAGTGCTTCCCAAATGTTCCCAGTGCTGCCTCTTGGGTTTTCATCTCCCCATTCACTCATGTTCCTACCTAGACACTTTCAGCAAAGACATGACTCCTAAACTCATCCCCACTCTGTGTAGAATGGTCAGTGATTCCCCCATCACCCAGCAAATGAAATCTGAATCCCAAAGCTTGGCGTTCAGGGCCCTCCACACCCCCTCGTCCCCTTATATTTTGGCTCCTTCTTCTTAACCCTCTTGTTTACCACAGTCAACACTGGCTTCGTTGCAGCCCCCAGAAATGGGCTTTCCCACATCCAGTCCATCGTCCGTCCACTGTGTTCCCTTTGTTCTAAGAAGGCTGGTTCCACCTTCTCTGCCTCTACTGCTGCTGCTGCTAAGTCGCTTCAGTCGTGTCCGACTCTGTGCAACCCCAGAGACGGCAGCCCACCAGGCTCCCCCGTCCCTGGGTTCTCCAGGCAAGAACACTGGAGTGGGTTGCCATTTCCTTCTCCAATGCGTGAAAGTGAAAACTGAAAGTGAAGTCGCTCAGTTGTGTCCGACTCTTAGCAACACCATGGACTGTAGCCCACCAGGCTCCTCCATCCATGGGATTTTCCAGGCTCTAACCGCACTCAAAGGCTCAGCCCCTTGCTTCCTGCTCTTTTAAACTTTCTTGGGTCTCACCTGCCTGCTACTGCTACTTCCTTCTCTGATCTTCCTTGAGTTTTGTTTTGTTTTTTAAGCAGGGCTTGTGTATTGCTGTGATGTATATTTCTTTCAGTACAGATGGAGAAGGGTGAGCCAGCCACGTAAATACAATTGGCCTGGATTTGAATCTTGACTCTGACACCAGCAAGCTGCGGCCTTAGGCAAATTTGATTCAACTCCCTCAATGCTTTATGGGGCTGTTGAAAAGATTACAGACAATGTCCATGAAGTTTATGATCACAATGTCTAATAAGAGGTAATCATAATTATTATCATTACACTGTTTAAGAACATGCTAAGCACTCAATGAAAACCGATTGCATTGACTGAAGGACTAGATATGGGGTCTGAAGGCAATGATATTAGAACTACGCATTATAAATTTATATCTTAAAGAACTGGATTTTTTGTTTCAAAGTATAAAGCAGTGTGTGTGTGTGTGTGTGTGTGTGTGTGTGTGTGTGCGTTAGTTGCTCACTTGCGTCTGACTCTTTGCGACCCCATGAACTGTTGTCTGTCAGGCTCCTCTTTCCATGCGATTCTCCAGACAAGAATACTCGACTGGGTTGTCATTCCCTTCTCCAGGGAATCTTCCCGACTCAGGGATCAAACCCAGGTCCCCTGCCTTGCAGGCAGATTCTTTACCATCTGAGCCACCAGGGAACCCCTAAGGTAACAGGTACTCATTGTAGAAAATTTATAATGTGTATGTGTAAAAGGTTAGAAAAAAGATCACACATAATCTCCCAAATCAGTGGGAATAACTCTTAAGAAGTTATATTTTCTTCCAATTTTGGAAGCATTTTATATAGATGATACCATACATAGTTTTGTTTCCAACCTTCATGTGTCACAAATGTAGTTTAGAAGCCTACTGTTTGAATTATTATTATAAAGATACTATGTAATAGTTATTTTAAATACAGAAAATGTTGAAGCATTTAAATAAATACCTAAATCTATCCTATTATTAATATTTGGCTATATTTTCTTCCAACCTTTTGTATTTACATTTTCTCATATTTCAGATATCAGATTAAGTGCATTTTCCTATGCCGTGCAATAATTTTTGGATATCATTTTTTGGTGACTACATAATATTCTACTCTACAGATGTACCCTAGTCAGTTGAATTCTATCTTTCTTTATTCCTACATAATTAGGATTTTTTAATATTTTCCCATTATGAATGCATTTTTTTTGTCTTGAGTTTCATATTGCTTCATTAAGAAGAAGAGAGTGTAATTTTATCAGTAATAAAAAACCCCACACTTCCCTGGTGGTTCAGTGGTAAAGAACCTGCCTGCCACTGCAAGAGACATGGGTTCAGTCTCTGGGTTAGGAAGATCCCCTGGAGAAGGAAATGGCAACTCACTCCAGTATTCTTGCCTGGAAAATCACATAGACAGAGGAGTCTGGCAGGCTACAGTCCATGGGGCCGCAGAAGGGTTGGATATGACTTAGCAACTAAACAAAAACAGTAAAAAATACCCATACTGTAGTGGCTTATAAGGAGGGCTGTTATCTCACACGATGGAAAGACTGCAGGTAGGGCTGTTTCTGGATAGCTGTGTCAGTAACTCAGTGACCTCATCAAGGACCCAGGGGCCGCCATCAGTCGGCTCCTCTGCTTTCTTTAATGCACACCTCGCGTAGGTGTTGTGACAGGTGACATTCGTCTTCACAGAAACCCTCGGAAGGTGGGTTCTCTTATTATTCCTGTTGTACGGATGAGGAAAGAGAGTCTGGCTGGGGTCCCTTCCCGAAGATCGATCAGTACGTAGAGGAGGAATTGCCATGGGTCCAGACGCCAAATCCTCACACCACCTCCCAGGGGCTGGGGACATTATAGCTCTTCCTTGTATGTCTCCCCTGCCTTTTTGATTTGGTAAGTTTCCAGGCTACCGGAAATTTGAAATCATAGTCCAGTGAACGCCCGTATTCCCTTCACCTAGACTCATGAATTGTTAAGCATTGGCCACCTTTGGTTTCTTTCCCTCTCTTATCTTCTAGCTGAAGGTAATTTGAAAACATCCTGAGCCTGTGCCTCTCTTTTTTAAAACTTCTTAAATCGAAATATGACACTTGTGCAAAAAAGCACGTTTCCCGTGTCTTGTAGTTTGATGAAATTCTACAAATTGACGACATCTATGCAACTAGCACTTCCCTCCCCTGAAATATATGGAGGGTGATCCTGAATGAAATAGAAGTGCTTCTGGTAACAAAGGTATAGGATAGGCACTCACGGTGTCTGTCATATCACCTTAGTCCCTGCTTTCTCCCTTCAGCTGGAGAAAGAGACCTGTCACATACCGTTTGGGCTGTACTAATTTCCAGCATAGAAACAACAGCTCCCAGCTCAGCATGGTCTTTGTAGTTAGAGAGGCTTAAATCGGAATCTCAGTTCTACCTCTAACTTGCTGTATGTTCTTAAGCAAGTGACTTAGGCTTACGGAGCCTCAGTTTCTGCATCTGTACAATGGGTATAATAATAGCACCCACCTCCTGAGATTTCTGTGAAAATGAAAGGAGATTTTATATCACTTATCATGGTACTTCTTTCATAGCATGCACTTGGGACCCATTCAGTTCAGTTCAGTTCAGTTGTTCAGTCGTGTCTGACTCTTTGTGACCCCATGAATCGCAGCATGCAAGGCCTCCCTGTCCATCACCATCTCCCGGAGTTCACCCATTATTAATAATAAATTCCCAAGTGCCACTGGTGGTAAAGAATTCACCGACCAGTACTGGGGATGCAAGACATGCAGTTCAATCCATGGGTCAGGAAGATCCCCTGGAGTAGGAAATGGCAACCCATTCCAGTATTCTTGCATAGAAACACTCATGGACAGAGGAGCCTGGCGGGCTACAGACCGTGGGGCCGTGGAGAGCCAGCACAACTGAGTGACTGAGCCCTCAACTATTGTATTAATACTCGTGCCGGATAGCCCTTACTGCTATTCCCATTTTATAGCTGAGAAAACAGATGCCCAAGAGAAGAAGGATTCTAGGACCCTTAACTAATAAGCGCCAAGATTCACAATCTGGTTTTTCTGACTCTAAACTTGTTGCCTCTCCATGAGTTGATCAGGCTCAGACAAATGAGAGACTAAATCATACCTCAGAAGGTCAATTTGTTAACTGACAGTTTTATAATAGGAGAGGTAATTGCCAAGCAGCCAGCGAGCGGGTGCCAGGAGGTCAGCACTTTCTAATTCCCAACAAGAAAGCGCAGAAGGCAGCAGGGATGGACCAAAGACCCAAGCCTCTCTCGGGGCCATCCTATACTTCGGCCCTTGCAGACACCCCAGGAAGCACTGGCCCCCGGAGGAGGGGGGCTGGGTTTCTCATCAGGACTTGGTTCCTGTCCTATCCTGTGTCTTTGTCCCTCCCCTCCCCGCTCTGGACTCCAGCCATAGGTGGTGAAGCAGGGAGTATGGGAAGTGATGGCTGAGGACCCTCCTGGCTTCTGCCTGCTGGGGGTACAAGTCCCCATTCATCTCTGCCCGGTTCCCCACCCCACCTTCCCTTCAGTATTCAGGAGCAGGGTTCGCTGTTTGGCTTTGTTTTTTTAATATATAACTTACTTCACTATTACTTTATTACTTTTCAAGTGACAGCAGCAGAATAGACTTTGTCTCAATATTGGCAGGGAGTACGTGGTCTGCATTTATGAGAGAGTCTGATTCCATTTCGGTGTCACCTCTTCTCACGTACAGGGGAGGAGGTTGGTCCTCCAGGTCAATTTCAGCTGGAGGAAGGGGCTGTGTTTCCCAGCACACCTCCCCGCCTCAGCTGGGCCCTGGCAGTGGGGAGACCCTCCCTTGTCATCAATTCCAGGGGTACTTGAGCCAAGAGGGAAATTGCAGTTCCCTGGAAGGCACGCAGCCAGGATGCCTGATTAAGAAAGATGGCCCTGCGGGTCTCCTCCGTGTGCTCTGAGGGGTAGCTACTTCCTGCTGGGTTTTGGCCTCTTAGAGTCCTCGCCGCTGGCTCTCTAGGGCTGCTCTCCTACAAGGCCCAGGCGACTTGTGGGAGGCAGAGTTGGGCCTGGCTTACGTCTATATTCAGCCACTGAGCAAGGAACGGGGATTGGCCTAGGACCAACTACAGCAGAATTCAGATACTGATGCTCTGATTTTTATTTTATTTCATTTTGCCACATGGCATGCGAGATTTTTGTTCCCCAGCCAGGGATCAAACCCAGACCCCCTAGGTGGAAGCATGGAGTCAACCACTGGACTGCCAGGGAAGCCCCGCTGATGCCCTGACTTGGAGGCACATTCTGAGCCTCTCTGAGCCTCCATTTCTTACAGGGAAATGTGGACAGTAATCTCTATCTTGGAGGATCATAAAATAATAGCTAATTCTCCATGAGCCTTGACCAAGTGCCAGACATTGTGCTAAGAATTTTATATGACTATCCTTTCCAGTTCACACAATAATTAGAGAGTGTTGCTACAAATACAACCTGTGATTAATAGGTGAGGAAAATGAGGCCCTTATCTGCCCAGAAATTTGCACTGATGTCCAGTAAGGCTGGAGAGGAGGCCTAAGAAATTCATAGGAAGAGATTTAATGCATGTTTTGTGAAAATTGAACTATTGTACACTTTAAAATAGATGGCTCAGTGGTAAAGAATTCACCTGCAATGCAGGAGCCACAGGAGACACAGCCTCGATCCCTGGGTTGGGAAGATCCCCTAGAATAGGGAATGGCAGCCCACTCCAGTATTCTTGCCTGGAGAATCCCATGGACAGAGGAGCCTAGAAGGCTGCAGTCCATGGGATTGCAGAGTCGGACACAACTAAAGTGATTGAACACACAGCATTCACCCTTTGGGTCTCTTGGAATAGGAAACAAAATCTTAGACCTCTGAGGCAGTGTCAGAAGGATGTATAGTATCTTAACTGTTTCTGAAAATGAAATTTATAAAAGCACACATTCACCCCGGAAGCCTTGTTGAGTATTCCTGTGTCCGGAATGGTGCCAGGCTGTGCAGATATGAAATTAACATGCCCAGGTCTGGTCCTGTGTGGGTTCCTGGCCTGTGGCCAGCAAATAGCCACTGTGTGTTGTGACATCTGTGCTGACTGGGGTTCACAGAGGAGTAACCAGCCGGTCAGAGCCAGGGAGGGGCACTAAGGGAATTTTCCCAGAGGACGCAGCATGTGGATGTTTGCATTCTTATGGCACGACCACTCCACCCCCGAGCAGAGAGTCCCCTAACGCTGAAGAAGCCTCATCCACCGGTCAGGGAGGTCAAACAATCTGGCTGCTGTCTGGTTTTGCACAGTTCCCAAGCTAAGAGTGGTTCTTACAGTTTAAAATAATTGAAAAAAATCGAAAGAGCAAGAATATTTTTTGACACCTAAAAATTCTATGAAATTCATATTTGAGTGTCCTTTAAGACAGACATATTGGCACGCAGCCACCCTTATTTATTTACATATTGTCAGTGGCCACTTTTCTGCTGCAGCAGTAGTAAGGACAGAGGCACAAACCTCAAATGTTTGCTCTTGGGTCCTTTGTAAAGGTTCCAGTCTCTGCTGTAAGTCATCATCTCCATCATGGTCCTTTACCTTGGTGTACATTGATAAACCATAATATTTTTAAGTTTGTACTTCTCCTTTATTTTTTAAGATTTATTTATTTATTTTTGGGCTGCAGTGGGTGGCACTGTTGCTGTTGCGCTCGGGTTTTCTGTAGCTGCAGCAAGCAGGGGCTACTCTCTAATCGCAGCGCATGGGTCTCTCGTTGCCGTGGCTTCTCGTGTTGCAGAGCATGGGCTCTAGGGCGCGGTTTCAGGAGCTGTGGCTTAGTTGCCCCGTGGCATGTGGAATGTTCCCAGACCAGGGACTGAACCCGTGTCTCCTACACTGGCAGGGGGATTCTTAGCCACTGGACACCCAGGGAAGTTTGCCCCTTTGCTTCATCGTCTACTCCTCCCAGTCTCTGTGGGAGTTAGGCCTGAACAGTCCCTCTTTTCGGATACCCAAACCGAGGATCCAAGGAGATAAGTTGCTTGCCCAAGTGTGTAACTGGTAAGCAGGGGAGCCACGTAGGCCCTGGGCTCCAGGTTTCCTAAGGCCAAGGCCGCCCTCCCCCCAACCTTGCCTGTGAGGCTCCCACGGTGTGTTGGAGGCCATGGCACCACATGGTCAGAGGCCAGATGATGTTTGAGGTGTGAGTCTGTGATCCCAGTGGGGGCGAGCATCACAGGGCGGGAGGCTTCCATCTGGAGGATGAGGCGACCTTTAAGGTCCCTTTCAACGCTCTGAACCACGGCTGTGTGGTTTCTGGCCAGACCTGCAGAGGCCAGGGCCCCATGCTGGCTCCAAAGGTTCTGGCAACAAGAGGAATCTCTGGATGGGGCCTCTCTCCCCACGCTCCAGCCTGACTCTCTGCAGCGCTGGAGTTCTGAGCAGGGACTCACAGAGGGTTGAATCTGTTTCTCCAGACTGAAGTTAAGTGACCTGGAGAGAGCAGAAGTTGACATCAGCTCAAAGGTTGCCCATGTCCTCTGTTCTTCTCTCATGAAGAATTCTCCCCGGTGGCCCCATCAGAGCTCAGCCTTCAGTGCCCACCTAGCACGGGGTAGTGGAAGGGGCATGGGTTTTGGAGTCAGATGGATCCAGATTCAAATCCTGATTCTGCCAGTTAGAGTCTGCAAGCCTGGGAGCAAGGGACCTCTATCCACTTAGCCTCCATGTCCTTATTCTGCAAAATGGAAATAATAATACTCATCACATAGGATCAAAAAGGTGAAATGGGATAAATCACCTAGCTTGTGACAGCACCCTGCAAATATTAAGTATAACTTTGTTGTTGTTGTTTTAGTCCCTAAGTCATGTCCAACTCTTGTGACCCCGTGGACCATAGCCTGCCAGGCTCCTCTGTCCACAGTATTTCCCAAGCAAGAATACTGGAATGGGTTGCCATTCCCTTCTCCAGCAGATCTTCCTGACTCAGGGACTGAACATGGCTCTCCTGCTTTCCAGGCAGTTCTTTACCGACTGAGCCAACCGGAAGCCTTCTAAGTATAACTTTATTCACACTTAAAACAATGAACAACCAAAAATATTTGAGTGTTAAAAACACATAGCATGTAATTTTAAAAACACTATCCAAAAGAACCTCATCCAAACAAACTATGTAACTATATAGTTATATATGTGTTTGTGTGTGTGTTTACATCTATATAGGCCCTCAATGGTCCCCTTTGAAAGAAAATTAAATCTTACACAACAGCTTGTCTTTGTATTTAAGGCCCTCTAAATATTTTCAGAACTCGTCTCTTTGAAGGGCGGGTGAGAAATTCATGCATCTCCAGTTTCAGTGGATCCTGAACAACTGAACTGCTAACTACCCCTAGATCTACATACACTTTCATTTTATGTGACTTTGGCATATGAATGTCCTATGTCTGAGGGACCGGTCTGGATTGCTCTGTTTCATGAACTCCTCTTCATCCTTCAAAACCCGGCTCAAATATAACCACTTCCGTGAACCCTCATCAATTCCTCCTTCGTGTCCTACAAACGCTCTGTACATAAGCCTTCTTAGAGCATTTAGTCCCCTGTAATTTGGTTCGCTGTTGATGCTGGAACTTTTAAGGGCTAAGTAGAGATGCACTCAGCAATAATCAGAGTAAAAAGACCAACAGAGCAGTGTCTTGTTCCTGGAGAATCAGCCTGTGGCCCCCATAGACAGGCAGTGCTGTCAGTATTCAGGCCAGAGGGAGGGAGGCACAGAGGGGAAGTGGCAGTGATAGTCCTCCCCATGAGATGGTTCTCATAGATTTCCTTTGATTTTGCTTTCCATCCTGATTAAAAAACATGTGATGTTTATACTGCTGCAGGGCAGCTAGGACTGTGAATGGCTTTCCAGTCTACACATGAGATTTCACGTCCTCTCATGTTTCATGTCTCATCAGATATCTGATGAAACTTCTGGTTCTTCTCCCCCACTCAGCGGAAGTCGGAACTTTGCACTGCAATCTCTGGAGTGCAGGTGCAGGTGAGGTGGGGCTCTGGCTGTAGGGGTGTGGGTGGAGAGGGCACACCATCCCATCTCTTCCACTTGCCCCCAGATGCTACTCCTGTGCCTTCTGTTCTGTGCTGTCTCCAGTCTCCGTTCGTGTCTGATCACTTGGTCCCCTCTCTGCCACCCCCTGCTGTGTGTGGGTCCATCTCTTTCAGCCGCACCTCTGTAACTGGTCCCCCCACTCAGGCTTCCCCGTGGGCCCCTGTGAAGCTGCCTGTTTTTAGTGAGCTTTGCCTTCACGTTGACTCTTAATTTACACTCGCCGGATGGGCAGTCCTTCTCCAGCTCTTCTCGCTCACTTCCCTACTGGTGACCTCACTAGACTGTTGTTTCCTAGAGGTCAATGAGTGTATCTTGTCCACTTTTATACGACTTCACAGATAGCACTGAGCATGGCGCCTGTCACATAGCAGACACACTGATGATTAAATGAGTATGTGTTGATGAACACGCTTGTAGTAAGTCCAGATCTATTGAGAAGAGGTCAGATGCAAGACCAGGTGAATCAGCTTCCCCTTCCTGTTAGAATTCAAAGAAATACTGGCATCTCTTAGCATTTGGAGGCTTCTGGCAACCCACTCCAATATTCTTGCCTGGAGACTCCTATGGGCAGAGGAGCCTGGCAGGCTACAGTCCATGAGGTCGCAAGAGTTGGACATGACTTAGCGATTAAACCACTACTTAGCATTTTTATGTAAGCTTTCATTTATTTTTAAATTTTGTACTTACTTATGGCTGGCTTGCAGGATCTCTGTTCCCTGACCAGGGATTGAACCCAGTAGAGAAAGGGCGGGGTCCTAGCCAATGGACTACCAGGGAATTCCTTATCATCTCTACTATGGCAGGGAGCACTTTGAACTTCTAATAACCTGTGACCTCTCTCCAGCCTGCATTCCCCATGTTCCATCATATCCCACCCATGGTGAGATGACAAGGAAAGATTCTGTCGAAAGACAGACAGATGGCAATATCAGCAGCCCTCTGACCGTCTGCAGTAAGAGAGTCTGTGTAATCTTGCAGGTCTGCGTGCGTGAGCTCGGGTGGGAGCATCCACCTGGCTGTGACCTGCAGAGGCTGAGGGCCCCAGTAGCAGGATCTGTCCCCTTCCTCCCACTCACCACTTAGTAGGTAGCACTTTAATCACAGTTAATGATGCCCGTGCCTGGTAGAATGTCATAGGCTAAGGTCTGATGATCTCCGACTTTCACCATCACTGCTAGAGGGTGCATTCCAGGTGCCACGGAGCGGGATTTCCCTGTTAGAATCTAATTATGGATCTTTATGTTCTAATCTCCTTGTCTTGTTATCTTTGAGATTTGCAGCCTGTGGGGCGTGAATTCCACCCTTCAGGGCCCACTTTAGGGCTTCCCTGCCTGCTTGCTCTTCAGGCCTGAGGCCCATGCTGAAAGCAAGCAGATCGCTGGATGGCAGATCAATGTGTTTTTCACAGGGAGCTGAGTCCAATCAGAGAGCTTCTTGTTGCTAAATTTTCAGGGAGACCTAGACAGACCTGGAGAAGCTTCAGAGGGTTCACTGTGTCCACCGTGGCTCCCTTGCTACGCTTGCCATGTGTGGCCTAACGTGGAAGTTCATGGCTGGGGTAGGATCCTCAGTCTTTCTTCCATGTTGCTCTCATAGCGTCTGTTCACCATGCCTGACCCCACTTGTTTGGAGCTTCTTAGCTAGCAACTTTGCTGTCCTTTCTCCCATTTTCATTTTCTCTTGCCCTGTGCCTTTAGGCTCTAATTCCATTTTCCTGGCACTGAACTTGTCTTCTGCCAAAACAGTTACACCCCAGGGACCTCCGTCTTCCCTGAGTCCCCCAGTTCACTGCCTCAGTGTTCCTCATGCCAGTGAGCCCATCAGTCCCTAGACCACCAACAGTGGTGGTAGACTCTCCCACCGGTCCTGAGCCAGGCTGTGAATCAGCTACTCATCCCATGCTTCCAACGAGTCTGTGAAACAGATGTCACGATGCCACGAGGCTCCAGGAATTTAAGTGACTTGCGATCAAGACCCCAGGTGGGTAAGCAGCACCTGTGAGCTGCAAGGTCAGGCTCTGTCTCCAGTGTTGGTGTCTGTCTTCTACATGAACATGCCTTGTCTTGGGCAGCAGCGACCACAGATGGTTCGAAGAGTAGCGATCTTCTGAGCCCCTGAGAGCTGGCTTAGAGGTGCAAATGGACCCTTGGTCTCCCTTGACAGTCAGTGGCCTCGTTCTGTTGGGGGAACCCAAGCAGTCATCTTCAGGAGGGATGTAGGGTCGAGCCAGGGTGGCAGAAGGATGGCTGGTCAGCCGTGAGTGATGGAGACCATCATCCCCAGATCTGCCTCGTCACTCTGTCCTGGAGGGGGAGGATCGAGGCCAAGAAGGACAGGGGCAACCAGGACTATAGCCTTGGGTCTGAAGAGCACTTTCTAGTATACAGAGGATTTCAACACTACCCTCGGGGCATGTCTCTTGTGGGCCACCCTGGGGAGCAGGCAGGGCAAAACCATTCCCAACTGGCACATAAAGAAAGTGCGGCTCAGAGAGAGGCGGGTCCACACAGTCAACACCCACTGGATCCTGGTGCTCTTGGTGTTCCTTCCTCTCCCCTGCAAGTTCTCCTGTCTGATCCAGCCCTACCTTCTGCCACGACCTTGCCCCCTTATGCAGTCTCCTTCATTTCCTCCAGCCCTGGTCTGCCTGCCTGCCTCTCTGAGCATCAGTGCTTTCTCCACTGAAATGTGGATGTTTCAATGCCTTCCTCATCATCAAGCTTCTCCTTGAGCCTAACGGAATGTGAACATGAACGTTCTTGCTCAGCTGATGCTGTTTCCTTCTCTGGCAACCACTGTCACGGTCACTGCACTGAGCCCAGGGCTGGGTGGTCTAATGGGCGTCCCTCTCCCCACAAAGCTCAGACCCTAAAGGGCCACACCTGCAGGGTAAGGATGAATCGGGTATTAGGCCCCCATGGGAAGTATCAGGAAAATAAACAATCGTAAACATCAGCACTGAGTGGAAGGGGTCGATAAATTGCTGCTGAAAATTTAGAACCGTCAGCATGTTCTTATATAGGTTTTCAGATTGAATTTAAACTGCTTGGGTGATCTGAAAGCCTCCAGACAGGAACTGCATTTAGAGTAAATGTCAGTAGTGAACACAAATCCTATCTAGAACCCGCCTTAGTTCCAGGATGCAAACAGTTCCCACAAATAAAATTCTAAGACAATGAACACATAACAGTTAAAAAATAATAAATTACCAGGGACCAAGACACCGCAAGAGCAAATCAGAGGAAACCACTGCAAAGATTTAACTTCCTGGACCTCAGTTTCCCCACCAGTAAAATGGGATCATAGCCCCAGCTTCACTCAGGTGGTGTGCAAAGGAAGTGAGCAAGTGGGGGCAGCCTGGGGTGCACAAAGGGTGCTCAGAGAGAGGTGACAGCTGTAGTTATTTTCTCCCATCTATTTGTCTAATATTATCATCCAATGAATGTTGGCTTTTCCCCGCTAAATCTTCACGTACAGACAAAAGAAAGGCGATGGATTGTTCATTCCAGTTTTTCCATAAGATGTTGCAGGGAACTCCGAATTAACTTTTTGGCCAATCCAATAAATAGAAACTCACAGGACGTGAGGGCTTCCCTGGTGGCTCAGATGGTAAAGAATCTGCCTGCAATGCAGAAAACCGGAGTTCAGTCCTTGGGTCAGGAAGATCCCCTGGAGAAGGGAATGGCTACCCACTCCAGTATTCTTATTCGGAGAATTCTGTGGGCAGAGGAGCCTGGTGGACTACAGTTCATGGGGTCGCAAAGAGTCAGACACGACGTAGCAACTGACACGTTTACTTTCACTTTTCACAGGATATGGTGTCAAGAGGTTTAGATTTGAATTCAAGTCCAGCCACCCTGGGGTCATCTGTCAGCCGGGGCAGTGTTTTTTTCACATTCTCTTATTGTGCAGGGCTGTTTGAGGATGAACCGGTGAGGGTGGTGAGTGCATTTTGCAAATATCGAATGCTCCGCCCAGGTTCACTCATTTCTTCTGACTTCACCCCGTTATGTTTCTGTCCTGACATGTGGGGTGTGGGGTGTCAGAGAGGAGCTGGGGACATGAGGGCATGTGAGGAAGTGGTGATTTCTGTGGTTTCCACGTTATGATGTCAACCTTCTTCCCTGGGGTTTTCCCTCCCTTGGACACGAGGGGACAGACCGACCCCTTTTCTTGTTACTATTCTGACTGATAAAGGGATAAAAGAGTGGTCTGGAGTTCAGAATTTCTGGCTTTGAGACTCCCTTCTGTCTTTTCCTCGTGGTGTCAGCGTAGCACGTTCCCCTTTCTCGACCTTAGTTTTCTCATGTATCCTATGAAGGTGTGAGAATTCACTGGGATTTTGTTTGGAAGATAAAAAAGTTGGGACTTATACACTCTAAGATCGCTTACGAAGTTAACTTTGGAAGAGCGAGAGATGCTTCTGGAATAGCAATGTCCAGTCATTAGTGGGGCGAGACCAGATTTGGAAACAGCAAGAGTGAGGCCCTCCGTGGTGCTTTGAGGTCAGCCCTGTGACACCCGGCACAGCTTCTAAAACTGCAGAGGCAGCTGGCCTCCACCGCTCTGCTGATGGAGCAAAGAATATTCCCTGCCTCCAGAGCTGTCCACTCTGAGTTACTTCTTAGCCACACATACCATCTTCCTCTGACAAATGTGAATTAGGAGTCAAAAAAAGCCTGACCCTTGATTTCGGGGGCCCCCATCTGTCTCTGCCTCTTGTTTCCATAGCGATCCTCACTGAGGGATGACCTGCCATTCACTCATCTCTGGCTTCGTGTCCCTCATCCAATTCTTGCTTTCTGCACACACTTCCACCGCCTCATCAGAAAAAGGACAGACCCTGTAAGACGGAAAAGGAACTAAGAAGCAGAAGTCCTGGGTCCCCACCCTGGCTTTCCCGCTGGCTGCTGTGTGATCTTGAGAGAGACCCTGTACTCCTCTGGGCCTCAGTTTCCTCATCTGTGAAATGAGCTCTCCATCCTTCGGTGACTCCTGAAAGTTCAGAGACATTGGAAGATCAAAAGCAAGTCTCTGCTCAGGTCAGGAGGAGTCAAGTGCCCCCTTCACAGTGGGCAGGATGGATGCAGCAATGATGAACCTCAGGATCATGCCTGCCAGGCTGGGCCCAACACCCGTAGCATCCTAGGGCTCCCAAGGGATGGGAGGCCGCTCTGCAGTTCCTTCCTTTGCTCAGGTGCTCCTTCCATCTCTGGTATCGTTCCTGCTCTCCCTGCCTCCCCCATTCGTGATCTCCCCTCCAGCTTTGACAACTTGGCCCAGCTGTTATCTCCTCTTGCAAGCTTCTTCAATGCCTCTCCTGCCAGCCCAGTCCACATGGAACCCTCTTTCATGCATTCCTGAGTAACCTTTAGTACAGCCTTGATCATGCCCTGTGGGAATTTCATGTTTGTATATTTCCCCAGCACACATCCATTCTCAACCTGGGTTACCTTGCAGGCACAGGAACAGGGACAGAATGGACTTCCTTTGACTCAAGGCAGAACCTGAATGATCATCACAGACACACTGTCCTGGCCGGAGACCTTTCTGATCTCTGGGAGGCCCTCCATCAGGCTCCAGCTTGTCTTCTGCCCCAGATGTAAATTCAGTGGCTACTCCTCTCTGGGACTCGCTCCTGCCTCCTCTTCACATTCCTTTTCTCTGCTCTGAACCAACATAGACACAACCTCTTTGGGCCAGCACTGCTGCCCCCAGTTTCTTTGCCCACCTGGAGAGGACACTGGATCAGAGACCCCCAGAGACCTCCCAACTCCACCCCAGTGCACTATCCTGGCTGTAGCTGCAGCTCTGGGTCCAGGGATGAATGCACATGGAGTCTCTGCTGACCCATCTTGTGAGGTACCATTTGGGATGAGCTACCTGGCTCAGATAGTTGCAACATTAACCATTGAGAATGAATAGGACTGTGAAGGCAAAGTTTGGGATATTTGAAAGAAACACAACAGGGTGCCTGACCTAGACTGAGGAATCCAGCTGATGTTTGATCTGAGACCTGGCAAAGACAGAGTTCAGGGTGAGTGCATGGCAGGGCATGGCGCTGGGGAGCTGCTATGGACAGAGTGGGATTCTCGTTCAGCCTCCCCTCGATGCCTCCACCCTTGTGCCTCTGCTCTGGGCAGATCCTACGGGGCTCCCATCTGAGTCAGGGCAAATCTATTGCTTTTCCTCCAAGAGTGTCTGGTGGGGAAATGAGATGAGGACCCTCCTCTCTGTGTTGGCTACAGATGTCTTTCCATCTCATCCACCAAGCTTCTTCCTGGGGCTCCCTGCAGGGACTGAGGTTTTCTGGACTATTGGGGGGTGGTCTCACCCCTTGGGTTCACCTGGATGGCTGCAGTTCTATCCCTCCATCAGTTCTCCCCACTGCACCCCACTCTGCACACCATCCAGAATAGATGTATATCATCTGCTCATCTAATGCTGCCCTTCTCTGGCTGAGAATTTCAGGGGCTCTTCCTTGCACTGAGGATGAATTGCAAACACACATCTCAGCCTGGCTCACAAGACCCTGTGAGATCCTACTTTCCCCCTCCCTCTCCAGCCTTATAGCACACACACACACACACACACACCTGCCCCCACCCCTAATTTCTCTGGACTCTGACTTCACTTACTTTCTTTTTACTTTTCTGGGGAAAAGACCTCAGGGCCTTTACACAGGCCCTGCTATGTATTCCCCCTGAACTCTGCCATTATTTGGTCGCAGGTCAGACTTCAAGCTTTCCTTGACCCACCCCCCTAGCCTAGGGCAGGCACCCTGTTGTGTTTCTTTAAAACACTGTCAAACTTTGCCTTCACAGTCCTATCCATTTGCAGTGAGTAGTATTGTGATTATTTGAGGAATAACTTTATCTCCCGCTAGACTCTAAGCTCTGGGAAGGCAGGAACCGTATTCTTGTTGACTGTAACCCCCAGCACGGCATCTGCCATAGCTCATTGCTGTGTTCAGGTTAAGGTTTGTTGGAAGGAAGGAAGGAGGACTGGAGGTAGAAGGTGTAGCAGGAAGAAGGGGGACCATATATTGCTCATCTCTGTAGCCATAGTGCCTGGCTTTGCACTGGTGAAACGTTGATAGGAGGAGGGGAGGGGCTGGTTGGATCCAAGGTGACCGCTGATGCATCGAGTTACTGGACACACAGCTCATCTCTGTGGGGATCTTGTTAGAGACTTCAGCCACCGTTGATGCTCTGCCTTCGTGCCTTGACTTGCTGTCTCTAGTCCTGAAACTCAGCCTTGCTCAATGAGAAGAGGCTCTGGATAACAGAGAGGCTTCAGGGCAACCCCTTGGGTGGCTGCTATTGCAGCCATGTGATGGCACAGGCTGGCCAACCAGCTTTTATGGGGGAGGCCAGAATATGTTAGAGGGGCCCGCCGAGATCGTGGAGTAAACCAGCTTGAAGCCATCGCTGATTGACACTCCTGAGTGGCATCTTCCTGATTGAGGGGGGCAAGGAGTTGAGTGAATACCTTGTGGTCCTTGGAGCCTGGCATACTGCCCAGTCCGTGCTGGTTGCCACTGTTTGACCTTGGACAATGGTCCAACCGAGGACAGCGTCTCTCCCCCAGGGTAGAGAGAGGATTTCAATGAGAGAAGGCATCAGTACAGGGGTAGGCACTTTCCCTCACCCCCTCCCTTTCATCCCCGGTGTGTCACTTACATCACGTCCTAAGGATCACCTTGATTGAGTAATTGATGCCTTGGTCGACTTGTGGGCAAATAAGAACGCTGGCTTCCCAGTGGCAACTGGCACTTCCAGCCATTTCTCCATCCCCATTTACAGCCCGTCTAGGAAGGGCACTGCTGGGGCCAGGATGGAGCCCAGTCATTTCCTGAGTCACGGTCAGAGAGGAGCACGGTTGGCTACACGCCCTGCTCTCAGCAATGGTAAGGTAGCAGACGCGATGCTCCGGCTGCCAGTGCCCACTCACCATCCCTTTGACCTTCATTCCAGTCCTGACGTTCCTAGTGGGTCTCACCAGCTCTGCGGAATCCATCCAGCTGTGCAGGAATCCAGCAGTCAGAGCCACTTCCTCTCCCGGACCCAGAGGGACCCACACGCTGGAACGGGCATTATCTTGACTCACTCACGCTCTGTTTGCTTTTTCTGGAGAGGCGCCAGGGAATAGGAGGAGTCGGATCTGGTCCCAGCCTTTCTCAGCTGACGTGCTATGTGACCTTAAATGGCCTCTTCACTTCTGTGGTTTTCTCATCTGAAAACCAGGAGATTGAAAAAAGGCAAAAGTCACTGGGCCCAGAGCCAAAGATGCTGCTTATCCTGGTCGGTTACTAATGGGCTGTGCAGCCTAGAAGATTACTGGACCTCTCTGATTCCTTCACCTACTTGCACAGGGACTGTTGGTAGATTGATGGAGGTCACCGTGGAGTACTGTGTATCAGTTGTGAGATATTTGACACTCAGAAGAGAAGTCACGCTTACCATAATTAAAGAAACTTCTCATCCTATCATCTTGTGGCTGTAGGTCTAAGGGACGACAAAATCTTATGTCCCATGTTGCCATAAAATGGGCTGAGAACCCAACGGTGAGCTGGCAGGGACAGCGAAGAGTGTGCGCCAGTAAAAGCAGAAAAGTCCTCGGCTGGGTGGGTAGGGGCGGACGCTCTTTGATGCCCACAGAGGTCATGATAAGCACCTCTCTGCTCTGGGGGATGGCTGACCCAAGACAGTGAGAAGGGACTCTGGGTTCACCTCCCACCTTCACCCTCTGTCACCTGTGCAGCGGTCACAGATGATTCTCCATCTTTAAGGCATTCCTTTCTCCATCAGCAAAACGGAGTTAACCAGAGAAGTTGCGAGGGTTCGCAGAGATGATGCAAGGCAAGTTTATCACCATATTAAGAAGAGGAGGATACTTTATAAATCTCAGCAATTACTGTTGCGAGTATAGGGAGCAAGACACTCTTTCTAGAAGGGGTTGGGGGAGATCCTAGGAGCTGGGGAGGGTTCAGGATGCTCACCAGCAATGTGGACAATCTCCAGGCCCCCAGGAGGTGGCAGCAGCCACGGGGGCACCAGGTGGGGGGAGGGGAGGGGGGAGTGAGCCACAGACGGACAAGCGGCATGACCCAGCTAAAGAAGGCCCAGACTGTGTTCCCGACCCATTCAGGTCCTTTTCAGGACACCACCTCCCTCTTTGTGGCCCCCAGCCCTGTGGCATCAAGAAAAGCCCATTTTCTCCTCTTTAAGGGCCACCTTCCAAGCTCCCATGCCTCGGCAATAGTGGGAGAAGGAAAATATTTATAGGATTCAGCATGGGAAGCCTCAGGCAGCTATTTCAACTTCAGGTAGCTCCAGAAACCCATCTTCCCTGGGCGTCTACTCAAACTAGGACAGAAAAGAGAAAAAATAAAATAAACGTAAAGGCTTTTAGTGATGCTTCCCCAGAGATGTGGGCCAAGCTGGAGGCCAGTTCCCTAGGAAACTCTTCTTTCTGATCCTTGATTCTCCAGTGCCCCAGATCACCAATAAGTGAGGGAGCCCTAAATGTCAGCATCTGCTCAATACCAGGGAGGACTTCTTGGGAGGCTGTAGAGAAAAAATCCTAAAGGCAGTTAAAAAAAAAATCCTTTATGAAATAAATATCTATGGCTTGCAGAAGGGCTGGAGTGAGAGTTTGGGGTTAGCATATGCAAACTATTATATATCAGATGGATAAACAAAATAGCACAAAGAGCTATACTCAGTCTCCTGGGGTACACTGTAATGGAAAAGAATATAAAAAAGAGCGCAGTTATATGTATAACTGAGCCACTTTGCGGCACAGCAGAAATTAACACAACATTGCAAATCAACTGTATTTCAATTAAAAGAGAAATATCGATGGCTCTTTGATTTAGAAGAGTGGGTGTTTGGAGATGTCATGGATGCCGGACCGTGGAATGGAGTTGCTTGGGTAAATCACAGCATCACCATTAAAGCAGTGTTGACACCAAGATGGGAAGTTTTGTTGTAACGGGAAGTAGAAGAATCCAGGAAACGATATTGTATGTACAAGATGACCTCAACTTGACAGTCCTCTGCACAGAAATAGAAAGGCCAGGAAGTGCCTGAGATTTTTTTTTTTAAACATTTAGGTTGCACCAGGTCTTCGTTGTGGCACACGGGATCTTTAGTTGCAGCATGAAAACTCTTAGTTACAGCATGTGGGGTCTAGTTCTCTGACCAAGGATCAAACCCGGGTCCCCTGCATTGAGGGTGCAGAGGCTTAGCCACTGGATCACCAGGGAAGTCCCCCGAGATGTTTTTGGACTGGAGAATCAATAATGAGTTTTCTCTTTTTTTTTTTTTCCAGTTTGTTTTGCATTCTCTGCCATGAGTATATGTTGCATTCTGATGAAAATAAAGTCAAGACACCAGGTCTGGTTGAAAAAAAGGTGTTTGCCAGCAACAGGGATGGTCCAATGGCCAGGTTACCTCCTGGTAAAGAGGGTCAGGAACCCAGCCTCCTGGAGTCACTGAGGCAAGAAGAGGGCCAAACAAGTGGGCCCCAGTTATCCCCACAAAGTGGAAAGAAGAGCGTTGAACCTTAATTGGGCACCTACTGTGTACCAGCTCCTTGGCTGGGCACTTTGTGCCCTAAGCCTGCGTACACAATAGCTTTAACAGATGGCCCTGTTTAGCCTCATAATACAGATGAAGAAGGGGCTTCCCAGGTGGCACTACTGGTAAATAACCCGCCTGCCAATGCAGGAGACACAAGAGATGTGGGTTTAATCCCTGGGTTGGGAAGATCCCTGGAGGAGGGCATGGCAACCCACTCCAGTATCCTTGTCTGGAGAATCCCATGGACAGAGGAGCCTGGCGGGCTACAGTCCATAGGATCACAAAGAGTCAGACATGACTGAAGTGACTTAGCACACACAAACAGATAGGAAATAGAGGCTCAGAGGGAGGAGGTAATGCCTGTCTCCTCGCAGCTTGATAGAATGATGGTGCCTGATAGAGAAATGAACTCCCTCTAGGAAGAGTTCATGCCCTCATCCTAGAGTAGGGGCCTTAGGCCCACCCAGAGGGGGTCAGAACGTTCTTCAAAGTCACCTAGCAAGACCTGGGGTTCTGTGGGGTATCCCGCTCATCATGTGACTCTTGGGCTCCTCCCCTGTCCTCCCAGCCTCAATGCCTAATAGCTTCCTTCAGCCCACCCAGCTTAGGTCTGGCTTTCCCCTAGACCCTCTGGAAGCTTTCTCTCTCACCTCCAGCATGGCCTCGGGTGGGCAACCTCAGACCCCCTTGGTGACCGCTTACCTGCTGGGGCTGTTTCAGCCAACACTGAACCTCTAGCCAACTGTGGAAACTCCCGTCCTGAGATCAGGGGCTGCCTTAGAATGAAGTTAAAAAGGGGGCAGAACAAGAATATCCCTAACAGAGGGTGAGGGTTAGGTCAGCCTCCCTCTCTGCTCTCTCTAGCCTGACACCCAGGGGGCCCATCTACAGTCACCTGAGAGGGACCTCTTTAAGCCACTGGCTGACTTCTGAACTCTGACTTCTGAACTCTGACCTCTGAACTTGCCCTGTCCTTTGGCTGGTTGAATCACCATCTCCTCCACTGCCACTCCTGCTCCCAACTCAGCTCGTGCTTCCCAGCGTGCACGGGGGTCCACTTCTGAGTGGGCTTAGTCCCTGCCTGGACGTGGACGAGCTGCTTCTGTGGAGAGGCTCCACTCCCAGCTCGTCACCCTTCCCTCCTGCTGCTCGCACCCCCAAACCCCACCCTCCTCCACCCTCTGACTCAGAGCTTTCATCAGTGCTTCACCTGTGAAGCAGAGTTTATTCACGGTGGAGGCTTTCTTCGGTTTCATTGAGGCCAGGAGTGCTAAGATATGGCAACAGTGTCAGTTGACAAGTGTAGGGGATGTTTATTTATTTTTTTAATTTTTGTTGAGTCATAATTTACATACCTGAGGCTTCCCTGGTGGCTCATCCGCCTGGATGAGGTTCGAAGATGCAGGTTCGATCCCTGGGTCAGGAAGATCCTCTGGAGGAGGAAATGGCAACCCACTCCAGTATTCTTGTAGCCTGGTGGGCTACACCCCATGGGATCAAAAAGAGTCAGACATGACTGAGTGCGCGTGCGTGCACACACACTCACACACACACACATACACACACATACACTTTACATGCCATAAAATCACTTGCTTTACTTGCTCAATTCAGTGCTGTCTGGTGTATTTACAGAGTTGTGTAGCTATCACTACTAGCGTAGATGGGTTTTTTTGTGTGTGCAGATCTTAGTTCCCCGAGCAGGGTTTGAACACACACTCTCTACATTGGAGGTACAGTGTCCTAACTGCTGGGCTACTCAGGAAGTCCCTGGAACCTTTACGATGAGCTTTCTGACTGTTCCAAGTGTTCTGTGTGTATTATCTCCTGTTAGCTCACAGTCACCCTTTGGGTTAGGGACTGTCATATCCCCATTTTACAGATGAGGAGGCTGAGGCTCAGGGAGGTAAGTAACCAGCCCAGGAGCACACACCTGTGATTGGCAGAGCCTGGTCTCACTGTGCCTTGTCTTACTTAACAGGTCCATCAGGCCACCTCCCCAGACACAGGACTCAGCTAACGACTTTGAGTTTCTATGAAAAGGTCACAGGAAGTGTGGCAGCTAAGGGATGCTGAGGGGCCGCTTCTCAGGCACTTGCGAGTTAATTGACTCAGTGCCTTTCCTGTTCCCAGAGCAGTGCAGTGGTTAAGAGCCCAGGTGTGGGGTCAGATAGCCCTGGCTTCAAACCCCCTCTCTGCCACTTATGGGCTTTCCAGGTGGCACTAGTGGTAAAGAACCTGCCTGCCAGTGCAGGAGACACGAGAGATGCAGGTTGGATCGCTGGGACAGAAAGATCCCCTGGAGGAGGGCATGGCAGCCCAGTCCAGTATATTCTTGCCTGGAGAATCCCATGGACAGAGGAGCCTGGCAGGCTGTAGTCCACGGGGTGGCACGACTGATGCAACTGAGCATGCGTGCCCCGCCACTTACATGGGTGACTTTGGGAGAGGGGCTTATACTCTCTGTCCTGCACTTTCCTGATCCACAAAGTGGGAGTAAGTTCTGATAGAATGCAAGGAGCCTGAGATCTTACTAATCTAGTGTCTAGTGCAGGCTTGGCTAAGTAAGTGGCTGTTTTGGCATTGTGGTGCTGTTCACTTTCATTATTATTCATTACGATTGTTATTGATGACTATTCCTGGTTATATATTCATTAATAATAAATACTAGCATTAGTTATTAATGCTATTACTGTCTTCTATACCACATACTGGGATGGAAGATGCATTACATCCTGCTACCATTGGAAGGACTGATGCTGAAACTGAAGCTCTAATACTCTGACCACCCGACATGAAGAGGTGACTCATTGGAAGAGACCCTGATGCTGGAAAGATTGAAGGCAGGAGGAGAAGGGGACGACAGAGGATGAGATGGTTGGATGGCATCACCAACTCAATGGACACGAGTTTGAGCAAGCTCCGGGAGATAGTGAAGGACGGGGAAGCCCTGCGTGCTGCGGTCCATGGGGTCACAAAGAGTCAGACACAAGTTAGCAACTGAGCAACAATAACAACCTGTACTCAGAGAATCCCAACCCAGAGTTTGGGAGAAACACCTAGCAAGCTATCAGATCACTATAAAGAAATAAAACCACTGTAATCAAATAATGCTCTTTGCTTGGTAAGGACTACTGACTGCCACAAGGGAGGCTGGACAGAAGAGGTGACGTTTGAGTGGGTTTTACAGAATGAACAGGAGTCTGTGGGGCTCAGAAGAAAGGGAAGGGGACAGTGTGGGTGAAGGAGCACAGAGAGGGTGTCCGTGGAACAGAAGGGTTTGGAGAAGGGGAAGCAGGTCTGTGTGCTGGGAGCTTGGTGTTTGTAGGTGAAGGTTCACAGGGGCCAGGCTGAGATGTCTGGTGGGGACCGGATTGTGATAAGCCTACACAGCAGGCTCCTGGAGGGATCTGGCTTTTAGGCAGTAAGGATCCATCATTTGTGGCTGCTGCTGCTGCTAAGTCGCTTCAGTCGTGTCTGACTCTGTGCGACCCCATAGACAGCAGCCCACCAGGCTCCCCCGTCCATGGGATTTTTCAGGCAAGAGTACTGGAGTGGGGTGCCATCGCCTTCTATTACTGTTTCAGGCAGGGCGGCCGAGGGACCAAAGAGCAGAGACTGCCTGAGAAAATGAGAGGCAAGGCAAGGCTTGAGAAAGAGAAACAGAAGTGATCTGTGTGTGTTGGGAAGGTGTAGGCCGAAGTAGAAAGAACACATGAGAAGAAGGTTTCGAATGTTCTTGTTTAAGAGACTGCTGATTAGGTTCCACTGGAATCATCTAACTAATTTAGCATTACAGAGTAAATATCCCAGTTGTTGTTCAGTCGCTGAGTCATGTCTGACTCTTTGCAACCCCATGGACTGTAGTGTGCCAGGCTCCTCTGTCCTCCACTATCTCCCAGAGTTTTCTCAAAGTCATGTCTACTGAGTCAGTGATGCTATCTAACCATCTCATCCTCTGTCTGCCCCTTCTCCTTTTGCTTTCAATCTTTCCCAGCATCAGAATCTTTTCCAATGAGTTGGCACTTCACATCAGGTGCCCAAAGTATTGGAGCTTCAGCTTCAACATCAATACTTCCAATGATGTTCAAGGCTGATTTCCTTTAGGATGGGTTGGTTTGATCTCCATGCCGTCCAAGAGACTCTGAGGAGTTTCTTCAGCACCACATTCTAAAACATCAATTTCTCAGCACTGAGTTTCCCAGTGGGCATGGAAACTGGCAGCTTTAGCATCTGCTTCTCCAAGACGGCCTCCCTGCTTCCTCTGGGATTGGTCAAGTCCTCTGTGCCCTTGGCACTTGCCTTCATTTCAGCCCTGATCCCCTGGGGTTTGATGCCCCATGGACCTGCAGCCTTTCCGTTAGACTCGGGGCTATGTCTTCTCCTTCATTCTATCTCTAGGTGTAGCACAGGACCCGGCACACACAGGCGCTTGAATAGATGTAGCTTTAGTAAGGAGAAAAGGCACATTTGAGGTTGGAGGTTAGAAGAGAAGTCAGGCTGGCTGAGGTGAGCTGGGGTTATTCTGGGTGAGCAGGGAGGAGGCTGTGGCCTCCGAGAACCAGTCTCCAGGAGGGAGTCATTGCGGAACAATGATGCTTGTTGACCGAGTCCTGGCCTTGGTGTCAGATCACAGGGTCAGATCACAGCCTGCCAAGATTGCTTGTCAACAGAAGCTGGGCTTCTCCAGCTGCAGTCCTCCCCAGCTCAGAAGGACTGATCTGGGGACAGGGAATTAATCTCACTTAGAACAGCTGCAGGGGACCGGAACTATAACAAGGGTCTGAAAAGCATCAGCTGCAAGGAAGCAGCTGTTGACCTGAAAGCATCACCTATTTTCTGTTAAAACGAGCAGAAATGACCAGCTCAACTGCCATGGGAATGATGACCCCTGGTCTCCGGATGTGCCCAAGCAGAGTGGGGTGCAATTGAGGAGATGGGCAGAGGCAGCCCTGGGCTTTAGGGTCTTTTTCTAGCATCCAGAAGGACCTTTATTATTACAGCAAGTCCTCTATATACGAAACTTCAAGTTGTGAACCTTCAAAGGTACGAATGTGCATCAGATTCCAGTAAGGAACCAAAACCTGTGCCATCAACATCAGATGTGAGTGACATTGCAGCTTGCCCTCCGTCTCCAATTGCTGACGATCCCTCAGCTCTGCCATCTCTTGCCTCCTCTCCCTCCTCCAGTCAATAACTCTCCTTGCCTGTTCACTTGATAACCCCCTATATGCCAGCTGTTATGCTTGTACTACTGTACGTTTCAAGGTACTGCACTGTAAGATCAAAAATGTTTTCTTTTTTGTGTTTATTTTTCAAGTATAGCTGATTGTGTTAGTTGGGTACCTAGGCTAACTTTGTTGGAATTGTGAAAGCGTTGGACTTGCAAACATACTCTCAGAGTAGAATGTTTTCATATGCAGAGGACTTACTATAATAGTCTGTGTAGCTTGCCCCCAAGTGCCTTCTCAAAGACACTATGAAGCCAGAATGTATCCAGGCCAGCAGGTGGGACCTCAAACACCTTTTCTGCCTTAATCTCTGATGTCTGTTTCCCAGAGGAACTCTCCAGAACATGTCAGGGTGATCTTGCTGTCTTTGCCCTGTTCTCTTCCTGTATGAAGTTGGCCCTAGACTCCTGGACTAGGGCAGATTCCCAGTTCACGGGCCCCTGGAGAAGGTGACTTTCTAAATCACCAACCCACTATCCCCTCAGAGTCCAATGCAGTCAGCCCCTGCTCTGTCCTGTACTCATTTCTCTCCAAGTCTGAGCTGACTCACTGAAAACTAGCCTGATCCCATTGACAGCTGGGGGGCTGTTGTTGTGTGTTCATTGAGCAAACATTTGCTGGGTTGCTAGTATGTGCCAAGCACTGTAGTAGACAAAAGAGACAGAGGCCCCCATCTGGAGGGGACAGAAAATAAACACGCAATTTCATGCCTGACAATAATAAGGGCTTTGAGCTAAAGGGAAGCAGAGTCAAGTGATGGTGACTGGGGGCTTCCCTGGTGGTCTAGTGGCTAAGACTCTGAGCTCCCATGCAGGGGGCCCGGGTTCAATCCCTGGACAGGGAGCTAGATCCCACATGCTGCAACTAAAGATCCTGTTTGTTGCAACAAAGACCGGGAGTAGCAGCCAAATACATAAATATATATTTTTAAATCAAGGGATGGTGACTGGTTTTCATTGAGAGGTGGGGGAGGGTGCTCTTTGAGGAGGTGACTTCCCCCCACCGCCCGAGTTGAGGAGGGGAATAAAGAGAGGGTGGGAGGCAGGCAAAGGTCTGGTGGGGAATATTCTAGGCAGAGAGAACAGCATGTGCAAAGGCTCTGCCATGAGGCTTGGTTGACCATGTTGGTGAAAAGCAAGGCTAGGGTGGCTGGAAGAGAGGAAGAGAGAGACAGGGTTACAGCTGAAGGTGAGAAGGATGGGGAGGACACCAGTCAGCCTGTGCAAGGCCTTGGGGAGGGCGTCAGGAAGAGCTTTTAGAGACTTTTGAGCGATCAAGTGTCAGCATCTCAGGCTGGTTGATTTTTCCTTCTCCCTCTATCCGCACAGAGCCTCTGATGACCTCTCCAGTCTAAAATGTCTCTAAAAACAGTATGGCCCAAGAGGAACGAAGCTACAAATACACTTTAAAATTTCCTAGTAGCCACATTTCTACAGTAAAACAAGAGACTTCCCTGGTGGTCCAGTGGTTAAGAATCTACCTATCCATGCAGGGAACACGAGTTCGATCCCTGGTCAGCTGTCCACATGCCGCTGGACAACTAACCCCGCGTGCTGTAGCTACTGAGCCTGCAGGAGAGCCCCTGCTCCACAACAAGAGGCCACGCACACACCGCAGCTGGGAGAGTAGCCCCAGCTCACTGCAACTAGAGAAAGCCTGCGCACAGCAACAGAGGCCCGGCACAGCCAAAAAATAGAAAGTAAGACAAAGCAGGTGAAATTAATGTATTTATAGAAGTAGAAGGTATTCTACTGGATCCCATATAACCCAAATGTTGTCATTTCAACCTGCAAGCCACATGTAAGTGTGAAGAGGATATTTTACCTTCCGGTTTTTGTTTCTTCTTTTTTTTTTTTACACTAAGCACATCTCAGTTCAGACCAGCCATATTTCAAGTGCTCAAGAGCCACATGGGGCCAGAGGCTCCTGTATTGGACAGTGAAGCTCAGATGACATCTGACACCCCAGGTGGGATGCAGTGTTGCTCTGTAGAGGGACCTGGGAGGAGGACGGGAGGGAAAGAGCCTGTTCTGGGTCCCCAGGAAAGGTGGCCTTGGAATTGATCCCTGCCTTATCGGGGGAAACCTGTCTGCTTGGCTCGGCTCCTCTTGGGGAAGTTGAGAAGGAATAAATTGAGCCCGACAGACTCAGCATGACTTGAGTCTAATCAGTTCTGAGACTTTAATAAAGTGCGTTTCTAAAGGTCTACTGGAATCAGCGCCAACATCGCTTTCTTAAGGGGGATGTGGAGAATGCCTATCAGCGCTGTCCCCATGTCGTTTGCAGTAGGTCCCTGTACGCCCATCCCCTCTGAAGTTGATGGAGACTGGCCCGCTTTCAGGAGTCCCTCCCTTTTAATGAAGAACCATCCATCCCAGTGTTCCTTTTCCCAGACTGTCTGCCAGCTGGCTGGTGGTGTGGAGGAACCCAGGGACCTTCCCAGTTGACAACACATAGAACAAAATCGCTATCAGCTGGTGTCAGCTCTCCAGCAGAACTTGCTGGGGGTGGAGAGGAACTCTGCTTTGCCGAGGGGGCTGTTTGGAGCCGGACCAGCCTTCCTGTGCATCAGGCCAGAGGAAGCGATGTTAAGCAGAACAGGAAGAGGGCAGCTGAAATAAACAAGAGCAGCCAAAATAAACAAGAGCCGCAAAAGGGCCAGTCAGGGCAGGGTGGGTAGCCAGAGAAGGAACTGGCTGTGCTTCTGAGCACCTCTTCCCCCCACCCCCACCCCCCGCCCACAGGGAGAATGATGCTTTAGGACAAAGTAAACTGGGCTCGGTGACTTATAGCATTTTGCACACGCGGAAGTAGAGGTGGTGGGTCGGGGCTCTGGCCCCAGCCCCTGTCCTACCTCTGCAAGGCCACAGGGGCTCTGTATCTCAGCCCACTGAGATACTGCACCAAGATTCTGAAGAAAACTGAATCAGGGTTGTCAAAGGGAGGCCTGATAAACAAGCTACAGGTGGGCTTCTGGACCTTTTTCTGGAAAGCTGGCCTTATGCAGTAGCTTCCTTTTTAGGTATAGCCCTTGAAGCCCAAACATGAAAGGAACTGGGTCAGCCCATTCCTTCCCAGTAAGTCCTGACATGTGACAAATGCGGGAGAGATTGGTAAGTGATGGATCCCAATCTTCACCACTTTGGGGCTGAAGAAGGGATGACTGGCAAATTTGCAGCCTCTGCTGCTTAACAGAATTGCAGACTTCAATCATTACTCCTTGCTGCAAGTTTTCCTTAACTAGCTTGAAGAGTCACAGTCGGCCTGAAACAAAATTCTGTTTATACGTGGCACCCATTGACAGTGGGGCCCAATAGGATGGTCCGAGAGTCATGCCACCATGAAGGCCATTTCTAGAGTCGGTTGCTTAAAGATGGAGATAGAGATGGAGCCAGAGATGGAGATGGAGATAGGGAGACAGAGATGGAGACAGATGTTGGAGACAGAGAGAGAGAAATGGACATGGAGACAGAGATGGAGACAGAGATGATGAGTACCCGTGCTGCCTTTAGCTCCTATGACCCAAGATTTCTCTGTGGCTGTGTTCAAAAGCCACTACACCTTTTGTACTGTGATTTTGTGAAGTATTATTTTGTTTTTCTTTTTGCTTCCCAAAGCTTGTGATAATATAGGTACTAGGCAGCACCCCCTGAAGCTTAAGCTGTTTTAGGTGAAGGTGAAGGAAATGCTCCACACAGCGGGCAGTAAAGCTAGAGATGGATGCACCATGAATCACTGCCACGCAGGAAGGCTCAGTCTGGTGCCAGCTCCCTGGGCAGAGCAGCCTGGGCAGAAGACACTGCCTGCTTTCCAGGGGCTTGATCCCCGGGGCTGCTACCAGGGTAGGCTGCTGAGCTGACCCTGTGGCAGGAGATCCTGCCCCCAGCCTTCGAGCTGTGTTGTTGTCTTTGCTTAAGTGGGGATCTCGGCAGGGAAGCCATGGCTCTGATCCCCTTCAGGGCCCGGAGGTGATGAATGCAGATGCGATCCAGGGCTACTTGGTGAACATTGAATTAACTGTAGAAAATTAACTAAATGAGGTTGGTGAGTGAAATGGAAATGAGCACCGGCTCAGCAGGAGCCAGGGAAAGGATCGCAGTGGGAGACGGAGTCAAGTAGGAGGCTGGGAACTTGGGAGTGAGCAGTAAGCAAATGTACAAAGCCTTGTAAACAACTCATGGAGGAGCAAGGGCTGCGATGTGAAGGAGCTAATGAGGGAAGCTGTGGACCCCCTCCTACAGCCTCTGAGCTTTCTGATAACCCAGTGGGGGGTGTGGGGAGAGGCAGAGACGTAGTTCAGGTCCAGGGAAAACCTAGGCACTTTTCTTCTGGACCTCATTTACGGCAGTGTTCTTTGGTTGCAAAAAGAGAGGAGGTTCACTCAGGCTGGCTGGAGTGGAAGCGTGAGAGTGGGTGAGTGATGATAAAGATGCTCAGAAAGCGCAGGAGGATTTCATGGGAACCCAGGAAGAAGCAGCCACATCTCACGGACCCTGGGTCCCGGAATAGGACAGGCAGTGGGGCCCCAGGAGATGGCCCTTGAGGTCTCATCTCTCTCCTGGAGTCCCCTCCTCTCTCCAGGAATCCGCTCGATTTTCCTGCTTGCATCAGCTGACTCCCCGTTCCGATACCTAGTTCCTGCAGCCCCTCAGCTCTGGCCCATTGCAGCCACCGTCCAGTCCATCCCCAGGCACCCCTCAGGCCTCCCTTTCTGGAGCCTGTTGTTGTACATTTCCAAGAGCTGGATCTGATGGTGGAGCTCGTCTTTTGGAGGGAAGCGCAAAGCCCTTGTTTGGAGTCCAGTCTGTGGTTTGGCAGTACCTGGGCTGGGTACTTCATGTCATCCCATCAGAGAATGGTTGGGGTGGGTTGTGCCTTCCTGGAGGGCTTAGGTATGTCGTCTCTGGAGAGAAGCATGGGTCACCTTGGATCCTCCATCCCACAGGGGTGAGAAACACATCAAAACTGCACTGTCTCCCCACCACCCAGCTTCTGGTCAGCTGCTGCCTCCCTGGGGGTGCCCCACCTCTCGCTGAGAATGCCCCTGTGACACAGGGCCACTGGTGCTGGTGAGGAGGGGTGTATCCCTCCAGAATGTTGGGTCAGAGCCCCAGGAGGGGCCCTGGGAAGGGTCACCAGCGAGCAGGCAGAGATGGACTTTTCTAAATGATGTCCAGCGAACCTGGCTAGGTGGTTTTGCCTGGGGTGCCTCCGACACACAACGATGGTGACTTTTTCCAGTTGGCAGGAGGAAGAACGTAGGCTAAGACATTGAAATGCCTCCCGGGGAAGCTTCTCTCCCACATGTTTTTCTTAAACCTTGGGTGCCTCCTACTGTTTGCCGGCTGTCAGTTGCTAGCGGGTGACGCACGGCTGCACAATTAGCAGCAGTCGTAGACAAATATTATCACACAGCTGATAAATCATGCTTGGATGTGTTATCGTGTTGGTGTGTGAGGCAGCCCTTGTGTCAATGGCTGTAACTTGAAGTGGTTCGCACATCACATAGTCACATTTAACCAACGACATGGTCTCTGAGTCCCAGGGATGGGGTGGGAGAGCAGGAATAAAGGCCGTGGAATTGATTGAAGCTTCTGGATTGATTCACTGACTCCCAACTTGCGAGGTGATATTGGACAAGTGTCTCTCACCTCTCTGAACCTCAATTTGTTCATCTGTGAAATGGCAATAAATAGCAGTAGTAATGCTTCCTTCAGTGTATTTGTGAGGGCTGAGTGAGCTAGTCCTCGTAAAGCACTGGGCACAGTGCTTCAAGAGGGAGGGGACGTGTGCGCACCTATGGCTGATTCAAGTTGATATTTGATAGAAAACGACAAAATTCTTTAGAGCAATTATCCTTCAATTAAAAAATAAATTTAAAAACATCATCAGTGAATTACATTAGTGTTTTTACAACTCTCCATTGAATTAAAAAATAGTATTTTCATTTCTGGAAGGAGGAAAAAAAATTTTTTTTCAGATGCTCAATTGCCCACACAAGTTTGAGAACTTCTTATTGACAGTGTCATCTATGGGGCTCCCAAAACATCATCACAAGGGATCAACCAATATCAACATTTATTTTTCTCCATATTTGAATAATAATTCATTGGAATTTGAGCCTTTTGCACGTAAATAACCTCTTCCTTTGGGGTAGCACTTAAAATATTTTGAGACGTCTTGTTGTTGGTTAGTTGCTCAGTCGTGTCTGACTCTTTTTGTGAACCCCATGGACTGTAGTCCACCAGGCTCCTCTGTCCGTGGGATTTCCCAGGCAAGAATACTGGAGTGGGTTGCCATTCCCTTCTCCAGGGGATCTTCTGGACCCAGGGATCAAACCTGCGTCTCCTGCAT
This sequence comes from Budorcas taxicolor, assembly GCF_023091745.1. Classification (NCBI taxonomy): domain Eukaryota; kingdom Metazoa; phylum Chordata; class Mammalia; order Artiodactyla; family Bovidae; genus Budorcas; species Budorcas taxicolor. The sequence continues at coordinate 16,144,203 of NC_068928.1, forward strand.
TGGCTGGTGTGTTCTTTACCATCGAGCCACCTGGGAAGCCTGGGAGCCTTCAAATGTAGAAATAAATCTTTCATTGGCCAGGACAGTATTCTGAAACCCAGAAGGGCACCCGCACAGCTTCCGGTGGGGTGTGCCTGGGAGAAACAGAAGGAGGAGTGTTGTCAATGGATTACAGCTTCTATGCCAAGATGGGCCAGAACAGGTTAAAACAGAACCCAGCCCAGGAGCATCAGCCAGATCCCTGGATTCAGAAGAAGCCTAGATGGATCGGATCCTGGCCCTGGGAGAAGAGCCGTATACCAGCCTCCAGAGTGGTGTAGTGCCAGCCCTAGAAGATGGAGCCGGGGCCCCTCAAGCCAGACTGTGTAAGGAAATGGTGAGCCTCGGAGACCAGGGTTGGGCTGGGCTGCAGACAAGGCCACGTGGTCCCAGCTCTGGGGAGAGGAGGGCTACTGTCAGCAGCACCAGGCTCCCCTGAGAGGCCCAATTCCTGTCGCTCAGTCCTAGAGACAGAAAGTCTGTGGCCTTCTCCTTTGTTCTATACACCAGAAGTAGGGACTCTGTGATTGCTTGGATGTGGTGGTCCAGCGATGTCTGGGCTGCCACCTGCCTTCCCTGGAGGAGAGGAACGGAAGTGTCCTGTGTGGAGTCTTTGTGGCACGTTAGATTCGTGCATCTTTTCCCTTGGGCCATGTTCTATGCAAGTGGCACGGTGGTATCACCAGCACCCTTTGACAGATGAAGAACTGGACTTTGGAAGGGTTAAGGAATAAGGCAGGGCTTCCGCAGTGACTCTGCAGTGAAGGAATCCACCTGCAATGCAGGAGAGGTGGCGGGAATCGAGGATTCAGTCCTTGGGTCGGGAAGATCCCCTGGAGGAGGGCATGCCAACCCAGTCCAGCATTCTTGCCTGGAGAATCCCATGGACAGAGGAGCCTGGTGGGCTACAGTCCATGGGGTTGCAAAGAGCCGGACACAACTGAAGCAGCTAAACAACAACAACAACAAGGAGCAAGACAGAGGTCACATTGCTGGGCTTGAACCCCAGTCTACTACCTCCAGACCCTTCCTCTGCTGCTGCCCTGGGCTTGGTTTCAGAAAAGGCCTGAGGGATCAGTCTGGCAGCAGGTGACCAGAGAACCAGGGAAGGCAGAGTAAGCTGAGCCCTGGGTGCCCGGGCCCTATGTCCTTCTGCCCGGCTGAGGGCAGAGAGCAGCATTCTGGGAAGCTGGGGGTGATGGTCCTGGGGCCACTGGCTGCCTTGATATGTCAGAAGTCAGGGGAGGCTGAATGAGGAGTGATGGTCATGGCCCGTGTCTGCATGATTGTCACAGGCTGGCCCTCTCTCCCTTCCCTGTCCTGTCTCCCGGCAGGGTCTGAGACGTGACCGAGAATAACTTGGAATGACAGGGTGCTCGCCAGCCCAAGGCAGTGGCAGCAATGAGTTGAACAGCCCGAGATGGCAGGCGGCTTTGTCAACCACAGATGCCCAGCTGGCCCTTGTGTCCCCTCCCTGCTCCCCGCAGGTCAGAAGCCTGGACCAAATCAAAGAGCCTTCTAAGAAGGCAAGAGGGGATGGAAGGAAAGATGACACCGATCGCCACCATCCTCTCATCCATACTAGGCACGTTCCTAGACGTCTGCAGGGAAAAGGAATTTTGGTAGAAGGAAACTGGACTTGAAGTGCTCTGGAGAGGCTGTGGATGAAAGGAAATGTTGGGTGAATCCTTCTGGAGCAAGACTGCCTTTCCCTCACCCTCTAATTTCCCCACTTTGCGATGCTGAGATATTGTCAGTGTCGTTCCAGCTACACCGGAAAGACTGTAAATGCTCTGTTCCCAAATACCAGCCTGAACTAATGGGCAGCAGACGCTGCTCCAGCTTCAGCCAGCAGAGATAAAGGGATCAGAGCATGGCCAGACCCCGGAGCTGGGGGAGATTGACCAGTGCCCCCAACCAGCTACCAGGTATCAAAATGTTCCCATCAGCGTTTGGTGACAAAGTGGTGTGTATGCTTCATCACTCAGTTGTGTCTGACTCTGCGATCCCATGGACAGTAGCCCGCCAGGCTCCTCTGTCCATGGGGATTCTCCAGGCAAGAATACTGGAGTGGGTTGCCATGCCCTCCTCCAGGGGATCTTCCCGACCCAGGAATCGAAGCGGGGTCTCCTGCGTTGCAGGCGGATTCTTTACCAGCTGAGCTACCAGGGAAGACAAAGTGGTGTCAACTGATATTTATTAGGGGCTTTCTAGGCCAGGCCCTGTGATGAGCATTTTACAAACGTGTTCCCTGTTGAGCTTTCTAACAGATGAAGAAACAGAGGAGGTGGGTCACAGGGGAGCAGGAGGACACTCAGCCCTGCTCGAGGTCATGCCACAGCTCAAAGTCAGCCTGTGGATTCTGGACCCTTCCTACAGCTTCTGTTGTACTTGCTGGATGCGCGTGAGGTACGGGAGGAGATGCTGCTGAAGTTGTTCTAAAATTCGCTCGTGCTGGTCCAGCCTGGGCTGACGACCCGCTGACAGTCCCCTTCTGTTCCTCCGTTCATCCTGCTCCTTCTTGTTTCTCCCTTCCCTCCTCCTCCCACCTTCCTTCTCTCCACCACTCATGTCTAGAACATTTTTAGACCTGTTTGGACCACATCAAGGAAGAGCTTTCCAGATTTTCCATTTCCAGCTGAGGCTTGCCAGCGACCCGTAGACTTTTGGACCCCTCCATCCCAACGTCTCCTTGATAGAGATGGGAAGTGTCGCGAGGGAAGTCGTGTTCCCCAGTAAATCACTTGAGAGCTGCGTGGAGGAGCCATGCATTTTTGTAGAAGTGTGTGCATTTGGAGGCAGGTGATTTGGGGCTTACACTTGTCCCTTCCTTGGTACCTTGTGCCACCTTGAGAAGTCATCTTCTCCAAGCTCAGCCTGGATTTCCTCATCTCCAAAATGAGGCCCTTAGACTAGGTGATGGATAAAGTTCCTTCCAAGAGTACCAGTCAGTACGTTTCCTATAAATGTGGTTGGGAGGATGGATTGACCAGTCAGCCTTGGAAACTGGAACTATCCCACAGGCATGGTCCTCATTCATCAGCCTGTCATCTGCCCAAGGGACCCGAAGGTCCAAGAGAAATGGGTTCCATTTATTCTCTTGGCACAGAGCTCTGGCTGGCACTGCAACATGGCCAGCTTTCCGTCTTGTGCTGGTGGATGCTTCTGGCCCCAGACTCCTCAAAGCCAGAGGATTCCCACACCCCAGGAATCCTACAGGCTCTGGACCCTCGTGCTTTCATGTTTGCTGGGTCAGGTGTAAGGTGGTCAGGATCTCTCATGGTTTCCTAGGATGGAGGCAGAACTGTGGGGAAGGGCTCCCATTCCTGCTGGGCGCTTGGAGCTGGAGCATCCAAGGGATAAGCTTACCTGCATCTCCACTTAGCCTGATGGATGGGACCACGGATCCCAAACCAACTGGGAGGGGAGAGCAAGCACAGTCTTCTTAGAAGCTAATCAACAGTCTGTGGCCTTACTCAGTCTAAACCCTGTATTTGCATTCAAGGGGTGTCAGGGCTGGCTCAAGAGCGCTGGAATGCCCGGGTTTAAATGCTGGCTTTCCCATGTACGTTACCGTATGTAAAATAGATCACCAGTGCAAGTTCGATGCATGAAGCAGGCCACTCAAAGCTGGTGCTCTGGGACAACCCAGAGGGATGGGATGGGGAGGGAGGTGGAAGGGGGTTCAGGATGGGGGGACACATGTGCACCCATGGCTGATTCAAGTCCATGTATGGCGAAACCACCATAAGATTGCAAAGTAGTTATCCTCCAATTAAATAAGTAAATTAATTTAAAAAAATACTGGCTTTCCTTTTCACTCTAAGTATGATTTTAGGAAAGTTATTTGATAAAGCACACTTTATTGCCTGTTTTATCATCTGATAACTAGAGAGGGGCTGTATCGGACACAACTGAGCAACTTCACTTTCACTTTTCACTTTCATGCATTGGAGAAGGAAATGGCAACCCACTCCAGTGTTCTTGCCTGGAGAATCCCAGGGACGGGGGAGCCTGGTGGGCTGCCATCTATGGGGTCACACAGAGTCGAACACGACTGAAGTGACTTAGCAGCAGCAGCAGCAGCAAGTGGCTCAGTGGTAAAGAATCCACCTGACAATGCAGGAGACACGGGTTTGATCCCCTGGAGAAGGAAATGGCAACCCACTCCAGTATTCTTGCCTGGGAAATCCCATGGACAGAGGAGTCTGGTGGACTTAAGTCCATGGGGTCACAAAAGAGTTGGGCACAACTGAGCAAATAAACGACAAGAATAACAATATGGATAGTTACTTCCCAGTATAGTTTAAGTTTGCAATGATATCATACTGATAAAATATGTAGAGAGGCTGACACATAGTTTCATAGGTAGGTTGTGTGTTATTTTATGATCATATCAATGTAACTATGTCTGTCTGCCCCTGATAGAATTAGGATGTTAACTTCTAAAGAAGAAGCATCTGCTTTGTCTCAGTGGCTGCTGCCCCAGCACCAAATCATGCAATATCACTGGTCAAAGAAAGAAGGTTTGTCAGAGACAGCATGGTTTCCTGGATTGCTAGGCTTTCAGTGCTGAAACCAGGAAAGTCCTGGGTGAGCCTAACGTGTTGACCACCCTATAAAAAAAAAGGCAGGGGAGGGAGAAAGGGTAAGGAGAAAGGAAGGAAACTCCCACTTTGCAAATGAGAACACCAAGGCTCAGAGAGTTTATTGAACTTGTCCAAGACCTCAGTATTTGCAGGTAGCAGAGCAAGAGTCTGAAACTAGTCTTCATCACCAAGCAATATGGAAGCCATAGAAGTTAGCAGATCCATTAACACCTTGCTGGGTTACCTGTGTTTATGCCAGGCCACCAGAACTGATCATGCTGTGGCAATAATTCCCCATCCAAACTCCAAAGCCCTTTCTGCACAAGGTCTTTGAGATAATTAAAAGCAGCTCTATCATCTTTCCTTCTTAAATGCAAGAGTATCTCCCAAATGAGGCAACTCCAGGTCCTTGACTTGGAATTCTCCACAAGGACCTCGCCTTCACTCTGCTGTACACCCCTGGCTCAGTTTCCCCACCTGTGAGATGGGCATCTGGGATCCGGCACTCAGGACTTAGCTGCTGCCTGTCTCTCCCCAGCCGTAGGGAGCTCCATTAGTCACCGATGAGCAGTGTATGCCTGAGACAGTTTCCAGACCCACCAGCAGCTCTGAGCTAACCCCGAACATCCATTGCACTTTGTCATTTTTAGCATTGCTCTTGGGTGGTGGGAGGCAGAGAGGGGCTGCTTCAGGCAGGATGGAGACAGAGCCCAGCTGAGAGTGCTCACGTCCCCCTCTCTCCCTTGAAAGTTCCCTGTAATGAGCTTGGTTTGAGCCATTTATCTTGCAGACTCCCCATTTTGTCAGAGATTTATGCCAGGCCATCAGGACTGATCATGCTGTGGCAATAATTCCCCATCCAAACTCCAAAGCCCATTCTGTATGAGGTCTTTAAGATAATTAAAAGCAACTCCATCATCTTTCCTCCTCGAATACAAAAGTGTTTCCCAGATGAGCCAACTCCAGGTCCTTCACTTGGAATTCTCCACAAGGACCTCTCCTTCATTCTGCTGTCCCAGTCCCATCCACACCCATCTCTCCAGGAAGCCTCACCTGTCTCTGCCTCACCCAGATCCTCTTGGCCTGGAAACTCCTTGAGCACACATGTACAATCTGTACCACTGATTCAGCCTTTCTTATACACCGCCCCATCCTCTAACCATAGTCTATCTCCTGCAGAAATAAATGAATAGCAATGATTAATATTTTAATGTCATCATCAATATTTTATCATTCAGAAGGTATTGTGCTAACACCTCTGTGTGCATTATTTTATTGACTGTCCATGTCAATATAGCAAGGTAGACATTATTACATTCACTTTATAGATGAGGCTCAGAGAAGTTAAGAAACTTGCCCCAAGTCACATAGCTAGCAAGAAAAAGAAAAGGCCTGGACTCAAACCCAGTTCTCTCTGACTTCATACTCTCAGCCACTACACTTCCTTAACCTCTCTGGGGAGGGTCACTATATTTCACAACACAATGAATATGGGATGTGGATAATTAAAGTGAAAGTGAAGTCATTCAGTCATGTCTGACTCTTTGCGACCCCATGGACTGTAGCCTACCAGGCTCCTCCCTCCATGGGATTCTCCAGGCAAGAATACTGGAGTGGGGTGCCCTTTCCTTCTTCAGGGGATCTTCCCAACCCAGGGATCAAACTCAGGTCTCTAGTATTCCAGGCAGACGCTTTAACCTCTGAGCCACCAGGGAAGATGGGCAAGTAATCTTTGCCAACATTTATTATGTTAAGTCAGCTATGACTTTAAGAGTTCCCTGAATCCTCCCTTACACTTTATGAGTTAGGAACAGTCTTCTGACTGTTATAGACTGCCTATCTGGGGCTAGGGCAAAGCTGATGATTGGGTGTCCCTCAGGGTCCCTGGCAAAGAATGAGGTGAAACCAGGGTCTAGAGGATGACGGCGTGTGATGGGGGCACCTGGAAATCTCAGGATATCTTTCGGCCTCAGGATCTGCATCAAGGCAGTGATGCCTTTTAATGAGATTAGGGCTTCCCTGCCTTAATCTCTTCCCTTCCCTTCCACCACCTTCCCTGGTGGCTCAGCTGGTAAAGAACCTGCCTGCCAGTTCAGGAGACATAAGAGATGTGGGTTCAATCTCTTGGTCAAGGCAATCCCCTGGAGAAGGAAAAGGAAACAGTATTCTTGCCTGGAAAATTCCATGGATAGAGGGGCTTGGCGGGCCTCAGTTCATGGGGTTGCAAACAGTTAGATGCAACAGCGCATGCACGCATGCGCTCATGCCACCAGCTTGGAACCCTCACTCTCGTGAGCAGTGAATAGCAGTACAGTTTTGGTGTTTCAAGGCTGCCATTTCATATCCTCATCTGTTTATCATCCCGCTTTCTGGAGCTGGCTCCAAGCAGGAATCCAAATCCTGGGAAAATCACAGGCCAGCTGACACCTTTCCAAGACCACATGCATCCACGTCTGCATCTTGTTTGTAGCCCTGGGAGGAACCCAGATCTTGGCGGAAGATGTAAAATGCCTGCAGTTCCTTTCTCTTCCACCTTCTGTGCTCATGTTTCCCAGGGATCCAGATGGCCAGCCCCAGCCCCAGCCTGCTCAGGAGTCCTGGTGGAGGAGTTCATGGTGCCTCTCCACTCCACTTCGTGCCATCACAGAACAGCAGGGAGAGACTGCCCATCAGGTCCCTAGACTGGTACTTGTTGGTAGCCAGGGCCCCAGGCCAACTCCAAGTCAATGTCCTAGGACTCCAGGAACTCCAACAAGACCAAAATTCCCTCCAGTATGACTCATGTGTATTATTCATTTTCTGAGTATTTTCCCATAGTGCCTACTTCTCTAAGCCAAGCTCTTACTTCCAATATAGGCTTTGGAAAGTAGATACCATCGTTTAATCCCATTTCTAAAAACAGAATCCTATTTTATAGACAGTTCCCATAGACAGGGAAGATCTGCTGTTTTCTGCTTTCTAGGAAATCATTAATGGGCAGTGGTTTCTAATACTTTTAATTTTCATTTGTTTGATTTCTCCCAAGCTACAGTATTCCTTCAGGCTAATAGCTGATAATCCATAAACAAGTTCAAATGAATCTGAAGACTTATTTTTAAAAACCTGTGGGAGATCTTTAAAATTTTTATTTGAGATGAAGAATTCTTCTTTAGCCCAAAAAGAGCTGGTTCTAAATGATGTGCGTGCTTTGTATAGATAAATGCATTCTTAGCACTAATTGAGAAACACTTTTCTAGTTGTTGGCGATGCAAAGATATAAAAAAAAGCTTCTGCCCTTAATGAATTTGCCGTCTAATTGGGCAGATAAGTTACTTACATAAATACTTTTTTTTTGTTTTTCAAACATGGAAAATGCAGAGTGGAGCTTCATAGAAGGTGCTTTGGAAGCTGAGAGGAGAAAGAGATTACAGTTGACTAGGGTAATCAGCAAGAGTTATGAGAGGATATCATCTGGGAAAGGCTATGAAGGGTAACCAAGGATTGGCCAAGCAGAGTTGGAGGGAGGTATATTTGAGGGAAGGAGACAGTGTGAGCAGAGTCAAGGAAGTGGAAGAAGATGGCTGCATAGGTAGTTCAACCCAGGTTAAGCAAAAGGCATGAGAACAACGACTGGAAGCAGAAGGATGGGCTGGGAATGAATGAAGAAAGCTCCCACTATTCAGTACCGTGTGTGCTCGCACACGTGCACCAGCCTTGTGGACTCGTCACCAAAACCACCAGGTCTTAAGGCCCTGGAGAGTCGGGGACTATATCCATCTTAATCAGTCTTCCTCACAATGCCCGGCACAGTGCCTGACACAGAGGCGATGCCGTAATACATTTTTGTTGAGTTTTTCAAAACCCAGTGGGCAATCATGGCAGTGTTCTGGGGAAAAGGAGGTTAATGATGAGGACTTTATCATTCACAAGATCCATTCAGAAATACAGTAAGTCCCCTATGTATGAACCTTCAAGTTGTGAACTTTCAGAAACGTGAATGTGTGTGCCAGCCCCGGTATGCCAGCTGTTGTACTTTACTTTTCAAGGTACTATACTCTAAGGTTAAAAATGTTTTATTTTTTTTGTGTTTGTTTGTTTCTAAGCACATATTATTTGTGTGAAAAGTATTATAAACCTACTAAAGAACAGTACTGGTTTTTCCAGTGGTCATGTATGGATGTGAGAGTTGGACCATAAAGAAAGCTGAGTACCAAAGAATTGATGCTTTTGAACTGTGGTGTTGGAGAAGACTCTTGAGTCCCTTGGACTGCAAGGAGATCCAACCAGTCAATCCTAAAAGAAATCAGCCCTGAGAATTCACTGGAAGGACTAATGCTGAAGCTCCAGTACTTTGGCCACCAGATGTGAAGATTTGACTCACTGGAAAAGACCCTGATGCTGGGAAAGATTGAAGGCAGGAGGAGAAGGGAACGACAGAGGATGAGATGGTTGGACGGTATCACCGATTCAACAAACATGAGTTTGAGCAAGCTCCAGGAGTTGGTGATGAACAGGGAAGCCTGCCATGCTGCAGTCCATGGGGTCACAAAGTCGGGTACAAATGAGTGACTGAACTGACTGACAGGACAGTACTATATACTTAATGTGTCAGTTGGGTACCTAGGCTAACTTTGTTGTACCTATGGACAAATTGAACTTATGAACGTGTTCTTTGAATGGAACCTGTTTGTATGTAGGGGACTTACTGTGTAATAGGCAAAAAGAAGTGTTACCAGAGTCTGACAGTCCTTTAAGGGGCTGTCAGTAGACTATTCGGTTGGCCCATCCCCACCCCGAGGGGTGGCAGAAACTGGAATGATAGCCTGGGGAAAGGGAAAGGAGGTCATAGAGGTGTTCAAGAAGATGTGAAAGAAAGAGGATTGAGGGAGATAGGACTTGGAAATGGATTTGGGAGCAAAGGGCGGGAAGTGGTTGCCATGATATCAAGATTTTAAGCCTCAAGGATTGAGAGGAAAAAGATGTCACTAGCAGAAGAGTGAAGGTCAGAGGAGAAGCCAGTTTGGCGCTGAGGGCCCTGGGGAAGAGGCAGCACCTGTGAGGGCTGAGGCTTGGGCCTTACCAAGGCACTAAGAGGATGGTACCAGCATAAAATGGGGAAAGCAGCGCTGAAAGTTGATTTCGGTACTTCCACTGTCACTGATGACTGCACTAGATTCCGTATCAGTTGGGGATTTTTCTGATGCCAAGAATGTAAACCCTAACCAATTGGCTTAAGCAAAAAGGCTCAGTTAACTGCAAGGGCCAGCGGATTAGAGATGCCATCAAGAGTGACGTGATTCAGCTCATGCCACCAGGATCAGACTTTCCATCCGTCTGTCCTTTAGCTCCATCTCCTCTGGGTTGACTCCATTCCCTTTGGTGGTGAGTAGCTACCAGCAGCATGAGGCCTTCACTCTCTTAAGTTTAAATATAACATCAAAGCATCTACCTCTCAGCAGCCCCCAGAAAAAGTCTGTGTCCATCCTCAAACCACTAATAGATGTAGGCAGAGGTCATATCCTTCACCCTTGAGTCACACGCTCAGCCGGGTAAATTTCATAGGTTGAGGAAAGGAAAGGAAATGAATGCTTTAGGAGGATAATTGGGGTAGTCGGGGTGGGGGTGGGGGGAGGGTTTGGGGGAGGGGGGCAGGTGGGGAGAATGGGGAAGTAGGGCAGGCCAGTGCTTTAGGAGTGGCAAAAACAATAGACATTTGCTACAGTAACCTTTGGAGAAATGATTTCAGTAGAGGAAAACCAGCATTGAGACAATTAAGAATTGAGCGTGACAAATAAACCTAACAATGAAACAGAAAGAGAATCTCAGAGAACAGACTGGTATTTGCCAAGGGGGAGGGGATTGGGGGACGGATGGAGTGGGAGGTTGGGGTTAGCAGATGTAAGCGTCTGTGTGTAGGATGGATAACCAACAAGGGCTTACTTATATATAGCATGAGAACTATATTCAATATCCTATGATAAACCATAATAGAGAATATTTTAAAGAGCGTATGTATATGTGTGTATATAACTAAATCACTTTGCCATACAGCAGAAATTAACACAATATTGGAAATCAACTTTGTGAAAGTGTTAGTCATCAGTTGTGTCCAATTCTTTTCGACCCCACGGACTGTAGCCCCCTAAGCTCCTCTGTCCATGGAATTCTCCAGGCAAGAATACTGGAGTAGGCAGGCATTCCCTTCTCCAGGGGATCTTCCTGACCCAGGGATCCCCTGAAGAAGGGAATCTCCTGGAGAGTCCCAGGGAATCCCCTGGAATTCCCCTGGAGAAGGAAATCTCCCCTGGAGATTCCCTGGAGAAGGGAATCTTCCCGACCCAGGGATCGAACCTAGGTCTCCCACATTGCAGACAGAATTTTTAACTGAGCCATCTTCAATGAGAAAAAAATATCGATTAAAAAAGGATTGAGTGTGAAGTTAAGATCTAATAGATGTTCATTTGAGAAGCAGGAAAATGGGCTAAAGCTGGAGGAGAAATAGGGAACTGTTCACCTCGGCTATGGATAAATCTATGTCTATAGAAGAAAGACCCCAACGTGAAAAGGAGGACATTGAAGGTGTGAGAGCCGCCAGGACTGCAGGGAAAGGAGTTCTGCTTCCCAAGAGAAGGCCAGAGGAGGTCGGAGGCAGAGTGGAAACAGCCCTGGAGAGGAGAGGGGCTCACTCCTGCTTCTGAGAAGGGGGTTGGAGGTGGAACACAGAAGAACACAAGGAAACTGCTGGTGAACGGTGGGCTTTCTTCTTTTAAAAAAATTTATTAAGTATAGATGACTTACAATGTTGTGTTAATTTCTGCTGTACAGCAAAGTGACCCAGTTGTAGATATACCTACTTTTTCATGTTCTTTTCCATTATGGTTTCACACAGGATATTGAATACGTTCCCTGTGCTACACAGTAGGACATTGTTGTTTATTCATCTTATATATGAGTTTGCATCAGCTAATCCCAAACTCCCGATCCTTCCCTCCCCTTTGGCTGGTTTCATTTTTTTTTTTAAATGTATTGGAGGATAATTGCTTTACAATGCTGTGGCAGTCTCTGCCGCACGAATCAGTCATAATTATATATATATATATATATTTATTCCCCCACCCCTTGAACCACCCCCCCCCCCCCCCCCCCCCCCCCCGCCCCACTGCATCCCTCTAGGTCATCACAGAGCACCAGGCTGGGCTCCCTGTGTTAAACAGCAGCTTCCCACTAGCCATCTATGTTACGTATGATAGGCTTTCTTCATGCAGGGCGCACCTGAGAGTCAGCATCTGGAACAGGGGTCTCAGCTTTGCGCAGTCTCGCCTGTCATTCACCCACGCTGTTTCCTGTGAAACACATGGCTGTCCTTCCCCCCGCCTCAAGGAAACGGACGCACTTGATTTCATCACTGTTGCCCTTGGCATCTGGCAGGCAGGGGTGAGGGCAGAGAACTGGCCACTCACGTGCTACCTGCCGATGCCGGTGGTTAGCTTGGTGCCAACCTTTTGGGCTGGGCTAAGACAGCCACAGCAGATCATATGAAGTGTTCTAAGCACAGCGGCTCAGGCCTTCCAGAAGTGTCTGTTCCTAGGATACAGAAAAGGACGACATAAGCCTATGGGGATTCTTGTTGACAGATCTCCCATGACTGCTTGATAAATATTTATCTGCTCATGGCCATGAACCAGACAGCTCTGAAAACCGTGGCTCCCTCTTTGAACTTCTTGAAATCTCAGCAGAGCAAGACATCTGGGTGTCGTGGGAAAATTAGTGTTTTGGAGTAAGACTGGCCTCGGTTTGAACGCCAACTGCCATGGCTGTGTAACCCTGGGTAAGTGACTCCAGCTCCCTGGATATGTTGGGTGCCATTTTTTGTTTGTTTGTTTTTGTGGCTGGGCCATGTGGCTGGTGGGATCTTAGTTCCTTGACCAGTGATGGGACTCACAGCCTCCACTATGAAAGTGCAGAGTCCCAGCCACTGGGCCTCCAAGAAAGTTCCTGGATGCCATTTATGTGCCACCCTGCATCCATTTGGCCCCAGATATCCTTGCTCTCCATCATTTTTTTTGCTTCTCCATTAGATGAATCCTGTTAACCATTTAGCTCAATGATGCTGTTCACCGTCACCATCTCCTGATCTCCAAATCCCAAACTTTGACCGATCCTCCTCTGGGACCAGGAGCTTGGCTTTGTCAGGGTCTCCTTATACCTCACATGGAGGAGGCCACAGACATCCAGAATCTAGGTCCAATTCAACCAGACCCGCAAAGGCTCTGGCCTCCCGCTGGCTGCTCAGAGAGACTGGATAATGGGGAAGGACGGAGGAGTTAACACCCTGTGGGGCCAACTTGGAGAGTGATCGGAGACAGGAGACTGAAAGAAGTCCGTCAGCAAGCTGCCTGCTGTCCTGCCCACGTGGGTGCAGAGGCCATCCCCAGCTTCTCCCGAGCCACCTCCTATGGTGGCGCCAACAACTGTGCTTCCTTGTGATGTTTCGGCAGCTCTGCTGTGCACCACCTGGGAACTGCCTCCGTCACTACCTTCCTCACCTCCCTCACCTCCCTTCTCCCTCTTCCGTGCTTCCCTGGACTTGTGCTCCCCACTCAGTATGCACAGTGCTAGCAAGTAAGCTTAGCCTCCGGCTCAGTTTTCTAGGAAACCCAACCCTGTCTCTCAGCTTTAGTTTCCTCTTTTATAAAATCAAGCTAATGATCTCTCGTGCGGGATTGTTGGCAAGATTAAATGACATGATGTGTATTAAACACCAAGCCTAGAGTGGCATACTGCAGGTGCTCAATAAGTATGAAAAGTACCGTTATCAGCAATTACAACATGGTGATGAGAGTTGCCATTTTTTGGGGTGTCTGAAATCTGCCTAACATTTAATCATTTTATTTATATCATCGTTGGCTCCAAGAACTTCTTAAGCATGAAGAATAAGACCAAATGCTATTTTTATGAAAAATATGAAAAGGAATCTACATGCTGTTTATTTGGGAATCTTGTCTAATTATTAAGAAGGAAGGAGATAACTGTTTCAGATTTGTTAAATAGATAGAATTTGGTTGTTTGGGCTGATGGTAGTAATGCCCTGCTGCTGCTGCTGCTGCTGCTGCTGCTGCTGCTAAGTTGCTTCAGTCGTGTCCGACCCTGTGCGACCCCATAGATGGCAGCCCACTAGGCTCCTCTGTCTCTGACATTCTCCAAGCAAGAATACTGGAGTGGGGTGCCATTTCCTTCTCCAATGCATGAAAGTGAAAAGCGAAGGTGAAGCCGCTCAGTTGGGCTGGGTTAAAAGGGAAAGATTTTCCCCTTTTGATGCCATTATAAACAGAATAGCAAGAGAAGTCCCTTGGTGAAGAATTTAATTTAAAAACAAAATGTATGTTATCAGTCACAAAGTGGGTCTTGACATGGAATAGACACAATCATTTTATCACTAAGACATTTCAGTAAAATATATGTTAAAAGTTGCATTATTACCTAAACAGAAAAAATTTTGAGAAATTATTATAGTTAACACTTTTGGGGAAACTTACTACATGCCAGGAGCTGTGCTAAGCTCTTCACACACCATCTCATTTCATCCCTCTAAAACCTTTAAGGTGCCAAATTGTCTTGGCTCCCCACAAGTCCCAATAAAGAGACTCAGAAATCTGTGAGAACTGGCAAAAATCTAGGGGAAGGGGCACGCTTTTGCTCTGGCTTAGAAAGATGACAATCTAGGCGTACTATCAAAAAGGTAGAGCAATTAGATATAATTTTAAAAGTACTGATGACAGTCTGTAGTTTCTTTAACAGTTGCCTTAAGTGGCAGGTGTTCATGCTGTGATTCCAGCACCCTGAAGGAAGGACCACTGTCTAGGGGTGGAGATGCTAGGTGGTGTTGGATCCTTCCTACTTCTGATTTCAGTAGAGAAATATGTGTTCAAGTATTCAGCATAACAAAATTCCGTATAAAGTCCTATTGGAACACAGGGCCCTACAGTTTCCAATATTTGAAATGATGGGCGTGGCATGGGATTCTACTAAGTGTAAGTGTGTGAGCATGCATTAACCCTCGGTCCAGGTGTGACTGCCCTGCACGTGCCAAGGGCAAGGTGAAGTCATACAAAAGCTGGATCTGCTTTGGGCAGAGACTGCTGCCAGTGGTCCACCCTAGTATCTGTTCCAGTTCTCTCTAGGGCCTGTGGGTTTTAGCTGGGCACATGATCTCTTGCCTACCCTAAGACATTTCTCAGCACCCTGTTGTGGACCTCTATGGCCATATGCCTAGGTCTGGCCAATGGAATGTAAGCAGAAGAGTTTCAGAAGCTACTTTTTCCCCCCACCTTCTTCACCTGTTTTCTTGGGGCACTGGAGCAATGACCAGAGCACATCCTTGACTATGCGGACCAGGATGGTGTTTGGTCCCTGGGGACTAGATGGCCCGGTATTGCCTACGCCTGAGCTTGGACAGGAGGGAGGCAGTGTCCACCCTGTGTCCACACCCATAAGTGTGGGGCTTCCTTCTTCTTTCAGCCAGCTGAATTCTAACTGGTATGCCCATTTTTAGATTAAACTTCACTTCCCAATCAGAGTGTTATCCTCTCTCTCTCTCTTTGGATGGTAAAGAAAGGCATCTTGCTGTTGTCTTTCTCCCTCAAATTGATCCTCAAAGAGCTTTTGTGTGTATGTGTGTGTGGTGTGGAAACTTAGCCTCATGTGGGGAATGCATTATAACTTTGCCAACAGGCACTCATTCTGGGTGCTACTAGACCAGTGAGCATGGAGCCAAACACACTGTTGGCATTTTCTCTTCCCTTGTCAGGGCTTTCTCAGCTATATGAGGTTTTGCCCATGGACATACGTTTGCATGTGCTCAGAATAGCCTCCACCTCCTCTCCACCTGATCCACCCCCCTCATCCTTCTAGATCCAGTCTAGATCTAGATTCACCTCTCCAGAGAAGCCTTTGTTAATTCCCTGAAGGAAGAAACCATGTGTTTTCTTCATATCCTTATGATAGCACTTAGGAAGATAGCACAGCTTTCTGTTTACTTTCAGAGAAGCTGTCTATCACAGTTGATTTATCCAGTGGCATTTATGGGGTTCCTACTGCATGCCAGGCTCTGTGCTGGTTGCTAAGTAGGTAATGATAAATATAACAGATGATCTGTCCCCTGCCCACTTGGAATGTATAGTCTGGAGGGAAGACAACCAATAAAAAATGCAGTTAAAATTGTGATCAGTTTCCTGAATGAAAGGAGAATGGAATTCTTTGAGGAAGAAAAGCTAACTCTGGGATGGGACAGTTGCATCATCTTAAAGGAAGAAAAATGTAAATATTTTCTGATGAAGTGGTAGTCACACTAAGAATAAGTAGTTAAGAGGCCAGGTGATGGTACCATGTGGGTCTGGGTTTGCACCCTGGCTATCCCACTTATTTTTAGCTGTGTGAACTTGGGCCAGTTGTTTAATCTGTCTAAGCCTGATAGGTAATAGCAGCACCTGTATCATTAAGTCCAGTGCATGATAATTGTGGTATCTTGTTATTTTTGCGTGTCTATCAGCCATCAAGAATAGGGATCGGAGAAGGCAATGGCAACCCACTCCAGTACTCTTGCCTGGAAAATCCCATGGACAGAAGAGCCTGGTGGGCTGCAGTCCATGGGGTTGCGAAGAGTCGGACACGACTGAGTGACTTCACTTTCACTTTTCACTTTCATGCATTGGAGAAGGAAATGGCAACCCACTCCAGTTTTCTTGCCTGGAAAATCCCACCTGGTGGGCTGCCGTCTATGGGGTCACACAGAGTCGGACATGGCTGAAGCGACTTAGCAGCAGCAGCAGAATAGGGATGCTCTGAGGGCAGATTCTTCTCCTTATTCCTCTGTGCATCCTGGGCAGAGGATATATAGCTGACATCCCTAAAATTCCTTTGAATAATACTAGTTAACATTTGTTAGACTCATCTACGTGCCAAGCACTATTCTTAGCACTTTGTGGGCATTAACTCATTCAACATTCATAACGATTCTATGAGGCTAATGCCACTCTCACCCTGAGATTACTGAAGAAGAAACTGAGATCCAGAGAGACTGAATAATTTGCTCAGGATCACATGATCAGCATGTAGGTGAACTAAGGTTCAACTCCAAACAGCCCAGCTCCAGAACCACTGCACTGGATTGATTCTGAAATGGACGAAAGATATCTATCCATCATTTCAAAGAAACGCAGCCTCCATTGGTCCATGTCCTTTAATTAGAGTGTTCAATTCAGTTCAGTTGCTCAGTTGTGTCCAACTCTTTGTGATCCCATGGACCGCAGCATGCCAGGCCTCCCTGTCCATCACCAACTCCCAGAGTTTACTCAAACTCATGTCCATTGAGTGGTGATGCCATCCAACCATCTCATCCTCTGTCATCCCCTTCTCCTCCTGCCTTCAATCTTTCCCAGCATTAGGGTCTTTTCCAATAATTAATTAGAGTGTAGGCTCTCAAAAGGTGCACTAATTTAGGAAATGCATTCCCTGCAAATTACATAATAATCACTTCCACACACACTTACTAACTGTAAAGAAGTGAAACAAATAGAATTAAATTCTTCAGCTCTTGGTTGTCAGTAATAGGACTCTCCTGGGGGCTTCGGGTGCTGTGATGTGTCTGAGCAGAAGTAAAACATTTCTCCCCAAGCTCATCCACCCACGCCTCCCCCCTCCCTCACCTCTCTCCAGCCTGTGGGCTCCACACCCCAGGCTCCATGGTTCCTCTCTGCCTCTGGCGAGTTCCCGCGATCTTCTTCACACTTTCTCTCTTATTAAAACACCTTCACCTGAAGGCGTCTGCAAGATGAGAAGTGCGCCTGCCAACTCACTCCAGGAAGCCCAAATGCTTAAATTGCTTCTTTTATTTTCAAAGAAGTATATGTTATTTGGAATGGAGAATGGCCTTACCTTGTCCTTGTGGGCCTGCTGTTCAGGGATATTTTGTTAGAAACAACAAGAGAAGATAATGCCTTACATACCCACAGCTCCTCTTGTTATAGATATTGTAATATATTGCCAAGAATGCAGACAACACCGCTGTTCTCTTGATTAATGTTTTCCGAGGTGTGGGGATACATCTGCCTTCAGCTGCCTATCCCAATTATCCAATTATGTAAGGAGGGCATTGGGGGAAATTGTCAGAGACAAACCATTGGCAACCCCCAGTGGTACTGCCAAATGGTGACGCTGTCTCCAGGCTCCCCATTCAGCAGCACATTGGTGCGCTCTTTCTGTGACTCAAAGCTGATTCTGAACTGAGAAAATGGCTAAGGGGACAGACAGTGGGCATCAGGTAAGCAGTGGGGAGAAGGGTGGAAGGAATACGGGGCAAGGGCTAGGATGACCAAGACCATTTCGCTAGAGAAATTTACCACCCATAAGTAAGCATTCGCGGAGATCCTGAGCTGTGTGCTGTGCTTAGTTGCTCAGTCATGTCCGACTCTTTGCGACCCCATGGACTGTAGCCCGCCAGGCTCCTCTGTCCATGGGGATCTCCAGGCAAGAATACCGGAGTGAGTTGCCATGGCCTCCTCCAGGGGATCTTTTCAACCCGGCGATCAAATCCAGGTCTCCTGCATTGCAGGTATATTCTTTACCAGCTGAGCCACCAGGGAAGTCCAAAAATACTGGAGAGGGTCTCCTATCCCTTCTCCAGAATATCTTCCCAGTCCAGGAATTGAACCATGGTCTCCTGCGTTGCACGCAGATTCTTTACGAGCTGAGCTATCAGGGAAGCCCTCACTGAGATCCTACTAGTGTTTAACTCTGGGTTAGATTTTGAACATAAGACAGTACAGTAGCATCCAAAGGTGTGTTTTCAATGTCCAGGTCCAACCATTGATTGAAGACAACAGGACTGTCTAAGACTTAGTTATTTAATCTGTGAAATGAGATAATAATATTTCTCATAGTGCATCTTAGCCAGTGTGTGTGGTTGCTGGTAGTAGTCGTCCACTGAAGCCAATTTCATTAAATCAGAAACTGTTGGGAGGATATAGTGGTGTGTATCTCAAGGAACATAGGCCAGAAGTACTGCTAGTCTCATGGGGCTTGGAATCAGGAACTGAGATGCTATTAGGAATGGAGTCTATGGGGTCACACAGAGTCGGACATGACTAAAGTGACTTAGCAGCAGCAGCAGCCTTTCTCAATCTCTGCATTTCTCTCTCTCTGTCTCCCTCTTTCTCTTTCTCTCTCTAGCTGTTTCTCACCTTCTCTCTTTCTCTCTCTCTGCTTTTCTCCAGGTATTTGCTTAATTCATGTCTCTCTGTCTCTGTCTCTTTCCTTCTCTTTATACAGGGTAGGAAATAGATAATCCATCATGGTACCCTGCCTCTGAGTCCATAACATCACAAGTGCAACAGTCATTGAAATTTTTGAGTCTGGGTTACAAATACCAAAGAAGGAGGATCTGATTGACCCTGCTTTGGTCAGGATATTGGACAAACCATGTGGCCTACTGCCCACTCAATGTGGCCGTGGAGTCAGAAGCTCTGAGAAGGGTGTGTGGGCAGACTTTCTGTGGAGCGTGGACAGACTTTCTAAGAAGTGTTAGGAGAGAGTGTGATGGAAGGCAGTTCTGCACACTGGACCACTGTAAAGAATAACCTGGATGATGGAAATTTTCTCAATAGTGCCTATGAAAGCCCAGTGTTGCGTGCATGCTAGTAAAATCTACTGCAAAGCAAGTTTAAAATTCAATGTGAGGGGCAAGACCAATGCATGCAGAGGGTGTCAACACGGTGTCTTGCACCAAGTAGGTAGTGTTTTCTTGTTTGCAAGGACCCCTTGTCTTATACTCAAGTTTCCAGCACAACGTGCTTGGTTGATTCTTGATAGCCACTACATGCTTGTCAAGTTGAGCCAAATGAGAGAGATGACATCAAATAGGACCCTACCATGATATGAAAGACAGTGTAGAATTAAGCTCTAAATTTTAGGGCACACTCTGAATACACCGTGGTCACTTAGGGGTATGAGGAACTGGCCAGTCAGCTGCAGCAGATGGCAGAGGGTTTATGGAAGAGATGGATCTCCGTGTTGCCTTGGAGATATGCAACCTGGGGAGGCATTCAGAAGAAATAAAATAATTCAAGACAAAGAAACAATATGAATGAAGGCTTTGAGAGCACTGGGATGAGCCTGGCATGCTCCCAGGAGACAGGGCTGACAAGTGGGACCAAGGGAGAGAATGAGTGACAGGCCACAGTGGGAAGCAAAGTGGGCCAAAGAGAGGTCATGGTCAGAGACCACCTAGAGGCAGGCTGAGATGATCAGATGGGAGGAGTGAGGGGCTCCTTGAAGGCAACTGCACAGTGAGGTTGCCAACCCCTGCTTTCCCCAACTTGGCTCAGAGGCAGGACCAATACTACAAAGAAATCAGAGCCTGAGAAGCCCCACTTTCATCATAGGAATGGGCTGCAGTTATTCTTACTGTCTGACCCCCAGTATTCTTGTGCCTGCTGGGCTGTAGACCACATTCCATCAGCCTTCGTGTGGCTTCTGATTCTGGGCTTCCTGACTTACTGCCGTTCTCACTGCCATGATTCCTAGCTTGTTGGGTCAGAACCTGACTCATCTAAGGCAGCCCCTTTCCCCAAGGACCAGATCTTAGCTCTGTGTACCCAACACTCTCTCTCTCTCTCTCTGACTTAACTGCATTGGGTCTTAGTTGCAGGATGTGGTTTCTAGTCCCCTGACCAGCAATCAAAGCCCCCTGCATTAGGAGCACAGTCTTAGCCAGTGGACCACCAAGGGAGTCCCTCTATGTACCCAACTTTTGGTGGGAGTTGATTACATCTTAGCTGGAACCTAAAATCAAGAGAGCGTCTTCCACCTGATTGGAGAGACACTGTGCTAGAGATCAGACATCCCTGAACATCCATCAGGCCAGTGGTCCCCCAGCTTAGGCTTATCTCATGGATTCTATCATTTAGAAGGCAGGGCCTGCTGACCAGGCAGTCACTCAACCCACAGCCCCAGCCAGTGTCAAATGACCTTCCTGTTCCCAGCAGCCTCCCCATTAAGATACTAGCAAGTCTTGAAACCAAGGCCAAGAGGTGATTATAAATCTGTTTTTTATTTAAATGATGTAAAGTCCTATAGAAATTTCATGTCCTGTAAGATAATTCCATTCCAGCAGCCCCATGGGAGAGGGTGAACGAAACCAACAGCCTCAGGATGCTGTTTTGCCAACAGCATGATCTAATATACTCCCAGGTATTTATAGAACATGCAGTAAGGGAGGCAGCTTTTGTGTCTCCACCTTGAACCTATTCAAATACTGATAGGTTTCACCCACATGGAGAAGGAACACCTATTCTGCCTGAGAACAAATGGATTTTCCTCATGGCAATACCTTTCCTGGGTTGCCCAGAATGTTAAGGGGAAAATATTTGCTTAGCATGGATGGGCAGCCCCAGCTTTACTGGATGAACCTTGCAGAATACCAGAGGTTTCATGGTTGAGAAGGCATCCCAGGTACATGACCAGGGAGCGGATGTCAGCCAAGTATCAGCCTCTTTTCTGAGCATCAGCCTGTGTCCCCCCTCTGAGACCTGTCCTGGGTCATTTCCCCCTTTGTCTGACGGTAGACCAGATTTTTTTTTTTCCCTGCCCCAGTAGCGTAGGAACTGGCTCTAGGACATGTCTGTAACAATCACCTTTCTCCCACGTGCGGTCGCAGGTGATGGATGGTTGAGTGAATTCCTGTATTTACAAGCTCAGACCCTGCATTTGAATGTCACCCTCTCCAATATCCTGCTTTACATGCTATCTGTCCTCACACATCACTCTAAAGTACATGCGCTGAGCACTCCTTATCTGTGTCAGTGTGTGTCTCTGAAGCCAGGAGCAGAGGATAAGCCATGATGCAGGAGAGAACGCCGCAGGGGTTGATGGGTAGCTCTCGCCTCTGATGAGTGAGCATTTTCTACTTGTCCAGTATCAGAATCTGTGCAATGTGGAATCAGTCAAGGCTGCCTTGAGTCTGAACCAGGACTGGTCTGAGTGCCTGTTAGGGACAGAGCTTTCTGAAGGCCCTGGGCAGTGGTACACTAGAAAAAGCAGGGCCTTTAGAGTCAGCCCTGCTGGAGTTCCAGTCCCAAGGTGTACTGCTTAATTGTTAGGAAAACATGTACCTTCCAGGAATCTTGGTTTCCTCTCTCAAAGAAGGGAATGCTAATAGTTACCTCCTGATGAAAAAGCCTCTGTTTAAGTAGACAGCTCAAGCAAACTGCCTGCTATGTGGAATTAGTGCTTAATATATGTAACTGTTTTCCTCCCCATAAGAAACGTCCATGTTCAGTGATGGGACTGAGCCTGTGCACCTCTGGGGTAATTCCTCTTTCTGAAGTTCTCTCTAACTCAAGATTCTCTACCCAACTGAAGAGCTCTGGATGGCTGCAGCCAGCTCGTAGGGGAAAAACATTCCATTGGGATGACAGAATGTCACATTGTCATGACATGTCAGCGACAACCGCCTTTGCTGCGACAGCAAGTGGGTGAAAGGTGGCTGTCACTGACATTCATGAGCATTTCTGCCTACAAGGATATTGTTGTGACGAAAGGTCGTGACCCAGAGAAGACGCGACAGCACAGCGCCTACAACACTTTGGGAAGAACTCACCGTAGCAGCTGAGCCCAGAGGGGTAATGGGGCTTTTGCACCGGACAGCATCTGTGCTGACTCCTCCCTGAAGGCTGTGGGATGCTCCTCCAGTGGTTCTGGAGTCACGGGGAACCAAACCACGGGTCCCAGAGACACCACCCATCCATCCCAACAAGAGAAGAGCGTGCAGGGAAGGCTGAATGTGGTGGTCCTTTTGGTGTCCCCTGGGGATCCTAAACTTACTCCTGTTACCCGCAGCACTCCTGCAGGTTAGAGGAGTGGTTTTCAACTGTGGATGCATGGTAGGGAGATTTAGAAAACACTGATGCCTGAGCCCCACCTTAGAACATCTGAATCAGAGTCTCTGGGGATGGATCCCAGGGATCTATACTTTGAAACTCCCCAGATGATTCTAAAATGCAGGCAGGATGGAAAACCACAGCTTAACCCGTGCTTCTCAAATTGTAATGTGCATACAGATCACTTGGGAATCTTGTTAAGCTGCAGACCCTGATTGGGTAGGTCTGGGGTAAGGCCTGGGACTCTGTATTTCTTGTGATGCTGATCTGGGAGCACACTTGAATAGCCAGCTCTGTAGTCTTCCCTATCATCATAGCCCTAATTATTGAAACTCTAGCTGCAGATTTAGCCCTGCACTTCTTTTTTTTAACCTTTTATGTTTTATTGGACTACAGCCAATAAACATTGTTATAATCATTTCAAAGTAAAGGGACGTGTGTGTCAATCAGTCGTGTCCTACTCTGCGACTCTATGGACTGTAGCCTGCCAGCCTCCTCTGTTCATGGGATTCTCCAGGCAAAAATGCAGGAGTGGGTTGCCATGGGATTTTCCTGACCCAGGAATCAAACCCGGGTCTCCTGCATTGCAGGCAGATTCTTTACAGTCTGAGCCACCAGAGAATCCCTGACAGTTTCAGGGCAAAGCATCTCCGCCATATGTACCAATTCTCCTCCAAACTCTCCTGCCATCCAGGTTGCCACACAACATTGAGCAGAGTTCCCTGTGCCATATAGTAGGTCCTTGTTGGCTATCCATTTTAAATACAGCAGAGCGTCCATGTTGATCCCAAGCTCCCTAACTGCTTTTCCCCCTCACTCTCCTCTCTCCACCCCCGCCCCACCATCAGCTATAAGTTCATTCTCTAAGTCGGTGAATCTGTTTCTGTTTTACATATAAGAGACGCCATACGATATTCTCCTTCTCTGCCTCACTCACTTCACTGTGCATGACAATCTCCTCGTCCATCCACGTTGCTGCGAATGGCATTGTTTCATTCTTTTTAATGGCTGAGTAATATTCCATGGGAAATATGTATCATATCATCTTTATCCATTACTCTGTTGTTGGACATGTAGGCTGCTTCCATGTCTTGGCTATTATAAACAGCCTACATTTCTTAGAACCAGCAGTGAACGGGAGAAACATACCCAGCTCAAGCTCCACTCCTGAGCTGAGGGTCCAGCTTGCTGGCCAAGTCTCACCCACCGGCAGCAGGTGTTTTGGAAATTGGAATCTCACCTTATGCTCAACCCTCGGCTGTAAAATTCAACTTTATTCCCAAATGCTATCATTTACCCAAACTGGTACCTGTAGAACACTGTTGTGTAGAATCTTAATAGCTGGGAAGCAAATACAAATCTCTTCCAGGTTTAAATAAACTAAGAAATCCTGGGAAAACCAAATTAGAAATTTGCATAGTTCTCTTGCCCATAGAATTTATCAGACCCTTCAATATACAAACATTTATTCCAAAATCTAAAGCAGATAGTGCTTCCCAAACTTGTTTTACTACAAAATACTTGATGTGGGGGACACTTAATGACATTTCATAGACCCAGTGAGCTATAAAACCCATTTTGGAAAATGCTACTTTAGATTTATTTCTACAGACTTGAGATAAGCATAGGGATAGATTAGTATGGAGATTGCTGGTTAGAATTTTCTATCAGCATGCAAGAAAGGAGAGCCCTCCATGGACCATCATAAATTGTTCATGTGTCTGCAACCATGAGAGAGAGAGACAGAGCCAAAGAAAAAGATGGTCAAAGGTGCTAATTTGCCATGATTTTGAGAAATAAGGGGGATAATTTTTATGGCTGCTGGAAAGGAATAAATTGTTGCTGCTGTGTTTATGGCACTGAGGAGAAAGGTTGAAGCTAAAATATTCTTGCAGAGTCAAAGGTCTTGGGAGATGGGCCAAGGGAAGGGGTGCTACCCTGTCAAGGATATAGTTTCCTCTCTTCCTATTTATTATATCTAAAATATGAATGATTCCTGAACTCCTGGGGGATGGGGATGCGAGCAGAGTAGCCTGCTATACATAGGCAAACATCTCATGTAGAATGTGGCAGGATGCTTGCTGTGATGTTTGTTTCTTCATGTGGATTTCACATTAATCGCCTGGAAATTAATGAATTTGGGGGAAATGCAGCATCTTAACAGTTCTGACTAAATTTCTACTCTTATATTCTGCTCCTTGAAGAATTGAAATCATTTCTTTTCCCCAAAAATGGGCTCCTCAGAAATTCTGCCGGGTGGTTGGGAGCCTGTTACCTACAGATAGAGAGCCCCGAGGGTGGTTGTCTTGTGTTGACTGTGGGAGCCCTGCTGAGTCCCTAGACTGGGACTGGACAATCCTGGCACCCACCCCAGCCCAGCATAGATGTTCCTGTAGGGACCCAGCCACACCTGCTCGTCATCGACGTTGGTGCATCATCCTGTCCACATTGCTCAAGTAGACATTCCTCTTTGAAATTTTGATGCCTGCTTTAGAGCAGAGACAGCTTCAGAATTAGGAGCCTCTTCTTGTTGCTGTTTTTCCATTGTTCAGTCCTGTCTGACTCTTTGTGACACCATGAACTACAGCACGCCAGGCTTCCCTGTCCTTCACTATTTCTCAGAGTTTGCTCTAGCTCACATCCATTGAGTCAGTGATTCTATTCAATCATCTCATCCTCTGTGGTCCCCTTCCCCTCCTGCCTTCAATATTTCCCAGCATCAGGATCTTTTCCAATGAGTTGGCTGTTCACATCAGGTGGCCAAAGTATTGGAGCTTCAGCTTCAGCATCAGTCCTTCCAGTGAATATTCAGGGTTGATTTCCTTTAGGATGGACTAGTTTGCTCTCCTTGCTGTCCAAAGGACTCTCAAGAGTCTTTCCCAATGCCACAGTTCCAAAGCATCAATTCTTCAGTGCTGGTATTAGGTCAGTGGGAAGCTGTACATTTCAGGATGCACCAGAGTTTAGTGTCCACTGGATTCCATGCTGTTATGCTGGATGTATTTTCCTTTCAGGTGCTGTGTTGGTTAAGGCTTAGTTGCACTCAATAGAAACAACTCTGGGTAGTTGAAGGGAAAAGGATTTATTACCAGTCTTAGGTGGCCTACACAATAATTGATAGGGCTGAAGGAACAGGATAAGCCCTCAGAAACAATTCTCAGTTCTCAGAATTAGACCTTCTGCTGTAGTGAATCTCCCCTGCCTCTCTCCTGAGCACTCAGATTCGAGCTTAGGTCTCATCCAAGTGCATCTGATCGAAGGAACCTGGTCATGTTAGATCCCTAGGCACAAATGAGTCCAGGAAATTTTGGGTTTAACTTTCATAGTTTCTGCAGGATCAAAAGACACACAGAAGAGGGACTCCCCTGGCAGTCCAGTGGTGAAGACTTTGTCTTCCAATGCAGGGGGTGCAGGTTCGATCCCTGATGGGGGAGCAAAGATCCACATGCCTTCTGGCCAAAAAATGAAAACATAAAACAGAATCAGTATCATAACAAATTTACGATGAAAAAACTGCTGCTTTCTTTAAAAAAAAAAAGAAAAGAAAAAGACACACAGAAGGGAAATCAGAACAGTTGCCAATTGAACAAATCTCCCATACCCATCACTAGAGTGGGCATAGTCACAATATCATTGTCATTGAACGACTGATGAAACTTATGTCCTCGAGGCAAATATCATGTTACTGGATGGAAATGCAGGGCCGCTGATGGGAACAAAGCTTTGAAGACAATTTTGCCAAGTACACCGGAAACCAGGTCAATATCACTACACCTCTTTTTAACAGTATCACAACATTTGTTACATTGTCGAAATGCTGCCTCCTTAGAATCCTGGAACTTCAGGGGACTCTGGGGATGAGCCTGTTCAGCCCCCCTCATTTCATCGAGCTTGTCGCTTAGTTAGCTAAGTACTTTTTCAAGTCTTCCCAACTACCATGCGTGTTTGAGGGGACTGTGTCTTAGTCATCTTTTGATCCCCAGTGCTAAGCTTGATTCCAGGTGTGGAGTGGGTACTGCATAAACAGGGAAGGGACCAAGAGGTGGGACATTGCAGGAGGAAGCTGAGACCCATATAGGAGAATGCAGCTGACTGGGGATGACCCACACTGCCTTTGGGAAAGGACCAGGTGAGAGCCCAGACACCCTATCTCTGTGTGGCATCTTCCCTCCCCAGGAGGGCGGTCAGGGTCAAGAGAAATAGCCACAGTGACGAGCCTGTCGAAGGGAATCTCCCTTTTCTCCAGAGTGTTCTGTGGCTACCAGTGCTGCTACCAGCCCAGAAGGCTGACACATTAGGAGGGAGTGAGGCTAGGGAGAGGCTTTTACCGTGAAAAAGAGAGCCCCTCTCCCCCTAAAATATGCAGAGACTGAAGTGCAAAACCAAGGGCACTGGAATTAAGAGAGAAGAGGAAAAGGGGCAGCAGATGAGAGGAGCCCGAGAGAGGGCAGGGTCCCAGTGGCACCCCTGAGAAGGGCTATCCCTCTCGCCTGGATTTTTTCTGGGTTTGCCTGATGCATCAAGCAGGCATCGAAAGACAAAGAGCCTGAAGCCAGGATGTGAGCCCATCTCTTTGTCTCTCCAGCTGACTTTGCATCACCTCCTGCCGTCTGGAGCCCAGCCTGGTTCAAGGGGGAGGCGTGGTGCTCACTGCCTCCTGTGAGGATGTGTGCTGTAGCTCCCAGCACAGCCCACATGACAGTTAAACGGCCACATGGGCGGTTCAGCCCCTAGATTCCTCCCCCGTAATCTTCTCCAACGTCTCTTGGGCTGCCTTACACCTCACTGGGTATGGGTAAAACTGTCTATTAGTGAGTCTTTATTGCACTTTGGTAAGGAAATTGTATGGAAACAGACCAAGCATTGCTGTTCCGAGGTTAAGTACTTTTCACTAGGCTGATGAATAACCTAATAGGGATTTTTTTTTTTAACCTATCATCAGTCAAAATAATACCGTTGATATTTAAATTGTCACTCCCACCCCAGCAATAACAAATGATACACAGTAGGACATTTATTATAATGAGCACGTACAGACTCAGTCGTGGAAGGGTACTTAGATGGGTGTTTATACTAGATATATATTCTTATAATTACATGCTCCATGGGGCATGAATGTCTCAGCAGAAATCCTCTGGAATAATATTCAGAGCAAGAAAACAAAACCACTGGCAACCTTCCTTTGCTGATCCAGTGAGGGTAGACTCCATCTAGGGGATGGTATGGCTGCCTTCCTCCCCAGGCTTGACTGGTTGGTGCACACACACTGGCTCTGTTCCCTTCCTATGCATGAAGAATGCACCTGGATTTTATTACCATGAGGCGAAGGTGCTGTGGAAAGGAGAGCAACTGGATTTCCTAATGTCGACCATGTGCTGAGTACCATGTGTCACCTTGGTTAACTTTTTGAAATACGTAACAACCATGGGGAAAAGAGGTTGCTGCATTCACTTGATCAGTGATCAGACTCCCAGAAATTAAGGTAGAATACTCTCCCTCCCACCATAAATGACTGCACCGTTTACTCATTCAGTCGCCAGTGAAGACTGCCTTGTACAGTTGCACAGGTGTGCACTGCCCAGCTCTGAAGGGCTCCATTCCTGTAGACAACTCTGAAATTTTGAAGTTTATAACTTGCACAGTTGTATGAAGTACATTAAGTACTGAGGGTAGGGAAGCAGGAAGATACAACCTTATGTACATAACATGAAGGTATCTGTGTATGAAGTGTGTATTATAGAATATCACTGTGATTGAATTCTGGTCACAAGTTTCAGGATTTGAAGTCTAAGTGAGACAGTCATCTTGTGTATCTGATGCTGGGTCTCCCAGGCCCTCTTGTGGAGGACAGACTTAGACTTTCTCCAAAGGTGGTGCACAGAGTCACATCTCCAGTGTCGTCCTCCTTACTTCTGGCCCCTTTCTGTCGGCTCTGATTCTCCCACACGCGTTCCCCAGATGCAGTGTCTTGCCTTCTGCTTTGTCTGTGTCAGAGCCTGGACATCCTCTGGCTTCAGCCGCACTAGCTCGATTCTCACGTCTTCCTGAGGCTCGCTCTGGGGGTCCACCCCTAATTTCAGCCTCATTACTCCCACCTCGGCGCTGACAGCTGGCGGCGGTCTCGCCCCATTATGTGGCTGAGTTAGGATGCAGAGAGGTTAAATACTTGGATGGTGCTACCTCAGCTGAAAACTTCTCTGCATCTTTTCTTTGGGGGAGTTTCTGTAGGGCCTGGACTCAGCCTCCTGTTGCTTCTTCAAACTTGAGACTCTCCATCTTTGGGGAATGGATATGAATTAGGGAGGCAAAGTCATTGGAGGATGGGAGTAAGTTGTGTCAATCAAAGTAAGATGTGACTATAAAAATGGAAGCTAGTGTTGTTATACGCCTATAACCTGTCAATGGTTATGTACTTTTTACTGGAGTATAATTACTATATAATTTATTGGAGTACAATGCTGTGTTAGTTTCAGCTGTACAGTAACATGAATCAGCTATTGTTGTTGAGTCACTAAGTCATATCCAACTCTTTGTGACCCCAGGGACTGTAGCCCGCCAGGCTCCTCTGTCCATGGGGTCCTCCAGGCAAGAATACTGGAGTGGTTGCCATTTCCTTCTCAGTTATAAGTATACCTGTATCCCCTTTCCTCCTGAGTCTCCTTCCCACCCTTCTAGGTCATCGCAGAGCCCTGAGCTGAGTTCCCTGCACTGGGCAGCAGCTTCCCACTAGCTGTCTATTTTGCACATGGTAGTATATATATGTCAGTTCCACTCTCCCAGTTTGTCCCCCTTCCCCTCCCCGCAGCGCCCACTTGCCCATTCTCTGCATCCGTGTCTCTATTCCCGCCCTGCAAATAGGCTCATCTGTACCATTTTTCTAGGTTCCATATCTATGCGCTAATGTACAATATTTGCTTTTCTCTTTCTGACTTACTTCACTCCGTATGACACACTCTAGGTCCATCAGTGTCTCGACAAACGACCCAGTTTCATTCCTTTTTATGGCCGAAGAACATTCCATTGTATGTATGTACCACAGCTTCCTTATCCATTCATCTGCCCGTGGGCAGCTAGGTTGCTTCCAGGTCCTGGCTGCGGTAAATAGTGCTGCAGTGAACACTGGGGTCCATGTGTCTTTTTAAATTATGGTTTTCTCAGGGTGTATGCTCAGTAGTGGGACTGCTGGGTCGTGTAGTGTTTCTATTTTTAGTTTTTAAAGGAACCTCTATACTGTTCTCCATTGTGGCTGTATCAATTTGCAGTCCCACCAACAGTGCAAAAGGGTTAACAGTTTTGTGTTTTCTCCTTTTAGAATAGGGACAAAATTGAGAGACGTTTTCCAAAAGAGCAGACCAGTACTCATCTCAATTGCCAAGATCATGAAAGAATAAGGAGTAGTTACAGATTGGAAGAAGCTAAAGAGATATAACAACTAAATGCATTGTGGGATCTTAGGTTGGATTCTGAGACCAAAAAAAAAAAAAAAATGCTAGAGGAAAACTGATATAATTCAAGTGAGGTCTAGCATTTGAGGAATAGGATTGTACCAACGTTGATTTCCTGGTTTTGATCCCTGTACTGTGGTTCTGTATGTCGTTAACTTTGGAGGAAGCTGGGTGAAGGGTATAGAGGAGGGTTATACTATTTTTGTAACTGCTCTGTAATCTTAGAAATCTTTCAAATAAAAGTTAAAAAAAATAATAAAAAAAAAATGTGGGCAGGGCACCCCATTGGGAATGAAATGAAATGAAATGTCATCTGATTTGAAATCCCTCTGCCTGCCAGTAGTTTGTATAGTTGCAAGGAAAATGGGTCACCGTTTTGTGAACCCAGAACATTTTGCTGTCACTGACTCCTCCGGTTTGAGAATAAGTAGTTGGAATTACCCTATCTGTCCCAATAACCTATATTCATCATCCGCTCTCAGTTTCACCCTGGCATCCCTGGGGTCAATACACTTCCACGGCCCATCCTCACTCTCAGGCTTGTTCTCCCAGTTGAGAAGATTATCCGCTCCACAGACCCTTTCCTCCCAGAAGCCCTCCACAACTGCATTTCCAGGGCCAGATTCTAGCCACGGGTGGGCTCCCCCCTCCCTAGGCTCCACCCCAGTCAGACCTCAGCCCAACCCTTCAGCTAGCAGACAACAGCCACGAAACTAGGATTCCAGATACACTGGAGCAAAAACAATATTGTTGGACAGAGTGGGTAACTTTCCAAGGAGGTGGGTTTGAAATGCAGCATGCTTTAACATGTATGCATGCATGCTTTGCAAATGTGGTTTTCCCACTTTACAGCCATGGCTTTTGTATGTTGTAAGTGGCTTCCAGCCAGTTAAAGTCACTATAAGCCTATTTTTGAAAGCTGGATAAAGACACGTTTTGTTCAATATAAACTCATTTGTTCAATGCCACCACAGAGCAGATGCTGTACAGTGTCACCCCAGCACAAAGCTGATTAAGAAATGCTGTTTGTCCTTGAAGAGGCTTCCCAGGTGGCACAATGATAAAGAATCCACCTGCCAATACAGGAGACGCAAGAGATGTGGGTTCAATCCCTGGGTCGGGAAGATCCCTTGGAGCAGAAAATAGCAGCCCACTACAGTATTCTTGCCTGGAGAATCCTATGGACAGAGGAGCCTGGCAGGCCACAGTCCATGGGGTTAAAAAGAGTTGAACATGACTGAGTGACTTAGCACACACACACTTTATCCTTGAGCAGCACAAAGTATGGTGGGGTGAGATGCGAAAAGGAGCGGGAGGGAGGAAGGGAGAGACTTGGGCAAAATCACTTTTTCCCTGGAGCAACGAAAGGCATTTGGTAGATGCTGCACAGAATCTCAATGATGTTGGAAAGAGGAAATGGTCTCCGAGTGTGTCTCATCTTGATATGCAGTATTTGGAATAGCAACTCAGGTTTCTCCCCAAAGTTCCTCCTTCTCAATGCCCTTCTCCTGGCCATATGTACAGGTAACCTGCTAAGTGATAATATCCCTTTAACACGGTGTGACACTGGCTCTCCAGCAGGCCTGCCCATCACCGTCATCTGGGGAGCATCAGTCAAACTTCAAGATCCCGAAGTCCCTACCTATCCATCCCAAGATCCCAATTCAGTAGGATGCAAGAGCTACCCCTTATTAGCATCTGGTTTGTTTCAGGATTGGATGTTCCCCAATTACCCTTTAACCACAGGGTCTGCTTTGCTGTGGGCGCTTGTGGAGAACAGCAAAGAGTGAACAACAGGGAGGGTCAAGGCCACCACTTGGTACAACCCCAGGGGGCGCCAGGCTTTTGGAATGCCTTGTGAGCATTGCCTCCTGTGCTGAGGTCTGGTAGACCAGGGTCCCAAGCGACAGTGTGGATTGTAATCTAGGGGCTAAGCTCTTTCCTGTATCATAAACTAGTGCTACACATTAGTCCTGAGAGGATTCAGATTGCTGAGATGCCGGAGAGCCAGAGATACTGTCGCCCTGAGGTTGGAGCCACTTCTGAAGTCAGAGAGGAACTCACAGAATCCACCAAGGCACAGAGAGCAGGAGCCGGACCGCTGGGCTAATGGGTCCTCTGGGAGCTCTGAGCCCTCGTGGGCCGAGCGTGCAGACCCTGCCCGTCCTCCTCCGTCAGCATTTTGTGTCCACTGCACAGCTGCGGAGGGACTATGAATATTCATCCCCGGGCTGTGCTGGAGCCATTGACTCTCTGCGTATGCAAAATCAGAACCGACTCGGCCCCCGCAGGGAGGGGAGATTCCCCCAAGAAAGCATCTGATAGAGTGGGCTGAACAGTTAAAGGGGTGGGGAAGATAATGCTACTGAAGGAAAATGGGAGGAATCTTGCAGAAATGAGTTCCGTTTCTGCACAAGCTTGCAAGATGCCATCCTAGGGGAAGAGACCTGTGGACTAAGGAGAGAAACACAGAGTTGGCCCAAAGATGGGTTGAGTAGAGCTCTGGCTCACCCCCTTCCCTTTGCCCTCTACCCTCTACCCTCAGGCGGAAAGAAGAAAGGCGTTCAAATCCATGGGGTTGGGAAGAGTCGGACACGACTGAGCGACTTCACTTTTGCTTTTCACTTTCATGCATTGGAGAAGGAAATGGCAACCCACTCCAGTGTTCTTGCCTGGAGAATCCCAGGGACAGTAGAGCCTGGTGGGCTGCCATCTGTGGGGTCGCACAGCATCAGAAGCACCTTAGCAGCAGCAGCAACAGCTAGAAGCAATTAGAGAAGATAACTATATCAATAGGGATCTTCCCTGTAGCTCAGGTGGTAAAGAATCCGCTTGCAATGCAGGAGACCTGGGTTCGATCCCTGGGTTGGGAAGATCCCCTGGAGAAGGGAATGGCTACCCACTCCATTCTGGTCTGAAGAATCCCATGGATAGAGGAGCTTGCTGGGCTACAGTTTGTCGGGTTGCAAAGAGTCGGACACGACTGAGCGACTAACACTAACAAACTGTGTCAACACAGCCACACATTCACAGTGGAAAAATACTGTTCCTCACTCAGTACCTACTATAGGCTAAGTGTTGTTGTTTTAGTCGTTAAATTGTATCTGACTCTTTTGCAACCCTGTAGACTGTAGCCCACCCAGCTCCTCTGCCTATGAGGTTTCCCAGGCAAGAATACTAGAGGGGGTTGCCATTTCCTTCTCCAGAGGATCTTTCCAACTCAAGGATAGAACCTGCGTCTCCTGCATTGGCAGGCAGATTCCTTACTACTGAGCTACCTGGGAAGCCCATATAGGCTAAGTAGTTTGCGTTTTTATTTCATTTAATCCCCATAATGACCCTGCTAGGGCAGCTACATTGTCTCCATTTCACAGATAAAGAAACTGAGGCTCAGAGAAGTTAAGCGTCTTTGTTGCAAAGTCATGTACCTAGGAAGAGGTGGATTCAGGAGGTGACTTCAGTTTTTTCCAGGTCTAAAGTCCATGTTTTTGCCTTACCAAGCTTCTGCCTCTTATGACATGATCTTAAAAGAATCCCAGTATTTCAGAACATGTGGGTTAGACACTGGTTCACAGCATTCTGGAAGATAATCAGAGAAGACACTCCACCCAGACCAGCCTGGAAAGGCATCCAGGTTTCAACCATGCCTGAATTATGAAGGCTTTTAAAGAACTCTTTGCCTGCCAGCCCAAACTAAACTAGGCAGCCTCTTGGGGGTCAGTTTGGGCTCCATCTTTTCTTAAAAGAAGGCCAGTCTCACATGTACAGGGGTCTTTCCTATAAGTGGTACGTACTGCTTCAGCACTTACCACTGGTCGGACAAGGGGTAAGCATATGGCTTGAAGGAAATTCTGTCCTTGCCCCTATACTGCTGCTGCTGCTGCTGCTGCTACTGACCCTCATTTTAACTTAGATGGGCAAGTAGAAGAACAGAGGATTTCAACAGCTTGCTCAAAGCCATGCACTTAGAAAGCCCAGAGCTTGGATATAAAACCTGGGAGTCTGACCTTTCCCAATATGAGCCAGAATTATAGGATGGGCAGCAGAACATGTTATCCCAGAGCTCCGTGAGTTCTAGGAGTTGAGACAGAGTTTACCATTCATGCCAACAGTCAGAACTGGAAAGGTCTGGGAGTTTACCAGTCCCCATCCTTGTGAACTGCTAGGGAGACTGAGGCCCAGCAAGGACCAGTGTCTCCTGCACTGTTGTGCAGTGACTTAGTGCTAAGCTGATCCTGTGTCTATAGCCAAGCTGTCTTGAATATAGCACTTCTTATCCAGTCACGTGCCAAATGCCAGCTGATTACTCACTCTGCTATGATTAACTCCATTTTACAGATGAGGAAACTGAGGATGATTAAAGTTAAGGGACTGGCCCAAGTTCACCCAGCTAGTGAGTGCTGAAGTGTGGATTCAAACTCAGGCCTGAATGACTCTTCAAATGTGGGCTCATAACCACGAGGGGGTGTCAGTGTGACTCTAGCAGTGGGGGCACCTGGTGAGAGAGGAGGACAGCCCCAAGGTGCATCTCACTCTGCTGGGGTCTGTTCTGGCCTCAGAAGTATGTAATAGTGCACATCATGAGGTCCAGCGCATATGCACACATGTGAACACACACACGTGCACATGTGCTCACACACACACACACACACACACACACACACACACAGCATCACTTGGTCTTTCTCCCTTCTTCTCCTCCTCCAGAGCCCCAACAGGCTTTCCCACCCATTATCTCAAATGCACTCTGGGTTTGTACCCAGAAGCTTAATTTCACATCTGGCAGGAAGCAATTGCACAAAGTTGCTGAATCCTCCACCCCCTTAGGGGGTTCATCAAACCCCATCATCCCAGAAGTGTCAAAATATTTTCCATTCTGTAGCAAAAACAAAAGTAGCACAGAGTCGGAAAGTCCATAACAATAAAAACCCTAAAATCAAGCAGCTTTAAAATCAACTTCTTCTTTGGGGATCTATGGGGTTATACATTTTGCCCAAAGGGGATGTGACTGACAAAACCCATGTAGTCAATACCTGATGTCGACGAAGGTGAAGCTTTGGAAGAGGAAGCGCTCTGAAACCCACGCCAGATGGAGAGGGCCACCGGTCGGCATGGTTTTATGAGCTCAGGGCAGGATGGGACTGCAGAAAGATTGGGAAAAGATTTGTTGGGTGTCTTCTACCGCAAAATGCATATAAGTAGCATCACTGAATCCTTACAACACCCTAAAGTCTGATCCATTTTACCTGTTTTATACATCAGGATTCTGGACTAAGAATCTAAAATTCAGAGATTTTTGTCCTAGGTCTGCTACTAACTAGCTACGCAGCCTTAAATCAAACTATAGAAATCTAAATTGGGCTTTACAATCATCAGCTATTTCCTGAAATAGTGAGTACTCAGCCTATGTCTGGCTTGTCCTTACTTAGTCAGTCATATCTGACTCTTTTGCAGCCACATGGATTGTAGCCCACCAGGCTCCTCTGTCCATGGGATGTCCCAAGCAAGAACACTGGAGTGGGTTGCTATTTTCTTCTCCAGAGGATCTTCCCCACCCAGTGCTCAAAACTTGGCCACAGCATTGACAGGCAGATTCTTTACCACTGAACCACCTGGGAAGCATTATGTCTGGCTACCTTTCTGGATATTCCCCCTGGCTGATATTTTTAATTGATCATACTGCTCTTGCCCAGGAATCCTGGATGAAATGTCAGAATCCTTCTCAACATAGCTTTGTAGGTGACCACATTGTTTGCTTTGAAATTGGCACAGGAGATAAAATCTATGTGCCATTCCTGACCTAGGTCCAGTCTTTATGTTTAAGATGAGGCTTTTAAGCCTCAGAGAGGAGCAGTAACCTGCTAAAATCACACAGCAAGTAAGAGGCCGGTCACAACTCAGGGCTCAGATCCCAAGTACATTACCCAACACAGACCCTCATAACGAAAGTGATCCTACAAGCTCCCTGTGGCATCATAGCTCATTTTCATTATTTTTGACCAAGTAGATTTAAGTTCTGGAAACAGTGCCTTAGGCTCTTCTTCCAAAATGCCCCTTCCAGCTGAGCAGCCAAGACGAACACGGTACCCAGCCAGTTAATGTGTGCCTGGCAGGAGCACAAAACTAACATTTTATTTCCCTTCCATAGTATGTAATTTCTTTGGAAGTTGAAGTGTAATGAAATTGGTGTTTATTATAATTAATAAAAGCCCCATAACTTTAAATTGGGTCATAAATCTTGCAGGGAAATCCAATACCGCTGGAAGAGTCATTCCTTTCCCAGAAGGAGCTCTTCAGAGGGAAGAGGCAGCGGGCTCCCTCCTCCCAGAGGCTGGCTGTGCGCACCGGGGTGGCTGGCTCTCTGCTGCCAACCTATTCAGGTCACAAGCAGAGCACGATCAACTCGTGGCTCTGCAAATGGGGAAAATGTACCTTAGAGCCGCGCCTGTATATCGGGCTCAAGCGCAAGTATTGCCTGCGTTATCAACCTAGCAGAGGCTTAGCTTGAGAAATAAAACTGTGTGTTTTCTATGTGCCAGAACTGTGTTGGAGAGAAGGAAGATGCTTCTTCCTTCCTACCCAAGGACACCACAGGCACTCATGGTCTGGTGGAGAAGGCGTGCTTATAAGCAGGCATGTACAATTTAGCGTGAATTGTGCAGGTATAGGAGTATAGCAATAAAGTAGTGGACCTTGTCTTTGAAAGATGTAGAGAGCGATGGAGATTACTAAAAGGAGAGAGCAGATGGTGGTAAGAGGGCTTTAAAAACCAACTAAAGCTTACCAGCTGGGCACAACTATTCTTCCTGTACGTCATGCTCATTGCTGCCCCAGGGCCTTTACACTTGCTGGTTCCTCTGCCCAGAATACTCATCCCAGATCTTTGAGTGGCAGGTACCTCCACCTTCAGAGTTCAGTTCAAATATTATCTCCTTGAAAGGCCTTATCTCCCATCCTAGCTCATGATTCTTCTCCCCAGTCTTTTGCTACCACTCTTTCTATTTTCCTTTACAAAGCTGGCCACTCTGTGAAGTGACTTCATTTCCTGGTTCAGTTCTGTTTCCCAAACGGCCAGTACAATGTGAATGCTGTTACAAGAAACTTGTCTCGTTTATTCGCTCATGCTGTCCTCATTCCTAGAACAATTCCAGGCACAATTAATAAATAGTCTAGGAAAAGATTCATGAAATTGCCTGGCTCATTTAAAGAAACTTGTTTTGAAGCAGATTACAAAATTGCAAGCAGTGTAAGAAGGAAAAATAGTTTGAAGATGCCAAAGCAAAAGAAAAATGAGGGCAGAAAAATAAAATCTCCACTGAATAGCTCCAAGGAAGGATGTGAGAGCAGAGAAATGCTTAGTAGAGGGACTTCCCTGGCAGGCCAGTGGTTAAGACTCCATGCTGCCGCTGCAGGGGGCATGGGTTCCATCCCTGGTCCAGGAACTAAGATCCCACATGCTGGGCAGTGTGGCTAAAAATTAAAAAGAAAGAAAGACATGCCTAGAAGTCCTAACTGGTAGCAGGATATGTACTGCAAAGCCACCTTCTTCACGTTCCCCCTTGAGTTCTTTAGTTAAGTCTTCAAAGTTCATTAAAATAAATAAGCAAGTAAATAAAAACTTACCAAACCAGGAGTGGGGTCAGTGTATGCATTTCATAGGCCTTAACATCTTGCTGGAGGTTGGTAGCAAAGTTGGTTTTGTGCTTCCTAATAGCCAGAACATGAAGGAAAATGGAATTTATTGACTTTCAAACCTCAGTGACTGCGATAAACCCAAGGCCATTGTTTAAGAGAAGCTCAGGTTTTCCTGGACCTGAAACCTGAAAGCCGTTTTCCCCATTGCTCCTCAGAAGGGGAAAATGTTATGGCATGGTGTACTCAAGAGCATCCTTTAAGTGTATTCAAGAGAGAGATTCACTTAACATCTTTCCTTATAGCAGGCCAGTGACCCACTGCCAAAATGCAACTTGGTAAAAATCTTTCAATAAGCATTCAGAACCATGCCATTTAAGCTCACCTCTGATGGGCTGACCAGGATGAGATGGAGAGCATCTTAGAGAATGGAATATATTTAGGCTCTCCGTGTCGCATGCATATATATTTACAATTGTTATATCTTCTTCACGACTTGACCCCTTTATCATTATATAATGACCTTTGTCTCTTATCATAGGTTTTGACATAAAGTCCATTTTGTCTGATATAAGTGTAGACACGCCCACTATCTTTTGGCTTTTATTCCCACTGAATCTATTTTTCATTTCTCCCCTTTGAGTCTATGTATATCCTTGAAGCTGAAGTGAGTCTCTTGTAGTGAACATATAGTTGGGTCTTGTTTTTTAATACCTTCAGCAATGCTGTGCCTTTTAACTGGAGAATTTACATTTAGACCAAAAATTGAAAGGTAAGGGTGTGTGATGCCCTTTTATCATTTCTCGACTATTTCATAGTTCTCCTCTTGCTCTCTTCTTCTCTGGATGTCTTCCTTTGTGAATCAATGATTTTCCAAAGCGGTGTGCTAGAATACTTCTCTTTTTGCTTTGTGGTTACCATGAGGTTTCTATAACGCATCTCACTGATATAACAGCCTATGTTATTGGCCAAAGAGTTCATTCCGGTTAAGGTGTAATGGGAAAACCTGAACGATCTCTTTGGACAACACAATAAGCTGATACCAACTTCAGTTGTGTGCAGAAACTGTGCCCTTTTACACCCCAATCACATTTTATGTTTATGATGTCAAATTTGTCTTTTTATATTATATGTCCACTGCCAAATTATTATAGTTATTTTAAATACTTTTGTCCTTTAACCTTTATCCTTGAGTTATGTAGTTAATACATGGCTGTATTAGAGTATTCTGGATTTGACTATAAACTTACTTTCCACCTATGTTTTACATTTTCATGTTATTAACCAGCATCATGTCAACTCAGCTTAAAGAACTCTGTTCAGTATTTCTTGTAAGGAAGGGCTAGTGGTGATGGACTCCCTCAAATTTTGTTTCTTTGGGAAAGGCTTTTTCCCTTCATTTCTGGAGGACAGCATGCTGGGTACAGTAGTCTTGTTTGGCAGATTTTTTTCTTTCACCACTTTGAAAGTATCATTCCACTCTCTCCTCACCTGCAAGTTTTCTGCTGAGAAATCCACTGATAACCTCATGAGGGTTGCCTTGTAGTGAGTTTTTTTTTTTTTTTCTCTTGTTACTTTAAAAAATTCTTTCTTTGATTTTAGACTGTTTCATGATAATATGCCTCATAGGACAGCATTTGGGTTGAAAATTTTTCAGGAGGCTCTATGAGCTTCATGAACTCAGATATCCAAATCTCTCCCCAGACTAAGGTAGTTCTCAGCCATGACTTCTTTAAGTAAATGTCCTCCCCCCTTTATCCCGCTCTTCTTCTGGGAGTCCAATAATGCATAGATTATTTCCCTTAATGGTATCTCATAATTCAGGAAGATGTTCTTCACTCTTTTTTATTCTTTTTTTTTTTAATTCTTTTTGATCTTCTGAATGGATAATTGCAGCTGACCTGCCTTCTAGTTTGCTAATTATTTTCCTTCTGTTTGAGTCTGCTGTTGAAACTCTCTCATAAATTCTCCAAATAGACAAAGCATGGAAATAACCAAGTGTCCATTAATATATGGGCTTCCCCAGTGGCTCAGATAGTAAAGAATCTGCCTGCATTGCAGGAGACCTATGTTCAAAACCTGGGTCGGGAAGTACCCTGGATTAGGAAATAGCAACCCACTCCAGTATTCTTGCCTGGAGAACCCCATGGACAGAGGAGCCTGGCAGGCTACAGTGCATTGGATTGCAAAGAGCGAATAGAGAAAATTCACAAAAAGAAGAGGATCCTGCCTTCTGCAATAGCACGGGTATACCTTGAGGGCATTAAGATAATTGAAATGAGTCACACAGAGACTTACATGTAAAATCTTTTTAAAAAGCTAGATTCATAAAAACAGAGAGAGGAATTGTGGTTGCCGGGGCCTGGGGGTTGGTGGAAATGGGGGAGATTTTGATCAAAGTGTACAAAATCAAATTTTAAGATGAGTACATACTCGGGATCTAATGTACAGTATGCTAACTACAATTAGCGATACTGTATTAAGTAT
This sequence comes from Budorcas taxicolor, assembly GCF_023091745.1. Classification (NCBI taxonomy): domain Eukaryota; kingdom Metazoa; phylum Chordata; class Mammalia; order Artiodactyla; family Bovidae; genus Budorcas; species Budorcas taxicolor. The sequence continues at coordinate 16,184,307 of NC_068928.1, forward strand.
TTGAAAGTTGCTAAGGAGTTAACCGTGCTTACCACATACACACACACACAAGCACACACACACACACAAAAGTAATTATGTGACGTGATGGAGGTATTAACTCACATCATCGTAGTCATTTCACAGTAACGTGTATCAAGGCAACACGCTGCATACCTTAAACTTACAACGTTATGGGTCAATTCTATCTCAATAAAGCTGAAGGGGGAGAAGAAATGGAAAGACGGTCTGCCTTTCAGACAGTCTTCTGTTTCTCCCAACTGAGTTTTCAGAAAGACTAGGATGTAAGGAGAGCAGACGGGCCTTCCCCTCCGAAAGTGCCCGGGAGTGCGTTCTGGTGCCCACGGGGAGCAGCTCCCTCTGTTCAAGCCTGCTCAGGATAGGATGGGTGCCTGCCTTGGACGATTAAGGATTATGGAGGAATCTGGAGAGCCAGCCACCCCACCTCTCCACTGGGCAGGGCTGAGTTTCTCTAATAAATTCTCTGCTCTGCTCTATGTGCGTATGGATCATCAGGGTCCCAAAGCTGGAGACCTAAAATCGGCATGTTTCAGAGGAGGGAACCCAAGAATTCCCACATCAGACCACCTGAGGCACTGGTGCAAACAAAGACCCCTGTGCCCTGGACCTGTGCATACGTTCTAAGTGGCTTTGGTCATATCTGACTCTTTGTGACACCATGGACTGTAGCCTGCCAGGCTCCTCTGTCCATGGAATTCTCCAGGCCAGAATACAGGAGTGGTTGCCAGGACCCCCTCCGGTGCCCTGGACCTATGCAGTCTGAACTGCTTGGAGTGGGTCCAAAGAAACTGTATAACTAACAAGCTTCCAGGTGGTTATTCAGCTGAAATAGTTCTGTCCTGAAGGTCAACGTCAACAATCAGTTCGTTTGTTTGTTTGTTTGTTTTTTTCCTTTTATGATCCCTGACACTCAGATGGGTGTTGAAAGTTCAAAAAGCACTTTCGCCACCAAACCCTTTCAAACCATCAGAGAGTCCTTGTAAAAACTGGAAAGTAGGTTCTCCCATTGGATGGGTTGGATAAGTGAGAATGACATGTTCAGATGTCTTTCCTCCAGGAAATATTCAGCTCTGGGCTGTGGCCAACTCCTCAGAAACAGCACTACTGGTGGTTCAGGCTCAGGCTCTGGAGATGACTGTCTGGGTCTGGTTTCTGACTCTCCACTCATTGGCTGGTAAACCTGGGCAAGTTCTTTACTGGGGCTCCACTTCTTCATCTGCATGCTGTAAGCACAGGGGTTCTTGAGGAGCAAGTGGAAGATTGTTCTGAAAGCGCTTAGCACCACGGTAGCGTATGGTATAAGCACACGATGAATGTTGGTTAACAGCATTATCTCACATCCTGGGTATTGGATAGAATTCAGCTGCAATAGAAGACATTGGCAAGGCTTTTGAGGAAATGCAGATGAAATACGCAGTTTGAGTGTTTACCCCAGTATCATTTGGAGAAATACAGGCAAAACAGGTGTCGGGTGAGGTTATGATGCCTGAATCTATTAATAATGACCTCCTGACCTCTTTTGCATACCTCTTAGGCAGAATGTTCTCTCCCCCTGGGGAAGCCAGACAAAGCCAACCTTTTAACTCTCAGTGTTCAATAGGACTTTTTGCAATGATGGAAACTTCTAAACCTACACTGTCCAATATGGTAGCCACTAGCCACAGGTGGCCATTGGATGCTTGAAATGTAGCTAAGTGAGACTGAGGAACTGAATTTTATTTTAAAATATTAATTTAAATGTAAAGAGCCGCTTGTGGCTAGTGTCCACCATATTGGACAATGCATCTTCAGAAGGAGAAATATGAGCTCCATTTCATGGTCTTCCTAGGTGGCTCAATGGAAAAGAATCTGCCTGCCAAGCAGGAAACACAGGTTCAAGCCCTGCGTCTGGAAGATTCCCTGGAGAAGGAAATGGCAACCCACTGCAGTATCCTTGCCTGGGAAATCCCATGGAAAGAGGAGCCTAGAGGGCTACAGTCCTTGGGGCTGCAAAAAGGTTGGATACAACTTAGGGGACATGACTTAGAGACTAAGCAATAACAACTGGGGTCAAGTGAGGTGGCCTCACCCTGGCCTGAGTCCAGCTCTAGGCAAATGATGAAAGAAGGTTATGATTGTTTGGGCGACATTGCCCTTTCCCATCCCCCTTTCCTGATTTGCGTTATGGTGGCAGAGCTGGTGAGCTCCTGGAGGAGTGGGTTCTAACATTCTGAATTCTGACCTTTGCATGCTCAGGGTTTAGCATGGAGCCAATCACCTGATGTTCATTAACTCAGGCTGAGTCTAGCTACCTCTTCCCTCATCTGTCGGGCTTGTCACATCCATGCTGTAGTGAGGACTGATTACCTGTTCCAAGGTGCCCAGCCTAACAATGGGCACTAATGAAGATTTTAAAGACAGGTGTGAAAATCTGATTGAAAAGGCAGACATAGGCAAAGAATTGCAACGCATATTAGTATTATCTCTGTAAGAAGCCAGACTGCCTTCTCATTGTAGAAAGGAGACTTTTTTTTTTTCTAACTGAGAGAATTGTTTGCCGTGGGTTAAATTAAACTCATGTTCCAATATAAAATGCAACATAATTCAAGTCAACGTTGATAATGATGGAATCTTAAGAATTCTCTTTCACAGTAAATTACCTCTGAGATTGCAGGTACTCCTTATCAAAAGTAAATTCAATATAATACTAAACATGCAGAAGTGATAAATTATGGAGGGAATTCACTTTCCATCATTTGGTGCTTCTTAGTTTTGAGTTTCAAGTAGCAACTGTGACTTTAGAGAAGTTATTTCCTATCTCTGGGCTGCAGGTTCCTCGTCTGAAAAATAAGGGTATATTGAACCAGATGCTCTCCAAGGAGCCTCCCAGCTCTGAAAATTTATCAGTCTCAGATTCCATGAAACTGATCTGTTTGGCCTTTCAGTCTCCAGCGCCCTTGCCGCAAGAGAGGAACCTGCTAACTTAATAAACTGATGGGTTCCTAGGAGGCAGCTGCCAGGAGGAGGTCCCCTCCCATCCCTTCTTTACTCAGGAAGCACTTGTACTCAGCAACATGAATTTGCAGCTGCCGCATCTATTCTTGAGGTTTGGGGAGAAGGGGAAGAAGTAAGAGAGCTGCTGTGTCCGTCTGCTTCCCCCATACAGAGGTCTCCTCCCCCATCCATGCTGGGACTGGTTGTGACAGAGAACTGCCCCCCGTCCAAAGAGAGCGATGGCTTCAGAGAAGGTCTTTTCTCCCTCCACCCTTAGTCTGCAGCCCCCTCCGCTCACTTACCCCCATATTTAATGATCTCCAAAACTCTATCTGGCGTGCACTCAGAACTGCAGTTCAGGGAGGTTAATTGTACTTTAATTGGCTTTTTATCCAGGGCACCTACATTGTCACCTGCTTGAGGACAGGTGACTAACACCCCTGGCCCCTCCATGCCTCCAGCGCTGTTTCATCCACACCCTGCTTCCCTCCGCCCTCAGCACCACACTTCAGCACCTCTCTCCCCTTCTGGTCCATGCAGTCCTGATGTTCCATGTAGCCAGCAATTCTCTTTTTGTGCTTGCCTCTGGGAATCCCAGTTCCTAGAGCCCTAACTGGGATACAGGATGGGTGGGGGAGGGTTAGGAGGGAAAATGCATCTCATGGCTTGTGTTAAGGAAATCTTGGGATCTTATGATGCAAAGGGACCATGCAGGAGGTAGGACTGCCAACTTCATCTTCTGCTCATGTGAGCCTGCAGCCCTCACACTTGCTATGAGGGACTTGGCCCTCACTGTCCCCCACCCGTCCTGACCTCTGTCTTGACTTCCATCCCCTTGCTTTTTCAATCCCCTTCCTCTTCTTTATCCAGTTAACTCTTCCTCCTTTAGAATTCAACTGATCACATCTTCCTATAATCCTTCTCTGACTTCCCAACAGTTGTATCATTTCATGCATCTATATGTCTGCATTGACAGGGCAGTCTCTAAGTCCGTTCATGTTGCTTTGCAATGTGAATAAGCCTTCAGGTCCCCTGAAGATCTTGTTAAAAATGCAGATTCTGCTTCAGAAAAACTGGAGTGAAGCCTGAGAATCCGGTGTCTAGCCAATGATGCCAAAATTGCTGTTTCAGGGAGGATACTTCAAGTATTAATAATAACAATTTACTCCATTTGTTATAGAAAGAGTGATACTTTTTAGTTAGAAGTCTCAAAACCAAAGAGAACAGTGTAATAATACTTTAGAGTTAGACTCCAGCCCAAATCTACTGTTCTACCAGTAGAACAGTCCTACTGTTTTACCATAGGCATAAGCTTACCTTATTTTCCTTCTTAAAGCTTTGGATTGTTTGTCTGTAGAACTGAAGCAGTGTTCTACACACTCATGGATGTGTGTGTGTGTGTGTGTGTGTGTGTGTGTGTGTGTGTGTGTGTGTGTGTCTGTGTCTGTGTCTGTGTCTGTGTCTGTGTGAATGAGGATTCCATGTTGAACATAGAAAATACTTCCAGGCTCATAGTAGGTCTTCAATACCAAGTTGTTTTTTCCCTTCTAAATGGAGCTGGTTTCCAGATTCACCATTTACTCTGTCTGATAAGTCAGACTTCTGTTCCTCCATAGTCAGAGCCCCTCTCTGGAAGACAGTTATATTCCTGCCCCTGACATCAGAAGTGGTCCCTTGCCTTCCCTTGCTCACTGAGATGTGAATAGGAACAGGTGTGTCATTATGAAGCTGAAACTTTAAGGGTTGGTGTGTCTTCATCCATCTTCCATGAGACTGCCAGTAATGGAGCAAGGGCTGCTCCTTCAGCCAGGGTCCCAAAGTGAAGGTGACATGGAGTTGAGCTCCAATCAGCCTGCAAGGAGGAAATGTAAATTCTGAGAAGGAAACCTTTGTTTTTGAAAGATTTGGGGGATTGTTTATTACTGAAACATAACTGGTTTATTCTGACCGATAAATACTACTGCACATAGATTGCCTTCCTGTCTTCCTTTCCACCTTATGCAAGGTACTGAGATGGTCACTGAGATTGCATGGATGAATGTGACAGCAGAGATGTCCTCCAAGCTTGCAGAGTTTAGTGAAGGAGCCAGAAATGTGAATTTCCAAAGATAGCATACAAAAAATTTCATTTAATTGATAGGTTTATAGTGGGGGTACTTCTGGGCTGCAGAAAGCAGATTAGTGAATCCTTCCCAAGAAATTAAGGAAGAGTTCATGGAGGAAGGAGAATTTGAGCTAGGTTTTGAAAAATGATCTTTTTAAAAACCTTGTTACAGTATATTACTTTATTTTCCAGGATTTTTGTATTATTTATTTTTATGTTTTATCTTATTGGAGTGTAGCTGATTAACAATGTTGCGATAGTTTCAGCTGCACAGCAGAGCAGCTCCGTCATACATACATATGTATCCGTGCATGCATTCTAAGTCACTTCAGTCATGCCCAACTTTTTAGGGCCCAAGGACTGTAGCCCACCAGGTTCCTATGTCCATGGGATTCTCCAGGCAAGAATACTGGAGTGGGTTGCCATGCCCTCTTCCAGGGGGTCTTCCCGGCCCTGGGAATGGATTTGTATCTCTTATGTCTCCTGCATTGGCACGTGGATTCTTTCCCACTAGCACCACCTGGGAAGTGCTACATGGATCCATTCTCCCTGAAATTCCCCTCCCATCCAGGCTGCCACATAACATTGAGCTCCCTGTGCCGACCAGTAGGTACTTGTGATTGTTTTAAATATGGTAGTGTGTACACGTCTATCTCAAACCTCCTAACTATCCCTTACCCCCATCCTTCCCCATTGGAAACCATATGTTTGTTCTCTAGGCATGTGAGTCTGTTTTCATTTTCTAAATAAGTTCATTTTTATCATTTCTTTTTAGATTCCACATATAAAGGGTGTCATAAGATATTTCTCCCTCTGTATCTGATTTACTTCACTGAGCATGAGAATGTCTAAGTCCAACCATTGTGCTGCATAGAGCATTATTTCATTCTTTTTAATGGCTGGGTAATATCCCACTGTATATATATACCACTTCTTTATCCATTCCTCTGAAAAAATAATCTTTGAATAAGACATCATAGTACATAGAATATGGTACACAGAACAGTGTATTTTTGAATCAGAATGTGAATTCTTGACTCTAGCACTCACTTGCTGTGTGACCTCAAGCAAGACATATTACTTTCCTCTTTTGCAATAGAGGGCTAATGATATGTCTCAGCATTGGGGTGGGAGGGGTGCTTAAATAAAATAGTCTATGTTTAATTGTTGCTTTATATGCATGGTTTGTACAACAGACACAATAATATGTAATAGAATAAGCCTACTTTGTAATGGGGCAGATAGTTATACCTGCTTTCATTTTTGAAGACTTCCTTTATTCTAGTACCGTGCTTTGTACTTTATACATATCATGACATTTAAGCCCTTCAAAATCCTGTGTAGTAGGTATGACTGTTATACCTGTTTGACAGAGAAGAAAATTGACTTCAAATGATTCAGTAACTTACTTAAGTACAAACAGAGAGCAGGAATTGGGCATAGGAAGTGTTGACTCCACACCGTGTTCCTAACCATCCATCCACAGTCCTGCTTCCCTGGGTGGAGGGAGTGATCTGAAACTCTGCTGTGTGTGATGAAGCTCTTAAGTTGGGAACAAGGGTAAAATAGATGGGATGGGAAGCATTTTTGCGGCTTTTCATCCGGGATTACAGCACAGGTTGGGATGATAAGATCTTTGAGGATGCTCTCACCACAGCACTGCGTTCCCGTGCTATATACCTTTTATAACCACATAGGTAGTGATCACACTCTCTTCACTCAATACAGCATATATCAAATACAGGCAAGGCCTCCAGAGAAACACACAAATGAACTAGGCGTAGGAGTTTGATTGTATTCTTGGGGCTTTAGAGAATCATTGGTTTTGAGGAGGCAAAGAGAAGAGCGAATCTGCGCCTTGTAAGGGGAGAGCTGTCGCTGTTGTGGGGGATACACTGAAGATGGAAGAGCCTGCCTGCAGGGAGGCCAGGTAGGAAGCTAAAGGGATAGCGTTAGATCGGTAGGGTTAGGAAGGAAGAACCTGATACTAGAGACGCTCCAAGGATGGGATTCACAGGCGTTCATAACGCTGGGAGAGGGGACGGGATGGGGCGAGGAGGCCCCAGGTGATGTCAGGGTTTGGAATCTGAAGGAATGGCTGCAGGGATGAGGACGGGAGGGCTATTTACAGAGGTCTGAGCAGTGGGTAGGGAAGCACTGGCTCTGGAGAAGCATACCAGGGACAAAACACATAGGGAGTTCTTGCTACCCCTGGGCGTGGAGGAGCAAGGCGAGGACGGGGCACTGCAGACCCAGGGAGGAGCTGGGAGGACCTTAGAACTCAGCCCCTTCTAGCACTGAGCGAGTCTAGGAGGAAGCAGAGTGGACGTGGGAGTGAATATCCCGACCTTCCTTCCAGCCTGTTTTTAAAAAATGTATTTATTTATTTCCACTTTATTTATTTCTTTGTTATTATAAATTTATTTATTTTAATTGGAGGCTAATTACTTTACAATATTGTATTGGTTTTGCCATACATCAACATGAATCCGCCACGGGTATACACGTGTTCCCCATCCTGCACCCCCCTCCCACCTCCCTCCCCATACTGAAGTATAATTGCTTTACAGAATTTTGTTGTTTTCTGTCAAACATCCACAAGAATCAGCCATAGGTATACATATGTCCTCTCCTGCCCATCTCCCTCCCACCTCCCTCCCCATCCCACCCTGCTAGATTATCACAGAGCCCCTGCTTGAGTTCCCCGAGCCATACAGCAAATTCCCATTGGCTATCTATTTTCCATCTGGTATTGTAAGTTTCCATGTTGCTCTCTCCATACATCTCACCCTCTCCCTTCTTTCCTCCCCCGGGTCCATAGATCTGTGCTCTGTCTGTTTCTCCATTGCTGCCCTACAGATGAATAACTCATCGGTACTGTCTTTCTAGATTCCATATATGTGCATCAGTATATGATCTTTATATTTCTCTTTCTGACTTACTTCACTGCATAATAGGCTCTCGGTTTGTCACTGATTCAAATGTGTTCCTTTTTATGGCTGAGTAATATTTCTTTATGCATTCATCTGTTGATGGATATCTAGGTTGCTTCCATGTTCTAGTTATTGTAGAATGATAGTGCTGCAATGAACACTGGGGTACGTGCCTTTTTCAATTTTGATTTCCTCAGGGTATATGCCTAGGAGAGGGGTTGCTAGGTCATACGGTGGTTTTATTCCCAGTTTGTTTGTTTTTTTTTTTAGGGACTCTCCATACCGTCTTCCGTAGTGGCCATATTGATTCTCATTCCCATGAGCAATGCAAGAGGGTTCCCTTTTCTCCATACCCTCACTATTAATGTATTTATTTTTAATTGAAGGATAATTTCTTTACAGAATTGTGTTGGTTTCTCCCAAACATCAACATGAATCAGCCATAGATATACAAATGTCCCCTCCTTCCAGCCTTTTAATCTCCCATTGACCATACCCAGCCTTCAGCCTTCAGCCAGAGGGCACGGGAGCCTAGATGACATGGTGCATAGAAGTCAGCCTCCTGGTGTCCAAAGTAAGAAAAAAAAAAGGCAGAGAAATGACTGGTGTGGAGTCATGAACAAAGAATGCCCAGATCAGTGCTCGGGCAGAGAGAGAGTTGTATGGTTGCTCACTGGGCTCTGGATTTCCTGGATTTGAATCCTAAGTCTTGAACTTACTAATGTAACCGAGGGCAAGTTAATTCAGTTTTCTCATCTGTAAGAAAAGACATTTAATTGTTGTAAGATAGAGCATGGAACGGAGAAGGCAATGGCGTCCCACTCCAGTATTCTTGCCTGGAGAATCCCAGGAACAGGGGAGCCTGGTGGGCTGCCACCTCTGGGGTCGCACAGAGTCGGACACGACTGAAGTGACTTAGCAGCAGCAGCAGCAGCGGAGCATGGAACGCAAGCACTAAATGCAGGTGAGCTTTGGTTTGTTTCTCATTCTTTGTTTTACAGAATGAATGGTACATCCACTATTGCAGGGAATTCAGAGAGATACTTGCTGGATGTAGGTGCAAGGGAAGTGCTGTCTTGAGTCTGGTTCTTATGGAGTCTATGGTTCTTGTGGACTGTTCATGGGGAGATAGCCAGCAGGCAAACTGACGTGTGCATGGGGCTGAGAAGAAAACTCATGGGTCTAGAAAAGATTCAGGACTCATCTGTGTGGCAGTGATGGTTCTTAAGACAGACCAGTGGAAGAACTGTCCAGGGAAAATCTGTGGGAAGGAAGGATTTGCAAGCTTTCTGTACTTTGTGAGGCTACTGATCTATTTGCTCTGACTTAATCCTCCCATTGCAGCGAAACACGTAACACTCTACCTGGTTCCTCCTGGGTACAAATTCTGCTATGTATTAAATGATTGAACAGACCCAGAAGCAAAGTCTGCAGTCTTTGTATGGAGCGAAGCCAACTGGTCCACTTGTAACATTCATTCACCAGAATTTTATTCAGTATGCAGATACAGGACATCAGACAAGAAGGAGAAAGGAGTAAAAATAAACAGTAAATGCCCTTGGCCCCCTAGTAGCTGTTATCTATTTTAAAATGTTGAGATATGCTTTACCATTTACTGTGGCAAAGCACACACTGCTGGGTTTTGTGAGCTGAGAAATAATGTCGAGCTTCGCTCCCTAGATCAGAAAAGCAGAGTTAACATAAATTTGATGTGGAACTCAGATCCCAACCTTAACACGTGGACTACTGGATAACAGCAGTGTTTCCAGGGAAGCTGCAGTTCTCAGAGAGGTGCATAGTGAGTCAATTCTGCAGAATCATTGAGTATCACGTGGCCTTTGGATAACAGTTTATCTGTGGGGCTAGGCTGGACTGCTCTACTCCTTTGCCCATCCAACTGAGAAGCAGACCTGGTTCAGCGTCCAAGTTCAAGGACAGCTGGACTGTGAGCTCTGCTCAAATGGAGACTGCCTGTTTCACACAACCCTCCCCCATGGTGTTCCCTGTACCTAGCACAGTGATGGTCGTACAGGAGGTGCTCAACAAATATCTGTCAAAGGAATGAAGATATAGGGAACTTAAGACAGGATAGTTAAGAAAACGTAATATTTATTGAAAAATGGGCTTTACCATTCATTCATTGAGCTGTAAGACCTTGGGCAGCTTTCTTCACCTCCCAGTGATTCACTGTCCTCATCTAGGTAATGGAGATGGTCATTATTCATTCCCCTTGTAGAGTTGTCCAAAGCATTGAAATTGCACAATAACATGCTGGTCCTGGATCAATGGATAGGAAGTTACAAAATATAAATTACGGCACTCAGGATTCTTATTGTCGTTTACTAGGTTTAGTTTTAAACCATGTGGTTCGTCACAGATGTCCTGGTTTGAATGGGACCCACAGAGTCTTGTTTCCTAACCTCGGCAGATGCAGAATGACCAGGTGCCCTCGGCACTCGCACAGGCAAAGTCCCGGGGGCCTTGCCAGGTGGGAGACTCCACGAGGGGGACTCTACGGCTGCCTCCTCTCTGTGCGTGACTCCTCAAGGAGTGGAGTGAGTACATCTCCTGATGTTTCCCTCCCGCCATGATCCCGTGAGTTAGGGAAGATCGTAACATGAGTTCCATTTTACTGATGAAAACAGTTACGAAGACATTAAGTAACACGGCCAGTGAGGACCACGGAGAGACCTGGAATCAAAGTCTGTGGCATCTTGGTTCCATATCCCTTTGATGAAAATGTGCCTGCTGCTCATTTAGGCTCATTTTCTTTTTCATTTTTGGTCAAACCACATGGCATGCTGCTGCTGCTGCTGCTGCTAAGTCACTTCAGTCGTGTCTGACCCTGTGCGACCCCATAGACGGCGGCCCACCAGGCTCCACCGTCCCCAGGATTCTCCAGGCAAGAACACTGGAGTGGGTTGCCATTTCCTTCTCTGCCACATGGCGTGGAAGATCTTAATTCCCCCACCAGGGATCTATCCCACACCCTCTGCACTGGAGATCCAGAGTTTTAATCACTGGACTGCCAGGGAAGTCCCCAGGCCCATTTTTAATTCTTTATTTTGTATTTTAAATATGTCTGATGTGAAATGCCACCCTCTTTTCTTTAAAAAAAAACTCACAATTGAGAAATTTTCCTAATTCGCACATTTTTCTCCCCCTCCTTTTTTTTTTAGTGATAATCAATAGAGCTTCATTGCTCTTCACTGGACTTAAGAGATCTCCACTGAGTGGCGTTATAAAAACTGGAATTGAACCACTCCACGGCCCCTTTGCCCTCTCAAGGGGATTATTCTTAAAGAAAAGCACCATCCAGTTCATCATTTTCCTGTGGGCTGGGTTCCTTCGGCTGGAGTGAAACGTAGGGGCCAAGAGTTGAAATGCAGCCTCATTTGTTAAGCATCTTAATACACAGCTGGGGGTCAGGGTTCAAGGAGGGCAGAACCTGGACAGGAAAGGGGTCTGGGAGGAAAGCAAGAAAGTGACTAACCCAGGACAGCTCCCTGAAGGCCTGGGTGAATGAGTGCGTATTGAGTAACGGAGACACAAGATCCTGGCTATGGGCTGAGAATTCTGCTGGGAGGGGCAGCCTAAGTCATTCTCAAGGCGGTTTCTCTTTCTTTGTCCTTTTCTCTCTCTTATGGGATGTCTTTCATCTTGAACCATTATTGCCAAAGGAAAGAAAGTGAAAGTGAAGTCGCTCAGTCGTGTCCGACTCTGTAACCCCATGGACTATAGCCCACCAGGCTGCTCCATCCATGGAACCTGGGTCTCCCACACTGCAGGCAGATGCTTTACCATCTGAGCTACCAGGGAAGCCCATTGCCAAAGGAATTACATACTTTATATGTCCTTATGTACATGGTGATGAAAAATACCTGTGGTGAGAGAACCATGGGCTGGTGATCCCGGAGAAATGAGCCAAGAGCACTCTGGAAATCTCTGTTGCCTCTCAGAAACGTTTCTCTTTGTAAAAATCATAGTAATAATTGAAAGTCCAGCTGTCCTCAGAGCCTTAGTTTCCTGTTTTCTCTATTTTCATTTACTCAACAAATATTTACTAAGCGTGTACTATGGGACTGGTGCTGTTAGGTGATGGAGACTATAACAGATATTGGCTCAAACGTGTAGTCCCTGCCCTCTTGGAGTTCAAAGATTGACTGTCACCAGAGCTTGGCATAGGTTAAGAGGGAGGGAGGCAGTTATTTATTTCTTTTTTTTTTAATTGAAGTGTATTTAATTCACAATGTTATGCTGGTTTCAGATGCACAACAAAGTGATTCAGTTATTTTCTTTTTCAGATTCTTTTCCATTGTAGGTTATTACAAGATACTGAATACAGTTCTCCTGTGCTCTGAAACTAAGTCCTTTTTGGTTATCTACTTTATACATAGCTCAGTTCAGTTCAGTCGCTCAGTCGTGTCCGACTCTTTGTGACCCCATGAATCGCAGCACACCTGTCCATCACCAACTCCCAGAATTCACTCAGACTCACGTCCATCGAGTCAGTGATGCCATCCAGCCATCTCATCCTCTGTCGTCCCCTTCTCCTCCTGCCCCCAATCCCTCCCAGCATCAGAGTCTTTTCCAATGAGTCAACTCTTCGCATGAGGTGCCCAAAGTACTGGAGCTTCAGCTTTAGCATCATTCCTTCCAAAGAAATCCCAGGGCTGATCTCCTTCAGAACGGACTGGTTGGATCTCCTTGCAGTTCAGGGGACTCTCAAGAGTCTTCTCCAACACCATACTTCAAAAGCATCAATTCTTCAGCACTCAGCCTTCTTCACAGTCCAACTCTCACATCCATACATGAAAACAGGAAAAACCATAGCCTTGACTAGACGGACCTTTGTTGGCAAAGTAATCTATCTGCTTTTGAATATGCTATCTAGGTTGGTCATAACTTTTCTTCCAAGGAATAAGTGTCTTTTAATTTCATGGCTGCAGTCACCATCTGCATAGTAGTGTGTATCAATTAATCCCAAAGTCCTAATTTATCCCTCTCCCCTTTCCCCTTTGGTAACCATAAGTTTGTTTTCTATGCTTACGAGTACATTTCTGTTTTGTACCTGAGTTTATTTGAATTGTTTTTTTTTTTTTTTTTTCAGATTCCACATATAAGTGATTGTTGTTGGTGTTCAGTTGCCCAGTCTTGTCTGACTCTTTGTGGGCTCAAGGCTTGCAGCACACCAGGCCTCCCTGTCCCCACCATCTCCTAAAGTTTGCCCAAGTTCATGTCCATTGCATCAGTGATGCCATCCACCCTTCTCATCCTCTGACACCCTCTTGTTCTCCCCTCAATCTTTGCCAGCATCAGGGACTTTTCTAATGAGTCAGCTGTTTACATCAGATGACCAAAATACTGGAGCTTCAGCTTCAGCATCAGTCCTTCCAATGAGTATTCAGAGTTGATTTCCCCTGCGATTGACTGGTTATATCTCCTTGCTGTTCAAGGGACTTTCAGGAGTCTTCTCCAGCACCATAGTTCAAAGGCATCAATTCTTTGGTGCTCTGCCTTCATTATGGTCCAGCTCTCACAACCGTATGTGACCGCTGGGAAGACCATAACCTTGACTATATGACCTTTGTCAGCGGAGTAATGTCTCTGCTTTTCAACACAGTTCCTAGGTTTGTCATAGCTTTCCTGCCAAGAAGCAATCGTCTTCTGATCTCATGGCTGCAGTCACCATCTGCAGTGATTTTAGAGCCTGCTGCTGCTGCTGCTGCTAAGTCGCGTCAGTCATGTCCGACTCTGTGCGACCCCATAGACAGCAGCCCACCAGGCTCCTCTGTCCCTGGAATTCTCCAGGCAAGAATACTGGAGTGGGTTGCCATTTCCTTCTCCAATGCATGAAAGTGAAATGTGAAAGTGAAGTCGCTTAGTCCTAAGTAGAGGAAATTGTCACCGCTTCTAACTTTTTCCCTTCCATTTGCTCAATGCTATGATCTTAGTTTTTTTAAGATTTAGTTTTAAGCTGGCTCTTTCACTCTCCTCCTATCATGTAAGTGATATCATATGATATCTGTCTCTTTCTGGCTGACTTCAGTTACTATGATAATCTCTAGGTCCATCCATGTAGCTCTAAATGGCATTATTCTTTTATGGTTGAGTGATATCCCATTGTATTTTATACACACACACACACACACTGCATCTTCTTTTTCCATTCATCTGTCAATGGACACTTAGGTTGCTTCTATGTCTTGGCAATTGTGAACAGTGCTGCTATGGGAGTGTGCATATCTTTTCATATGATGGTTTTCTCCAGATATAGTCCCAGGAGAGGGATTTCTGGTTCATATAGTAATTCTATTTTCAAATTTGTAAGAAGCTTCCATAATGTTTTCCTTAGGGACATTTTTTTTCCTAAGGGACTTAGTATGTACTTGCGTGCTAAGTAGCTTCGGTCGTGTCTGACTCTGCAACCTAATGGACTGTAGCCCCCCAGGCTCACCTGTCTGTGGCCATTCTCCAGGCAAGAATACTAGAATGGGTTGCCGTTTCCTACTCCAGGAGATCTCCCTGATCCAGGGATCAAACTCACACCTCTTATGTTTCCTGCGTTGGCAGGCGGGTTCTTTACCACGAGTGCTGCCTGGGAAGCCCTGAGTTCCATAGGGAAGGGCAGTTATTTTTAACAAGACTGGAGCACCACCGGGAAGAAGGGGCAAGACTAGTAACAGCTGTGCTCCCTGGTAAGAGAGAACAAGCTGTCCAAAGTGTGTGTGCTGGGACTTCCCTGATGGTCCAGTGGTTGAAACTCCACACACACTTCCGATGCAAGGGGCATGGGGTTCGATCTCTGGTCAAGGGACTAAGATCCCACCTGCTGTGCCACACAGACCAAAACTATATATATATATATATAATCTGAAATTAAAAAGCAAAAAAAAAAAAAAAAGAGTGTGTGCTGACTAGCAGGAGATGACTTTCACCAGAGCGAACTTCAGGCAGTGGGGAGCAAGGTGCTGGTGAAGTGAAGGAAAAGTCGCTCAGCTGTGTCGGACTCTTGTGACCCCATGGACTATGCAGTCCTTAGAATCCTCCAGGCCAGAATACTGGAGGGGGGTATCCTTTCCCTTCTCCAAGGGATCTTCCCAACCCAGAGATTGAACCCAGCTCTCCCGCCTTGCAGACGGATTCTTTACCAGCTGCGCCACAAGGGAAGGCAGAGAATCCTGGAGTGGGTGGGTAGCCTTCCCTTCTTCAGTGGATTTTCCTGACCCAGGAATCGAATCGGGCTCTCCTGCATTGCAAGTGGATTTTTTACCAACTGAGCTATAAGGGAAGCCCCCAAACTCCTCCCTGCCCCATTCAGAAGTACTGACCATCAGAAGGCTGGCCTGAGGGAAGTCTGTCCAGCAAAGAGGTGGAGGAAGACTGTGCCTGTGAAACAGCAGGAGAGTTAGGAAGTCAGGGAGCCTGGGACACTAGGAAAGAGGTTGCCATGATGAGGGTCAGCCACAGGAGAATGGGGACATGTCTATCAGAGGTGTCTGGATACAGGGGGTTCAAGGCCGAGTCCCAGGCCCGGTTAAGCCATTCTCAGAACTGAGGCTCAAGGTCAGGGGCTCACGGTGGGAAGGATGGCTGATTGCAAACTAAGGCCACTTGGTTTAGCAAATGAAATTAGAAAACACCCAATTAAACTTCAGATAAAGAACAGATTGACTTTTAGTTTTTATATTCCCTGCAATATTTGGGATACACTTCTGCTGAAAATGTGTTGCTTCTCTGAAATTCAAATTTAACAGTGTCCTGTATTTCATCTGGCAACTCTTCTGAAATAAGAGATTGAAGATCCTTCCATTCCTCCTCCTCATGTGGTCAGAAGGGGATAGTGTACATTGTGAGGGGTTTTGAAAGTAAGTAGGGTCCAGCCAACTCTGGCAGACACAGCATTTTCTCCTATCACCTGGGCATCTCTAGATGCTTCTGTCAGTCAAATCCTAGGGGGAGGGGCAAAGTCAAGTGCAAGGTGATTGAGGTTAGAACCTAGATGATGCCAAACCCAAAGATGTGGGGCTAAAGCCCTGGTTTCCAGACCAGTGACTGGGAAATCTTGTGAAGTGAGAAAGACTGAAAGCAGGACCATCTTGAAAGAGGAAGGCAATAACTGGTCAGAGTCGGGCCATCCAGCTGCCCAGCTAGAATATAGATCTGAGGCTCTCTCTCCCACGTGCCGGAGGCTGGAGGCTTGCGGGAGGGGATCAGAGCCCCAGGCTATACTTTCCCAAAAGAGGAGTTTGGGTCATCTGCTTCCAGATGAGGTCATACACACACAGAATTCTCAGCCTTGGGAGGCACTGGTTCCTGGGTCTGAACCTCAACTCTGCTTGAGGCTTCAAAAACAGCCTCAGACGTTTTTGCATATGGCATTACTCCTTTTAATTTTTACAGCAATCCTTTGTAAGACTGAAATTGGTTCTAACACCCCACTTTACGGATAAGGATCTGAGGCTTAAAGAAGCAAGGAAACCTGTCCAAGGTCACCCAGTATTAAGTGATGACATGGGAAGGATCCGAAATCCTCCCTTTTCTACTGCCCCAGGAGCCTGTCAAGAGCAAAGTGGGAGAGTCCCAAACCTCAAGGCAGAAGGTCTCTGCCCCAGCCCTGCTGCTGCTGCTGCTAAGTCGCTTCAGTCGTGTCCGACTCTGTGTGACCCTATAGACTGGACTATGCAGCCCACCAGGCTCTGCCATCCCTGGGATTCTCCAGGCAAGAACACTGGAGTGGGTTGCCATGTCCTTCTCCAATACATGAAAGTGAAAAGTGAAAGTGAAGCCGCTCAGTCGTGTCCAACTCTTAGCGACCCCATGGACTGCAGCGCACCAGGCTCCTCCGTCCATGAGATTTTCCAGGCAGGAGTACTGGAGTGGGGTGCCATTGTCCTAGCTCTGTTCAACCACCAGCCAGCTGTTTCATCACAAGTCAGATTCTGAAGTTGAAATACAGGATCTTAACTACACCCTCCAGTTCTTTCAAGTGCAGACAAACAGCTCAGATCATGGGCTCTGAGTCAGAGTCAAATCCTACCACTTTCGGAGTCGACATGTGTTTTAACTCTGGATTCTATTTATCTCCACTGTGAAGAGAATTTGTGCTTGGTAAACATTCCTCTTATCCTGTCTTCAAGTGTTTTGATGCTTCTGCAGCTTGGAGGCTAGCCTGCAGGCTCTGGGTAAGGACTGCCTATCAAGACCAAGCATTGCGCCTCCAGCCTCCAGAGAGGGCCAGAGTGGCAAAGCAGAGTGGTAAACATGTCCACAGCAGCCACTTTCCTGGGATTTTCCCTCACAAAAATTGTGCACAGCTTCGCACAGCACTGGAAATCCAGTCTCTTCTGCACCATGCCTGTGTGACCTGGCCCCCTTCCGGATCCCACCCCACCTCCTCTTTCCTCGTTATTCAAGCCACAGCAGTGCTCCTGGGGCTCTCAATATGGGAGCTCTTCCCGGCCTCGGGCCCGTCCTGCACCCTGTCCCCCAGGTTCCCATGTCCAAGTACCAGCTCTGAGGTCTCCTACCCAAGGTGGTCTTTTCACACCACCAAGCTCATTGCTCAAACTCATGTCCAGTGAGTCAGTGATGCTATCTGACCACCTCTTCCTCTGCCACCCCCTTATCCTCTCACCTGCAATCTTTCCTAGCATCAGGGTCTTTTCCCATGACTTAGCTCTTTGCATCAGATGGCAGGAGCATGGATGTCCAGGGCTTACTTGAATTTTTCTTTTTGATCCCCACCGAACTGTCCCATGAGGATAGGTATCTGGACCATCTTGGTGATCCCTGTATCCCCAACATATAAGGAGGATTGCCTGGTATGTTCAGAGCAGTCACTCAGTCGTGTCTGACTCTTTGCGACCCCATGGACTGCAGTATGCCAGGCTTCCCTGTCCATCACCAACTCCCAGACTTTACTTAAACTCATGCCCATTGAGTCGGTGATGCCATCCAACCATCTCTCTCCTCCCGCCTTCAATCTTTCCCAGCCTCAGGGTCTTTTCCAGTGAGTCAGTTCTTCCCATCAGGTGGCCAAAGTATTGGAGTTTCAGCTTCAGCATCACTCCTTCTCATGAATATTCAGGACTGATTTCCTTTAGGATGGACTGGTTGGATCTTCTTGCAATCCAAGGAACCCTGAAGAGTCTTTTCCAACACCACAGTTCAAAAGCATCAATTCTTCGGCACTCAGCTTTCTTTATAAACCAAGTCTCACATCCATACATGACTACTGGAAAAACCATAGCTTTAACTAGACAGACTTTTGTTGGCAAAGTAATGTCTCTGTTTTTTAATATGCTGTCTAGGTTGGTCATAACTTTTCTTCCAAGGAGTAAGCGTCTTTTAATTTCATGGCTGCAATCACTATCTGCAGTGATTTTTGAGCCCAAAAAATAAGTGTCTCACTGTTTTCATTGTTCACCCATCTATTTGCCATGAAGTGATGGGACCAGATGCCATGATCTTAATTTTCTGAATGTTGAGTTTTAAGCCAACTTTTTCACTCTCCTCTTTCCCTTTCAACAAGAGGCATTTTAGTTCTTCACTTTCTGCCATAAGGGTGGTGTCATCTGCATATCTGAGGTTATTGATATTTCTCCCAGCAATCTTGATTCCAGCTTGTGCTTCATCCAGCCCAGCATTTCTCATGATGTACTCTGCATATAAGTTAAATAAGCAGGCTGACAATATACAGCCTTGACATACTCCTTTCCCTATTTGAAACCAGTCTGTTGTTCCATGTCCAGTTCTAACTGTTGCTTCCTGACCTGCATACATATTTCTCAAGAGGCAGGTCAGGTGGTCTGATATTCCCGTCTCTTTCAGAATTTTCCACAGTTTGTTGTGATCCACACAGTCAAAGGCTTTGACATAGTCAGTAAAGCTGAAGTAGATGTTTTTCTGGAACTCTCTTGCTTTTTCCATGATCCAGCAAATGTTTGCAGTTTGATCTCTGATTCCTCTGCCTTTTCTAAATCCAGTTTGACTGGAAGTTCTTAGTTCACGTACTGCTGAAGCCTGGCTTGGAGAATTTTGAGCATTACTTTACTAGGGTGTGAGATGAGTGCAATTGTGCAGTAGTTTGAGCATTCTTTAGCATTGTCTTTCTTTGGGATTGGAATGGAAACTGACTTTTTCCAGTCCTGTGCCCACTGCTGAGTTTTCCAAATTTGCTGGCATTGAGTTTAGCACTTTCCCACCATCATCTTTTAGGATTTAATAGCTCTACTGGAATCCCATCACCTCCACTAGCTTTGTTCATAGTGATGCTTCCTAAGGCCCACTTGACTTCACATTCCCGGATGGCTGGCTCTAGGTGAGGGGTATGTGCCTGGTATGTAGCAGTGCTCAATAAGTTTGTGCCAGTTAATGAATGAATGAATGAACCCATCCATCCACCCTTCCATCTTGGTGTCTCTGGTTGCATTCTTTTCTCCCTTTCTATCTCCCTGCCAGGCCCGCTCAGACTGACCCTTGGTTCCAGCTCTGTGGGGTCTAGGCTTCCCTCCACCTCAGGTCTCCATGGCTTGATGCTCCGTGATGTGCTGTCCATCAATCCCACTCCTGACTTCAGGCCCAGATCCAAGATTTCCCAGGCTGGGCTTCAAGGCCGCCCTTGAGAGAAGTCAGACACAGAAGAAGCAATGGAAGGCTACCCGCATCCCCTCCTGGCTGAGGAGAGAGGAGTCTGATCTCTCCCGGCTGAGATCTGGCTGGCTGGTCCAGGGTGGATAATTTCTAAGGGTGCTGGGAAGGGGGACTAAGCCTGAAGGTAGGAGGGGAGGAGGGATCTCTGAACAGCATCGCTCATCAGAAACATATGCTCCCTCCCTGATCCTTCTGGGGTCCACGCGCCTCACTCTCCTCCTGCAGAGCATGACTCAGCCCCGATACTGCACCACACCCAGAGGTGGGTACGGCTGACAGACTAATCACCCCCTTTGCTGTGACTCAGAGTCCCGCTCCCCCTTGCCGCCCGCCTGTCTGCCGTCAGCTCATCAGAGCCATCCAGGGATGTTTACCATCACCTCCAGCCATGCATAATTCATCAGCCTCCCTCTTTCCTGTGGCCATCTTTCCCTGCCTCCCTCCATCATTCAGGCAAGCTGAGTCCTCTCCCTCTGAGGGCTCTGAGAACACAGAAGCCCCTGGCTTCCTGAGAAGGCTGCCTTGTGAGAAAACACCTCTAGACTAGGATGGAAGGGGTGGGAGGCACCTGAATGAGACAAGTGTGCATCCGGGAGAAGCATCACCACACACCGCTGCCCCCTTCCCAGCTCCTCCCTGCCCACGGGGTCTACTCCCATATCGTCCATCCTGGAAACTGGGACAGTCAGCAGGTCAGCCTCAGCAGGCAGGAAGGAGGCTGGATTAGCACTGGGGAGATACTGGAAGGAATGTGACTGGGCATTCTGCTGCCTTGCTGCAGTCAGTTAGCATCGACCAGTGTTCTTCTTCGAGTGTTGCCCAGAATAGTTGCCATGTGAAGTGCGCTTTTAATTATCCCAAGGTGGTGACTTGCTGCAGCCTGACCCTGGCCCCTCCCAGCTGCCAGCTGAGCTGACAGAGACCCCCGACCTCAGGAAGCATCTCATCCCTGGAGGCCCTCCTGCCAGGACCCCAGGGAGCTCAGTCCTCCCAGGGGGTGTGTTTAGAAGTCACCTTGAGCCCCAGGCCTGGGATGTATCTGGGAGAGCCTGAAGGGAGCCTGGGTGGGAGAGGTGGGGCCTGTCACTGCACTTGATCATGGACTCCCACGGTTCACACTGGAGGAAAAGCAGCCCCAGCAGGGGCAGGGACTCCTCAGGGACTCATCAACCACGAGGCCTAGTGCCTCCCCCGACTCCCTTTGGCGAGGGCCAGCCCTGATTCTCAAAACACAGCAACAGCGCTGCTCTGAGAACGTTGCATGTGTTGACTCACTGCATCTCACAGTGACGTAGGTATGCGTGCTTGCTAAGTCGCTTCAGTTGTGTCCAACTCTTTGCACCCTGCTGGACTGTAGCCCGCCAGGCTCCTCTGTCCATGGGATTCTCCAGGCAAGAATACTGGAGTGGGTTGCCATGCCCTCCTCCAGGGGATCTTCCCAACCCAGGGATCCAACCTGAGTCTCATGTCTCCTGCGTTGGCAGGTGGGTTCTTTACCACTAGCGCCACATGGAAAACATAGGTACAGTTCTGGTCATTTTAGAGGGGAGGGAACTGAGGCACAACCAGGCCATCAGTGGCATGCTCAGAGTCATACAGCTGGAGGGAAATCCAGGAGAGCCCAGCTCAGGGACGCGCTGTTAACAATGGCATCCCCACAGCCCCTCACCTGTAGCTGTAGGCGACCACTAATCCGCATGACATCTTCATAGATTTGCCTAATCCTGACATTTCATATGAACAGAATCATACCATATACCTGGATTCTTTCACTTAGCATGTCGATTTCAAGGAAGACCTATGTTATAACATGTATTTACTTCATTCCTATTTATGGCTGAGCATCCAATCCCAAAGAAAGGCAGTGCCAAAGAATGCGCAAACTACCGCACAATTGCACTCATCTCACACACTAATAAAGTAATGCTCAAAATTCTCCAAGCCAGGCTTCAGAAATATGTGAACTGTGAACTTCCAGATGTTCAAGCTGGTTTTAGAAAAGGCAGAGGAACCAGAGATCAAATTGCCAACATCCGCTGGATCATGGAAAAAGCAAGAGAGTTCCAGAAAAACATCTATTTCTGCTTGATTGACTATGCCAAAGCCTTTGACTGTGTGGATCACAACAAACTGTGGAAAATTCTGAAAGAGATGGGAATACCAGACCACCTGACCTGCCTCTTGAGAAACCTGTATACAGGTCAGGAAGCAACAGTTAGAACTGAACATGGAACAATAGACTGGTTCCAAATAGGGAAAGGAGTACGTCAAGGCTGTATATTGTCAGCCTGCTTATTTAACTTCTATGCAGAGTACATCATGAGAAACGCTGGGCTGGATGAAGCACAAGCTAGAGTCAAGATTGCTGGGAGAAATATCAATAACCTCAGATATGCAGATGACACCACCCTTATGGCAGAAAGTGAAGAGGAACTAAAAAGCCTCTAGATGAAAGTGAAAGAAGAGAATGAAAAAGTCGGCTGAAAGCTCAACATTCGGAAAACTAAGATCATGGCATCTGGTCCCATCACTTCATGGGAAATAGATGGGGAAACAGTGGAAACAGTGGTTGACTTTATTTTTCTGGGCTCCAAAATCACTGCAGATGGTGACTGCAGCCATGAAATTAAAAGATGCTTACGCCTTGGAAGAAAAGTTATGACCAACCTAGACAGCATGTTAAAAAGCAGAGACGTTACTTTGTCAACAAAGGTCCATCTAGTCAAGGCTATGGTTTTTCCAGTGGTCATGTATGGATGTGAGAGTTGGACTATAAAGAAGGCTGAGCGCCGAAGAATTGATGCTTTTGAACTGTGGTGTTGGAGAAGACTCTTGAGTCCCTTGGACTGCGAGGAGATCCAACCAGTCCATTCTAAAGGAGATCAGCCCTGTGTGTTCTTTGGAAGGACTGATGCTAAGGCTGAAACTCCAATACTTTGGCCACCTGATGCGGAGAGCTGACTCACTTGAAAAGACCCTGGTGCTTGGAAAGATTGAGGGCAGGAGGAGAAGGGGATGACAGAGGATGAGATGGTTGGATGGCATCACCGACTCAATGGACATGGGTTTGGGTGAACTCTGGGAGTTGGTGATGGAGAGGGAGGCCTGGCCTACTGTGGTTCATGGGGTCACAAAGGGTCAGACATGACTGAACGACTGAACTGAACTGAGGGCTTCCCCGGTGGCTCAGATGATAAAGAATCTGCCTGCAATGCAGGAGACCCGGGTTTCATCCCTGGGTTGGGAAGATCTCCTGGAGAAGGGAACAGCTACCCACTCCAGTATTCTGACCTGGAGAATCCCATGGACAGAGGAACCTGATGGGCTACAGTCCATGAGGTCACAAAGAGTCAGATACAATTAAACAACTAACACACACAGTATTCCATTGTCCAGCCAGACCACATTTTATGTTCATTAGCTGATGGACATTTGGGTTGTCTCCACTTTTTGGTGATCATGAATAATGCTATTAAGAACATCTGTGTTCAAGTTTTATATAGAAATATGTCTTTAATTGTCTTCAATATGTATTTAGAAATGGAGTTTCTGGGTTATGGGATAACTCTATGTTTAACCTTTTGATGAAGCATCAATGTTTTCCCAAATGACTGTACCATTTTTCATCCTCACCAGCAGGGTGTGAGAGCTCCATCAGACAGGACGAGAGGTGGTGTCACACCCTCACCATCACTCACTCTTCTTTGTCTGCTTTATTAGAGCCAGCTCTCTGTGGAGCTGTATCTCCTTGTGGGTTTTGATTTGCATTTCCCTAATGGCTCATGATCTCGAGCATCCTTCCATGTGCTTATCAACCGTTTATATATCTTCTAAGAAGGAATGTCTCTTCAGATTCTTTGTTCATTCTTTAATTGGGTGACTTGTCTTTTTATAATTATGTTGTATGAAAGTGAAAGTCGCTCAGTCGTGTCCAACTCTTTGCGACCCCATGGACTATACAGTCCATGGAATTCTCCAGGCCAGAATACTGGAGTGGGTAGCCTTTCCCTTCTCCAGGGGATCTTCCCAACCCAGGGATCGAGCCCAGGTCTCCCACATTGTATGAGCTATTTATATATTTGGAATATGATACCCTTACCAGATATATAGTTTGCAAATATATTCTTATATCTTGTGGATTCTTTTCACTTTCTTGATAGTGTTCTTTGCAACATAAAAAACAAAAAGCATTTTGATAAAGTCTGATTTATCTTCTTTTTTTGCTTGTGTATTTGGTGCCATAACTGAAAACTGTTGTGTGATTTAAGGTCATAAAGATTTATGCCTTTATTTATTCAGCCTTTACATTTAAGTCTTTAATCCATTTTGAGTTAATTTTTTAATTCAGTGTGAGGAAGGGGTCTCACTTTATTTTGCCAGTGGCTACCCCATGTCCCATGTCATTTGTTTTTGTAAATAAAGTTTTATTGGAACAGAAAACACCCATTCATTTACATATTATAAGGCTGCTTCCATGATGATACAGTGGGAGAGTTGAGTAGTCACAGAGACCACAAGGCTCATAAGGTTCAACTATTAACTGTATCAACATTCACATAAATAAAGAAATTGCTGCCCCCTGCTTTAAATATTGCCAAATAGATAAATAAATGAATAAATAAAATTTAATTAGTATATAAATGTATGACTATTAATAGTACTTTCATAGCACAGAGAAAAAATGTTCCTAGCTCTCGCTAAGAGCAAACAGCATCAGTGCCTTATAGCAGAACAACGTTCTCACATGGAAACCATGAACCTGGAGATGTGAGTTCAAGTCTCGGCTTTGCGCCTTATTTAAGTCTTCTTGGGAAGGAACCATTAATGTCATTCTCCCTAAATCCCATGTCCCTGGACTCTGTCAGAAGGTGCTGACCATGCCGGAGCTCTGGTGCAGCTGGGGCGTCTGAATCCCTCTTTGCATGTTCCCGTCTGCCTTGTCAGTGTGCTCCTCACGGGATGCCCCAAGTGCGAGGATGCAGAGGTGAGCACAGGGAGGCGACGTCTGTGGCTTCTTTCTGTAGCAGGTGATGGGCGCTGCTCATCTGTCCATGAGGGTCCGAAAACCATTGTGTTCGCCCTCCAAGAGCCATCTCCCCAGTGGAACTTCAGCTCCTCAGGTGGAGACCAATACTCCTTCCCTGTGTCCTGGTGCCTGCCTGCCTTCACAATCAATTTCAAAACCTTTCTAATTGGGCTTTTGCTTGGCCCTTTGTTAAAATGTCCCACAGATGCTCAAAGAGGTTGGTCTCGGGAATTTGACAGTGATGGTTTCTCATCTTCCTTTTCCTTGTGACTAGCTCCGCAGCCTTGGCACATTCACTTTATTCTCTTTGAGCCTTAAGTTCGTCCTCTGAGGAATGGGGAGAATGATCAATCTATAAGGCTATTGTAAAAATGGACATAGATAGCCTAGATAAAACATCATCCTGTAGGTTCTGGTGTGTTGGAGGGGAACAGGAAATACGAATCGTTGACAAATTCATATCCCTCTTAAAAGTGGTTAATCCTCAGCCAAACTGACCCAGATAGAGCAGCAAATAAATGAATTTTCCATTAAGCCTTTTCTGTCCCTCTGTAAGTGTTTGTTCCCCCTTCTGTGCTCATATAACATGTCATATCTTCATGGCAGAATTTTTGCCCTAAATCTCTATCTCCTAGATACTAACTGTCTTCAGATAACCAAGGTCTAGAATAGTAGCTGGCACATAATGCTCTCAATAAATGTCTGAATGTCAGCATTCACTTGATGGATTCTTTTCTTCCCATGTGACTGATATGTCCTAAGGACCACACATCCAGAAATCGCTGGGATCCAAATGAATAATGTTCTTTGGGTCCAAGGTTGCTACTCTAAGGTAATGGGAGGATCAGAAAAAATTCAAGAAGCACATTTCAGCAACCAACTCTTTCTTAAGACTTGGAATAGATTTTGTGAGCCGTGATCTCCACATCGGACACGACTGAGCGACTGAATTGAACTGAACTCCGTGTCTAGGTCCAGGGCATTTCTAGACCTCATCTTTCCACCCAGTTCATTCAGGCCTGCCCCAAGAAGTACAGAGATCATTTCTGAAGCCCACCTTTTATGGAACAATTGGTAACTGGAGAGTGTTCAAGGAAGAAAACAGAAAGGTAAAATTCAGGAACAGCCAAAAGAAATATGGGATTGCAAGAAATTAGGAAGAAAACTCAGGAAACCTGGATAGATGGAAATTTAAAATATGTATACTTTTTGATCCCAAAAATCTCGCTCTAGGAATTCATCCTAAGGAATAATCATGTAAGTAGTCAAAGATAAATGCAGAAGTATTTTCATGGAAACATTGTGTTTTAAAAAGACATATATGTATAATACAACTGGAAACAACCAAAAATTCCATCAATAGAACACTATGGACCTATCCATACAATAAAACATGAAGCAGACATTAAAAACAATGAATTTAGGAACTTTCATAAACTGATGTGGGATGTGTACATTGGTACAGACATTTCAGGAAGGTGGCAATTTCACTCCTAGGTATTTACCTGAGAAAGATCTTTATACGTGTACCAAGAGGAACGCACGAAGCATTTCTATATGTAATGGCCCCAAACTGGAGACAGCCCAGAAGTTCATCAGCATTGGAATGGATAAATCAATTATTATGTAATCATACATTGGAACACTATAAAAAGAAAGGACACCTACACTGAACTGTAGATCAAACCAGTCAACCCTAAAGGAAATCAACCCTGAATGTTCCTTGGAAGGACTGATGCTGAAGCTCCAATACTTTGACCACCTGATGTGAAGAGCCGACTCTCTGGAAGAGACCCTGATGCTGGGAAAGACTGAGGGCAGGTGGAGAAGGGGGTGACAGAGGATGAGATGGTTGGATGGCATCACTGAGTCAATGGGCGTGAGTTTGAGCAAGCTCTGGGAGATGGTGATGGACAGGGAGGCCTGGCGTGCTGCAGTCCATGGGGTTGCAAAGAGCTGGACACAACTGAGTGGCTGAACAACAGCAAACACCCAACTACATAGATGTGTCTTATAGAATGTTGGGCAATAAGCCAACACTGAAGGATCCATAGTGTATGACTCCTTCCATGTGAAGTTCAAAATCAGCTAAAACTAATATATATTTGAAGTCAGGGGAATGAACATGCTTGGAGAGAAGGGATGGGGTAGTGATTGGCAGAGGATATGAGAAAACTGGATGGGAGGGAGAAAGGGTTGCAATGGTCCATGTATTGTTCTCAGTGGTGGTCACTATTTGTGGGCTTTTCTGTATTTTCTCAGAGAAGGGTATGCCAACCCACTCCAGTGTTCTTGCCTAGAGAATTCCCTGGACAGAGTAGCCTGGCAGGCTATATATTCTATTTCAATAAAAAAAAAAAGTTTAAAAAATCCACCATCTCTTAGAGGAAAGTAGATTATGAAACTACATATTTGTATTAATTTTTTTAATTTTTTAATTTAATTTTTTAAAATTATTTATTTTACGTTACAATACTGTATTGGTTTTGCCATACATTGACATGAATCTGCCATGGGTGTACATGAATTCAGAGTACAGTTGCTTTACAATGCTGTGTTAATTTCTACTGTATAGCAAAATGAATCAGCCATCCATACACATATACCCCATCCCTTTTGGACTTCTTTACATTCAGGTCGCTACAGTGCATTAAGTAGAGTTCCCAGCACTATATAGTCTCATTAGCTGTCTATTTTATACATAGTACCAATAAGTGTATATGTATCCATCCCAAGGGAGTTTGGGATTGGCAGGTATACTCTGCTATATTGAAATGGATAACCAACAAGGACCTACTGTAGAGCACAGGGAACTCTGCTCAATGTTAGGTAACAATGGAAAGGAATACGTGCATGTATATGAATAACTGAATCACTTTGCTGTGCACATGCAATGAACACAACATTTTTAATCAACTGCATTCTAATAAAATAAAACATTAAAAAAAACATTATGTAGTAATAGCTCATTTAGGCAAAAAAAGGAAAATGAACCCTGAATGGAAAATCCTGGAAAGATGCACCAAGATGTTAAGAGTGGCTCTAGTCGGCCGAGAGGTTTCATTGGCTGCCTTGTAGATTTCTATACTGTTGAATCTTTTACAGTATGTATTACTTTTTACACATAGGGAAGGCGCTTCTATTGTGAAAGATGAAGAAAGCAGAATCCTAATTCTGCCAGGTTGCTGGGTTGGTCAGCCCAGGGGAAACAGCAGAATGAGACTTATAATTCATGTAACTGAAGCTACCTCCTGTAGCTCCTGACCACAGCCTGCTGTCAGTGTGCGTTCTCCAACCTGGGGCATCAACATCTTTAACGCATCACCCCAGGTCCCCCAACTTTATTCCTGTTCATCTTCTCAGTTGCTAGGCAATATGTAATTAAATTTTGGAAAGCCTCTTCCACCCTGGATATATTATCCTGGAAATTGGACTTTGCATCTGGCAGTCTTAGAAAGCAAAATTCCACTCCCCTCAGCACCCCCACCCTCTGGCTTGCAACTGACTCACAATTTAATTAAAAAGATTCCAGGGACATCTGGTCTCCTTTTCTAGGAGTGAATTTGCAGTTGGCTTTTCTGGAGTGTTTTTGTTTGCAAGCCGTGGATTTATTTACAGAGGCAGAGACTCATTTTCCTCTGTTAGGTGTATCTTTGTGGTCTTTATTAACGCTGTGTTTTGTAAGCTGTGATCATTCCCCTGCGTTCGTCTGCTAATGGTCTGTTTTCCCCTGTGTTTCGCTCAGTCACTGAGTGACCTGATGCCGCTCAGATGCCTGCCACCCTGCTGACCCTGCCCAGAAGATAGGGTGCCTGTTCACTGCTGGGGAATCCAGAACATAGCCCCTACCCACCTCATCCCCCCTACCCATCCCCAGCCCCCATGCCCCTTGCCATCAAAAGGTCAACATCAACATCTTTGGTTGGCATTTTCTTTCTTAGTCACAAAATAAATACAGAAAGAGCTTTTAGAGAGAGAGATGCATGGCAGAGGAGAGTGGGGAAGACTGAACCAGAAGCTGGGGGGGTGATTTCTGGCACCCACTTCCCCTTTCTGGGCCTCTGTTCCACCTGTTAAATAGGTAGTTGGACTTTACTAGCATTTCCAAACATTAACTTCTTTTATACATGCATTATTTGCTCTGTATCTGCATACCTCCTATACTATTATTCATACAACATTTTTCTTTAAATTAACTCTCTTTTTTTCCCTTCATGTGTGTATTTATAATGGGAACTTTAAGTCACTATATAAAAGGTAAAATATTATCGTTCACCATGAATAGAAGGTAGCTGTAAAAATGAGTATAATGAAAACAAAACAGCGCTTCTAGCTTGTAGCTCAGTGTTGTTTTCTTCCAAGGCTCTGTGCCCAAGACTTGTTCTCTCTTTGTTAAAAAGGAAAATTAGCAAATGTTTAGAGACTTGTAAAAGGCATGTTAATACCACTTTGAGACCCTACCTGTAGATAAAACCAGAAGGACTGAAAGAGAGCTGAGAAGGAAGTCAGTGCTTGATTACAGGATAATAAAAAAAGAACAGTGACCCCGGTAATCTTGAAAGTCCTTTCTGGTTCTAGCAATCACGGGAGAACAGACTGTAGCTGAGGCTAATTACAGACTCTAGGAGTTGATGTTGAGTCCATTTCTGCCAGGCTTTCTCTGAGTTCTGACCACCTGTGAGCATGGGTGCCCAGGGAGGAGATGCTGTTAAACAATCTCTTTGATTAATCACTAATTCATTCACTCTTTCAGCTATGGAAGGCCTGGTTGAGTATTTGGGGACGAGCTGGGGACACCTACGTCAATGTGAGTTCAAATATGGGTCTGCCACTTAGTAGCTATTTTACCCTAAATACATTTTTGCACCTATTTCTCATCTAACGATTGGGATTAAGACGACTTATATGTGAGATGCATTTGTAAGGATTAAGTGGAATTGTATCTTCTTTGGTCCTGAGCCTTCACAGTCTTGTGGGGAAGACGGAAGCATAAAATTAAGCCAGCAGGGCAGCAGCGGAGACACAGAGGAGACTTGTGGACACAGAGGGAAGGCGAAAGTGGGAGAACTGAGGGGGCAGCATTGAATACGTGCATTGCCACATGCGGGAGTGGACGGCCGGTGGAAATGTCCTGTGTGATGTGGGGAGCTCAAATCCAGTGCTCTGTGACAACCTGGAAGGCTGGGACGGGGTGGGAGGGAGGGAGGTTCAAGAAGGAGGGGACGTCCAGTACCTGCGGGCTGATTCGTGTTGGTGTGTGGCAGAAACCAACACAACATTGTAAAGCAACTATCCTCCAATTAAAAAATAAATACATTTAAATAAAACACCCTAAACCAGAATACAGTGTGTTCCAGATATGGAGAGGATGTGACATAGTGTTTGGAGAACTCTGAGCATGGAGAAGCTGATGCTGCCGTGGACTTCATTTTCCCTGAGGCTTCATTTTCACTGATCTTGAAGGGAGGGGTTTCTTTCAAAGGAAAGATCACAGAAATGAAATACAGGGCGGAAAGAAAGCTTGAGGAAGAGTTTAAGGCAGTGGGACATGTGACCTAAGTCCAGAGAGCAGTGTCGTACAGATCAGACACAGGGGCCAGCTGATGCAGGAGAGACCAGAGAGGTGGGGAAGGGCTGCGTGTACAAGGAGTTAGATGCCACCTTGCTTATGCCACCGTCTCCACCTGCTCCGTATTGCTTTTTCCACTGGGCCTGAGTCAGAGGGAATTGTCGCTGAGGGTCTCTGTGCAAGGATATTTCATATATTGTAGCAAGAAACCATTTCTGGTCACAGCAGTATCTGAGTAAAAGTGCAGAACTTTGCTACGGGAAAGCAGTAGCGGAAGACAAATGTGGAAATGTATTCCTTTCACCCGATCAGTGGTGATCCTCTAGGAAGAGGATGGGATGGAAGGCATTCACCATAGATACAGGAGGGGGAGAAAGAGGATGAGAAGGAAAGAGGCAGGCTACCCCAAATCTTTGCCTAAAGAAAAGGCATGTTTTATAGTTTTCGTAATGATTCTCCTGTACTCTCTGCATTTCTAATGCAAGGGAAATGCTTGGTTATTAGATGCATGAGCCTCAGCAAACCTCAGTCACCTCACGGTTAGAATGGGAATAATCATCTCTGGATGGCTTCTATGGAAAGGCCACCGTGAAGCTCAAAATTAAGGAATGCATGTGAAACTACTTTGAAAGCTGTAAAATCCCACAATCAATGTGAAAAAGTATTCCATAGCTGTGATGTTACTGCGTAAACAATTTTGAATCCTGTATTTTTCATTTCACATTGGGCCCTAAACAGATCCCAAGTTTCTGGAAACTCTTTATACAATGCTGTCTTTTTAATGACTTCCTTCCAGCCCATAAAGTGGGTATGACCTAAGTTACTTAAACACTCCCTATTACTGGACATTAAGACTGTTTTCAATTTTATGCTCTCAAGTCTAATGTAAAAATACCCACCTCTGTACATACAAGGGGTTTTGTTCCTTTTTAACATCTCAGATGGTTATCTTGGCAGAGAATTATCGTGTTAAACAAGAATGAACAATTCGCAGATTTTGATACAGATGGACAGCTTGTGCTTCAGAAGGATGGTGCTAGTTCAGACTCCCACGTGTAGTACATGAGTATGGGCCCTGGATTTTCTGTGACCGAGGCTGTAAACCCCTGAGGATGGGGACCCCATCTTAATTGCTCATTCTTGCACCCCCCGCTTCCAAGGCAGTGTGGGAAATGTCACTGGGACACACTCATTAGTGCTGATAGAATAAATGGCCCACTGGCGTCTCCCTCACCAGACATGCACCTGTATACAGGACAGACTAACTTTGAACTTCATGGTGGTGTGGTGGTTTAGCTGCTAAGTAATGTCTGACTCTGTGACCCCATGGACTGTAGCCCACCAGGCTCCTCTGTCTGTGGGATTTCCCAGGCAAGAATACTGGAGGGGTTGTCATTCCTCCTCCAGGGGATCTTCCCAGCCCAGGGATCGAATCCAAGTCTCCGGCATTGCAGGCAGATTTTTTTTTACCAATGGAGCACCAAGGAAGCCCTAACTTTGAACGTCATAGTGACAGGGAAAAGTATATCCTGCAAAAAATGCACTTGTGCTATGGAATCAAAGCTCAGTAAAAACGTCAGCGTAGCAAGAAGTCTTAGAAGGCTCTGCTATGATTACACCATTCTGGTATTAGCTACCGTATCATTCTACCTGGGGAATTACTCAACCCATGGTCTAGCTTCTTAGAAACAAGTAACTTTCACATAGAAAAGTTTACCATTGGCAAGAAGTGCTCCGCCTAAGCTTTTTAATAACTTCAGCATTTCGTTCTCATTTCTGGGTAGAGTATATGCCCCCCAGGAAGGAGATGCGTTCGATCCCTTGCATCTGACTGCATTCGATCCCTTGCATCTGACTGCATAGGCCGTGACTGACTCTGTCCCAGAAAGGAGAGCAGCTCAAGAAATGAAGGCAGTGCATATCCTGTGACTTCATGTCTCAAGCTCAAAAACTCTGAGCAGCCTACCCTTCTCCTCCCCATCATCTCTGCTTACAGAGGAGAAAGTGAAAGGAAGGGCTCGTGTTTATTGAGCAGGAATTATGCCTTACCTCATTTCATCCTTAATGAGGCAAGGATTTTTTCATCCTTAGAAAAAATCAAGAATATAGGTACCATAATCTCCATGTCAAAGATGAGGAGAGCAGAGCTAAGCCATCCTCAGAGCCTCTCCTCCCAGCTGGCAGGTGGCAGAGTCAGAAGGCTAATGCCATGACCCCACGCTGCCGTCCCCAAGTCCCTCTGATGGCACGTAAGGAACATATGTAAGAAAAAACACCCCCACATTATCCTTGGTTCACATTGTCCCTCTCTTTGCCGACTGTGATTTTTGGATTTGCTGATTTCCAACCCTTACCTTCTTACTCACTCTGCCTTCGTGAGGCCTTTTCCTAGCAGCCCCAGTTAATGGGGACCTTGTTCTACGCTTAAGATTGACAACTGCTCCCAGTGTGACTGGGTGAGTCACTTAACCTCTTGACTTCAGTTGAGAAAGTGACACCCCCACCTCTTTTCTGACCTATCTTCCTTCCATCCTCCCCTTTCCCATCACCGATTCCTTTCTTTCCCTCTTTCTTTCAACACATCTTTGCTGAATGCATACCAAGCACTGAACGTTGGGCTAGACTGTACTGGGCTGCAGACAGAACTAGGAATCAAAGCCACGGTTTCTAGACGTGGAGAACCTCCTTTGTACCTTTTTGATCTGGGGCAAGTCATTCACCATGATTACTTCTTTTCAAAAAAAATTTTGGTTGCCCCACACAACGTGCACGATCTTAGTTCCCCGATCAAGATCGAACCAGCGCCTCCTGCAGTGGAAACGTGGAATCTTAACCACTGGACCACCAGGGAAGTCCTGACCATTATTACTTCCTGTATTGAGGTGAAATTCACATAAATAGCACACTAATATTTTCCTTTGCTCCTTATCTCATGCCTTTTAAAACTGTTAGGGGGATTTAAGCACGTGGACCCAGCCACCTAAAACCTGGCACAATGAATGACACATAATACACACTCAGTGAATGCTAATTCCATGAATGAATAGGTTTTATTCTCCCAAGGACAGTTTCAGTTCCTAGACAGTCTGGGCCATGTCAGTATCGGAGCTGGAAGGGACCTTGATGAACTTCTCAATCAGTTCATTCATGTGGCTGAACAGGGGCTCAAAGATCACACAGTCAGTGACAGGACTGGTCTCCCTACAACCCCCTTCCTTGTGTCCAGCATGGGGCAATGGTTGCCACGACCTTCAACAACCTGTATATGCTGTTCTAGAAATTAGGACCTGGGTGAATCAACAGAGATGCATATTATCCCTGGAGATTCCTAGAGGGAGCCCAAAGAGCTCATGGACAGAGCTTTTCCTTCTCTTCCTGATCCAACCCTGAGGGAAGGCATTTGAGGCCCTCGCAATGGCCGCCAAGCACCCGGGAGGTCAGAGAGCAGCAAAGGTGCCCCACAGAGCTGCCCAGCCCTCGACTGCCCAGGGGGGCTAAGGCTGCCTTTGATTCTTGAAGATGAATCAGCTGTGAAGCTGCTTCCACTAACCCTGGTGTTAATGAGGTCTTTGAACTAAACAAAATTCATATCTGTAGCTGAGAGCACAGAGGGAATTGCTCCTGGGTTAACAGCACAGAGACCTTCGTTAGCCATTTCTCTGTAACCAGCAGGCTGGACCCTGCACGGTGGCCTCACAGAGGCGTATAGAGAGGGGTCTTGCTATGGCGGAGATGGCATTGCAGATGTTTCTCCTTTCCCAGTATGAGATGTGGTTCCCTTATCTGTAGAGAGAGGTTAGTGTTCGCCCTTTTGTAGGTTGTTTGCTTACTTGCACAAATTAACACATGCCACGTGTGTGGGTCAGTGTCTTCCTCTGAGTAGATGACCTAAAATGAAAAAGAAGTGTGGACATGGGGTAGGGCCGAGCCTGGAGGGGGTTCCTTGGGGGATGTAGAACGGTGTCTACCCACCTGCCTATGGGAATTCTGCAGAGGATCCGAGCTCAGAGTCCTCCCAGGACTCAGTTCCCCCACAGGTGTTACCTGAACTGTCCTTAACACTCACTCAACAAACCCTTGATCCTAAGCCGGAGGAGCTGGACCGTGCTTTGCTGTTGAGGATGCTGACCTTGACTGAGCACTTGCCAAGTCCTGGCTTGGTTCCGGGTCATTCCACGTACCATATCAGAAAGAGAATCAGAACACCAAAACCCAGAGAGGGCAAATGATGAACCCCAGGCCCCACAGCCATCTGGGAGCAGATCAGGGTCTCCAGTCTGGGGTTGGCTAACTCTCAGCTTTTTCCCTGCCATGACAAGGAGCACGTTATGCTCATGTACTCATGTACACAGGGGGGATCTCAGAGTATCCCTCCCTCCCCACTCCCATCATCCCATCTACCTTCCCAAGCTCCTTGCCTTGGCCAGTTGGATTATCCACAAACATCTCTCCCTTGGCCAGACTTTCTGCTGCCTGCATGCCCTTCCACGCCTCCCCTTCTCCATCTTAGAGGAAGAATGCCGGTTGCTCGTCTAGTTGCCTAACTCGACTGTCTTCCCAGCAGGATCCTGAGTCAGAGGTTCCTCCTGCTTCCGTTGGTGACCCACAGCCAGAGGAAAGTGGCGTAGCAGCAGCCCCACCCAGCCCAGGAGACAGCACAGAGCTTTCTGAACATCAGCCACCCCCAGCTAACACACACGTGCAGGGGAGGACAACCCCATAAGGGGAAAGCTCATCCCAGGCTGATGACAAATGGGAGCTGGCCATGTGTGCGACAGAGGTCCCCAGATCTCAGCCCCGGCTGACTCAGCTGTGCACACACACCATTCGAACCATCCACGGAGGACGCTTGTTCAAGTGTCTTCCGCTTGGCACATCTGTACAGCATGTCGAGCACCTCTGCTCATTCTGCAGCTTCTCCTTAGAGAAACCACCTCCCCGACCCCACTGGCCCGTGCACCGTTGAATCCGAAGGCATCCTTCTCCGACCCAGGGTTCTGCTGTCCTCGGGAACAGAGGCGCGCGATTATGCGCATGCCCCCGGAGCATGCTCATTGAGCACCTATGCGCTTACGTGCCAACTGCTCCAGGGTGTGCGCATGCACACAGATACATAGGTACATGGTTGCGCACAACCCACACACCTGCACCAGTACAGGCCACACCGTGCACCTCAACCAGTAATAAAGACAACTGACTTTGTAGGGAGAACCCCTCTAAAGAGTCCACTCAAGAGCTTTGTGAATATGCAGAAGTGGTTTTTCCACTGGTTGAGAGAACTGTACCCTTATTGGGAGGCAGCAGGGATAGGGAAAGAAACATGGTTTTGCAGTCAGACGGCCCTGAATGTGAATGCTGACTCCCCAGGCATCCCGGAAAAGTCACTTAACCTTTCTGTATTTCCGTTCCTAGGCCATAAAATCTTAGGCATTGATGTACATTGGGTTTCCCCCGTGACTCAAATGGTAAAGAATCCGCCTGCAATGTGGAAGATCCAGGTTCAATCCCTGGGTCGGGAAGACCCCCTGGAGAAGGGAATGGCTACCCACTCCAGTATTCTTGCCTGTAGAATCCCCACAGAGAGAGGAGCTTGGGGGGCTACAGCCCATGGGGCTGCAAGGAGTTAGACAAGACTGAACAACTAACACTTTCACTAATGTACACTAAACTTGGGTGTGGACTGAGATAACCCATGTAATATCCAGCATTGTGCCTTCACATAGCGGATGCTTGGACACCAGCTCCCTCCTGCCATTTTTTCACCACCTGTATTAGGTGGTCAACAGCCTCCAATCATCAATAGGAAGGGGAGCATAGGTCATTCTGAGGCCAGTGGAGAAGGTTAAGCCAATATCTACCTATCCCCTGCTGCCCCTGCAGATCTTCTTCCCCACTATTCAGTTCAGTTCAGTTCAGTCGCTCAGTCGTGTCCGACTCTTTGCGACCCCATGAATCGCAGCATGCCAGGCCTCCTTGTCCATCACCAACTCCCGGAGTTCACTCAGACTCATGTCCATCGAGTCGGTGATGCCATCCAGCCATCTCATCCTCTGTCGTCCCCTTCTCCTCCTGCCCCCAGTCCCTCCCAGCATCAGAGTCTTTTCCAATGAGTCAACTCTTTGCATGAGGTGGCCAAAGTGCTGGAGTTTCATAGGAGACTATAATCTACACTGATCAAGGATAAAGACTCAGAGAAAAAGTTCCTGCTCCACTGATTTCTAGGGTTTTATGTATCCAGAAGATTCATTAAGGACTGAGCCTCTTTGGCAAAGGGCTTCATTGCCCTCCCAGCTTTCCTTATTAAAAAACAGCCACACTTGATGATGGATGGAAGCAGGGCTCCTCGCTCTGCTTGCATGTCTGGCTGGCTGACTAGCATCCTTGCTCTGCTGAAACTCAGGAGAGAAGCTGAGCTTATTTGGTGCAAGTGTTGCAAGCCAGGCCTGAGTCACTGGTGCAGGCTAGGGGCACTGGGAGCTACACATCTCGTGCTTGGCATGCATCCCAGTGCAAGGGAAACTGATAGCTGGGTGGCACATCTCATCTGACTCCTGGAGGTGGACACTCTGGCTTCAGCCTTGGAAATGGGACTTCTCAGGACTTCTCATTGAGTTGTTCTTTTCAATTTCCCACCATTACTCTGTGGACAGAGCAGATCGGGTGTTATCCCATTTGGGAGATGCGCAAACTGAGTTTTCTAAAAGGCTGATCATCCTTTTAGAGAAGTTGCCGGGGTCCAGCCCTGGTGGATCCAGGGTAATTCGGAGGGGAGACAGAGTAGGCGTCCTAGGAAAGAACTTATTTAATTACAGATATAAAGAGAGATTAGAAAAGGATAGTGTAGTGGAAATATTAGTGGAGAAAAAGATGTTGAATAACTTGGTTTACATGGAATACCAATAAAACTCCAAGACAAGGAGTTTGCACCACCTACGTAGGCCACAGGCGTCTTTCCGTTCTCCCGAAGGAGAGGAGACACTGAGTCCTCCCTGGTCAGATCTTAGAAGCCCAGGCAAAATTAGCAGGCTTGGCAAGTATCCACGCTCCAGATGGGAATTCAGCCAGAAGGGGAAAGAAAGAACGACATGGGGGAATCAGTCTTTCCAGAAACTGATCTGTTTTCTTTATTTTCAGGTTTGCTTATATACTTTTTGTTATACATTGGGATGAATACAGAGTCACGCAGGGTCAACAGACCTGACCTTTATCAAAATCAGGTGCTTCATATAAATGTATACAAAGGTCTTATGGGTTTTACATGATCTTCTGGCCATGAGGCCTGCTGACATTTTATGGCCCTTTCTGATAACGGTCAGTCAACCAGAAAACTTATTTTTTCCAGGGGTAACTTTTTTCTTAAACTAGGCGCCATCCTCCGAAGGCACCAGATAAAGTTGCATTCCTACAGGGTGAGTGTGCAGGGGGTTATAATCAAGAAAAGGAATTTACTTAGCCTAAGGTTTAACATGATTAATATCAAAGGTTAATACTTATTTCTCCCATATGCTAGTTATATTCATTATAAGGGCAGGGAATATGGAGATTTAGCAGCAAATATTGGCTCAACAAATGAAAAACCCTCCACTAATATAATTTCTAGTCAACCCACTATACTATACTAATAATTTTTTAACTTCTCAAAAGAATCTGTATTTAGAAAGTTTACAGCATCTCGTGCCTCTCACGGTTGGGAGGCTGTAAACAATCACATGTGGCTGGACGAACCTGCTTAGGCAGGCTAGAGAACCTTCAGAGGAGTTTGTAAGTTGAAACACTCTTGTCACGCCCAGGAATTTTTATTAACTTGGAGCTGTAAGTTAACTCCTTCTCCGAAAGAGGTGGTGAGGGTCAGCCCCCCGTAAAGTCAGAGGTGTAGGTGAGAGCATAGAACAATAAAGTAGGCAGACTCTGGTTTTGGGGGTAGATGCTCAGTAACAGGGGGTCTCCTGAGGCTCGATCCCACCTGTGTCTAATGCCAAGCCTCCTTCCTCACGACCTTTGCCACGGGCAGAGTTCCTCACGCTGGCTCCCGGCAAGAAGTAGCTCTCTGCTGTAGATTGTTTTGCTCCCCCGGGGGACATATGGCAATGTCTGGAAACATTTTTGGTTATCACGACTGTAGGAGATTCTGGCATCTCCTGGAGAGAAGCCAGAGATGCTGCTAAGCATCCTACACGGCTTAGAACAGCCCCCACAACGCAGAAGCACCCAGTCCAAAAAAGTCGATAGTACTGAAGCTGAGAACCCCGATTTACATCTTCAAACATATCTGCATCTTCTAGAATAAGAGGCGTGGGGTTTAGAGAGAGACCTTTCTTTTCGTTGTTTCTGTTTTTTGTTTTTGAAAACTGACACTGAGTTAGACAGGAGGCTTCCTTCTCTTTCACACTGGATGCCCCATCAGAAAGGCTAACTCCCACTGGCTTCTCCCAGGGTTGCCCCAGCATCATTGTCTCTGCCGTGCCAGCCCCGTCTTCTTGGCTGGTGGCAGGAGAGTGCAGGAAGGAGTCCTCCTTGGACCACCCTGAGTGCTTGCTCTTGCCCTGTCCCAGTGGTTCAAGGAGGAGGCAGTTCCTCCCATCACCCTCAATTTCTGGAAGAGAACTTTGAAGTCATTTGGTTCCCTGTACCCTTCTTGGGATCTCCATCTTTTAGGGGTGGGGAAAGGGAGGCCCAGAGTCACTTGGTACCAATAGAACCACATCTTTTAACTCCCCAACCAGGGCTCTTTCCACAGCATCCTCTGCCCATCCACCCAGACCCCTGGTGCTGACTGACGCTAGATGTGGTTTTCCCAACCCTGCCCTGGGCTGGGTTGACCAGGTCCAAGTCATTTTGCTGGGATTGGGAGGTCTGGGCTCAGGTAAAGGCTATGAGATGCTACAGGCCAGGAGTGCCAGGAAATAATGTGATCCAATGACCTGAGCAGAAAACTCAGGCTCATTCTGGCAACAGCAGCTCTGGATACCCGGGGGCTCAGAGCAGAACACCTGCAACTTTTGATAGATTCCATTCTGTCTCGAGAACCAGCAACAATTTTACCCACAGAAAATATGACTCTATTATATGCTTGCTCTCCAATCACAACCCAGAGAAAACATGCCCATGAACAAGTACCCCACACCCACTCTCAAAACAAAACCCAACAACGGGCTGTCAGATGAAGCACATCCACAGTTTTCAAGTTCTCCCCTTAACATCTATTTGCTATTGTTTGCTCCCTTTGTCATCGGTGGGTATGTGCTAGCAGACAAGTGGTAATTGCTGCCAGGGGCTTAAGGAAATTTATGCGAGAACTAAACATGAAAAAAAAATAGGTATCCATTAACTGTTTTCTGGGTGTTAGGGAAATGAGAGCAAATAGGGGATGGAGCCCAGGGTACTTTGGTCCAGGTCATTGCACTGCAGTCTTTATTTCACTTTTTAAAATTTCATTTATTTGGCTGCACTGGATCTTAGCTTGCAGCATGCAGGATCTTTGATCTTCATTTCATCGTGCAAACTCTTAGTTGCAGCATGTGGGATGTAGTTCCCTGACCAGGGATCAAACCCTGGTCCCCTGCATCGGGAGTGCAGAGTCTCAGCCACTGGACCATCAGGGAAGTCCCGCACTGTATCTTCTCTCTGAAGGATGCCCGGAAGGTCTCCTGAACGTACAATTTAGTGGGATGAAGTGGCTGTGACACAGGCGTGTTTGTCTGCACGGCCTGATCCCCTGCCACTCCTCCCCAGCCTCAATCCTGATTCCCAAACCCCAGCCTGCCATCATTCCTACTTATTTGGAGCACCAGGGGGAACAGTGGTGGGGCAGCGGGAGGCACAGTTAGACACGAAGCTATGATAAGGCTGGGACTATCTCTCAGGATGTGTTTCTTGCAAGAAACAACACACCTTTCATGTATCAGAATTCATGTATCAGAATTCAGTTTGAGTCCCTGCTGCCTCTGACTTTATAATTGCTCAGAAGTCTTAACAGCATCTGCTGATTTCTCTGCCTCCTTCCTTAGCTCCGTCCAATCCCCACTGCAGCAAGAGTGACCTCCCTAAAATGCAAATCCGATCAACTCCCTCTTTGAATGAATTTCTTCTTGGCTCCCTATTGCCTTTCAGATACACTCCAGTCTCTTTTGCACAGCAGGAAATGTTTTGTTTGCCTGAGTCCCGCTTTCTTGTCCAGACTCAGAGATTTCTGTTCCTGTTCTCCAGTCTCTGGTTGCAATCTTACAGAATGTCTGATGTTCCTCCTCCTTCCCTTGGCTGACCCCAAACCAACTGTCTGCACTCAGCTGAGATCACCTCCTCCTGGAAACCTTCCATGACTCCCATCCATCTTTGAATGGGAGACACATAGCATTTTTTTTTTAATATAAATTTAAGAAAACAGACTTTGATGTCAGACAGACTGGGGCTTGGATCTTGGTTTGATCATTTACTGACATGTGACCTTGAGCAAGTTACAAGGTGTCTCTGATTCCTCAAAGTCCTCAACTACAAAGCAGGCATGATAATGATCTGTGCCTCCTTGGACCTCGAGAGAGTCAGTGCAGACTGAGAGCAGAGCTCTAGCTCCCAGGCACGTCCTCTTGGTGGACGGCGGGTCACTCACAGGTGCTCTTCCTCTGCCTCCGAATCCTAGTTCTCACCATGGAGCTCCTGAGGGGCGGGGACCCAGCAGAGGAAGCAGCCCGCATTCAGCCTGGGAAACCAGTTTGTGAATGAGGGCACGAATGAATGGGCACCTTTATTGACTGATGTAGAAGAGTGAGGGATCCAGGTCTACTTCTGACTTTAATGAGGCCAGTTTTTAGCAAAAAGAATGCAGAAGTCATCCAGGAATCAACCAGTGAACAGATCTCCTGAGATGCATTACCTCAGCAAATGAGTTAGTGTCTCCTCGTGCGTGGTTTCCTTGCTGCAGAATCAGAATCGTGTCTACCTGTGCATACAATGTCCTTAACAAATGTTATTTCCTTAACAAATGTTATTTCCCTACCATTCCCCCCCTTCCGGTCCTTTCCTGTTTTGCTTGGCAGACCCCCAAGCTAAATGTCATGTGCGATAACGCCATGGACCTGGGACCAGAGCCTGGTCCGCCTTCCTGGGCTCTCTGCATCCCACCCAGCTGCTGCTCGGAATGCTTTGGGGAGGGGGAATTGGAAATATGTACTTGAAATGCTGACGTTGTTATTTCTGCTCTTTTATACAAGCGTGAGGCAAGTCGGCTCTGCAGAATGTTGTATAAATATCCAGATAAGAAGATTAGTGAGAAAACCCTGAGAGCATCAGAGCTTCTAAAGCCTGCTTTCAGGCCGGGAAGCAGATGGTGGCACAGTGCCAGCCTCTGTAGGTTTCAGGTTCTAACATGCCTTGTTCACCTGGGAGCAGGAGCTGATGGTACCACCCCTTCTGAGGAGTGGCTGGTGCCTTCCTGAGAGGTCAGCAGAAGAAGAGGAGGCAGAAGCATAGGGGCTGAAAGTGTTAGAGGTGAGAAGGGGAGACCCTCTCCCCCCTGGGTTACCTGAGTTGATTGCCCTCGGTTGACCCTTTTTGATCATGGAGGGTAGAATGCAAACCCCAGGGCATTGCGGGCTTGCTTTGCTTCTAGCTGTAACCCATCCTTGTCCTCTTTAGAAAGGGCTGCTGCAACAGCTCATTTATCCCCAGTCTAACGGGCTTTGTGGCGAAGGCACCAGTGACGTCTGCTTTACTTTAGTGGCTGCGCCCTTGGCAGTGCTGACTGCCCCACTTCTGGGAGAAGCAGAGTGGGTTCTAGAAGGAGCTCTGGCTGTGTCTACTGGCTGGGAGAGTGGACAGGTCTTCACCTCCCAGAGTCTGGTCTTCTCTTCTGTCAAATGCAAACCATACACACACGTCCTGAAACTCCTGGAGTGGGTCCGTCTGTCTCCACATATGCGCGTTGGTGTCTCCTTCTGCCTGGAATGCTTCCCTAGCTTTCCTTCCCCACAAATTGCTTTTGTCCAGGCTCCTGCTTGAAGCCTCCCAGACCACCTCCCCTAGCCTCCCACCCCTGTGCCTCGCCTGACACTGATGTGCATCCCAAGGCTTCATCTGTGCCTGTTCGCCCATCTGGCTTACTCTCTAGGGTCTTCAAGAACAGAGACCATCTCACTCTCCTCTCTGCCCCGTGGCACCCGAAAGGGGAGAATGGGGGGCGATCAAGCAATGCTGGCTGATAAATCCACAGGGAGGTCAGGCTGTGTCCAGTTTACCACTGCAAACTGAGCGTGCGCTAGACCCTAGACACTGCCTAGAGTAGAGAGGAAGGGGGAGCGGACCCAGGGAGCGAGACTGGTCCCAGGCCCGAGGTCTGTGTGTGTCCTACCAGTCTGTCCTAAAGGAGATCAGTCCTGGGCATTCACTGGAAGGACTGATGGCTGAAGCTGAAACTCCAGTACTTTGGTCACCTCATGCGAAGAGTTGACTCATTGGAAAAGACCTTGATACTGGGAGGGATAGGGGGCAGGAGGAGACGGGGACAACAGGATGAGATGGCTGGATGGCATCACCGATTCTGTGGACGTGAGTCTGGGTAAACTCTGGGAGTTGGTGATGGACAGGGAGGCCTAGTGTGTGGTGATTCATGGGGTTGCAAAGAGTTGGACACGACTAAGCGACTGAACTGAACTGAACTGAACTGAACCACCACGGAGACCAAGAGCCAAGGACTTGAGATCAGAAATGGCCTGACTTTCCATTAGGCCAGAAGATGGAAAGTATTGATAACATGAGCTATTCACAAGCCCATTGACCCAGAACTTAGTCTTACTCAATGGTAACCTTGTTGCAGAGAGCTGGATTCAGAACTGGGTCAGACAGAGAAGGCAGGTTAATGCTCCCCACTTTATCATCTATCTCATTTCTTGATGGATGAGAAAACTGAAGCTCAAGGAGAGCTGGTGGATTTTTCCCAGAACTAGTAGCAATGGTAGAGCCTTAAGCCATTAGAACGTCTCTGCTTTCAGGCTCCTCTTTCTGCTCCAGCAGATACCTCCCAGCGGTCTCTCTTTCTAGGAGACCATGTGAATAGGTCAGCAGAGCTGCTTCCACATCCTCTAGGTGCCTGGGTTTAGATGCTCCTGGTGGTAGTGGGGACTCTTCCCCTACGCCAGCCCTGGAGAAGGCTCACCTGGGGGAAACCAGCACCCCATTCATTGCCTGGGGAGCATTCATTAGCTGGGGGAGCAGAGATGTAATTGGGGTGGAGATGGCCATTGATAGCTTTGAAAAGATGTACTTTCCTTGTCCTCTGGGCTTTGCCTGGGCCAGAAAGAAACCATGGCTCCGCTCCTAAAAGTTGCCACCAGGCATCCCAGCTGCTCACAGGTGTAGGCAGTGAAAGAAGCAGACAGTGGTGGTGTGTGTGGGTGGGTGCCCATGTGTGTTTACCAGAAAACATCCTGCTTTGAAAGGAGTCAGATGGGAAATGTCAGTCAGAGTGACTGAAAAACACTCATTCCGGTTGGATGGCATCAGACATGTCTTTCATTTACCTGCTGAATTTAGAACTAACTCGCATCACCACCGGTTCCACTGTGCACGCACGAGATTCAACAGAAGAAGGCTGGCGGCCGTCAGAGCTCTTTGTGAGGTCACTGCAATGAGGGGTGCACCCTTTGGAAGGGGTAATAGCTCATTAGGTCAGTCGCAGCAGGACTTGGCACAGGAAGCAGGTAGATACAGGTAGGGACCCAGGTGAGTACCCCAGCCAAGCTTAGGTGCTCGTCCCAGGGCCCTTGTTTACTGTTAGCATATTTTGAGCCCCCTCCCTTCGACTCCATCAGGGAGGCACAGACTCCCAAAATCTGCCCCTTGTCTGTCCAAGGAGAAGGGTCCCAAGGCCAGAGCTTGTCTGAAAACCCTGTGCTCATTGTTCCGAGACATGGAAGTTTTTAAATGCCCTTTTGACTTTGTACTTTGTCATTTTGTTTAGGCCCAGTGTCCCTGTTCTTCCCCTTTGACTTTTGGAATCTTAGACATTTTGTCTGTCACTCAGAAAAACAGTAGGGGTGGACTTTGTATGAATTCTCCAGTGGCACCCCACCCCCCCACCCCCCACCAATTCAAAAGTCAAGAAAGGAAGAAAAAGTCCATTTTTACTCACTGCTATAAACTGGTTGGAGTTTTGGCAAGGCTGGAGGCACGGGATCTGAAATAAAATAGCCTCATCCTTACAATCTTCTATTCAGATATCCATAAACTCTGCATCAGAGCTTCCAATTCCTTGTCACAATATTTGATAAGATATTGACTTATTTTATGTACTGGATATATGATGTTATTTTAATCAAATTCATGAGAAAGATTGATGTGGGAAGAAAAACTCTAACATGTAAGGGCCCTTATGTAACCAACACTTAAAATATGCTTG
This sequence comes from Budorcas taxicolor, assembly GCF_023091745.1. NCBI lineage: Eukaryota > Metazoa > Chordata > Mammalia > Artiodactyla > Bovidae > Budorcas > Budorcas taxicolor. The sequence continues at coordinate 16,228,977 of NC_068928.1, forward strand.
TTTCATTATCCCAGCAGGACTATTAGGCTACACTATCCCATTTCTCAGCTGAGGAAACTGAGACTTAGAGGTGAAATGAACAGCTCAAGGTTATGCAAACACTCAGTAGCAAAACCACAGTTTGTCTCCTAAATATATGCTCTTACTGTCCCATACTCACTCGTTCATTCAGGGTCCCTCTTGTTTCTACTCACTGCATATCTCAAAATTCTATGCTATATTTAAATTTATATGCGCGTCCTTCATTCAACAGTAAACGCTTTCAGGTGGTGTCAGTTGTATAGCAAAATGATGGAGAGTGAGTCTGTTTGCCCTTTGGCACAAATGATAAATTTGGAAGTAAGTTTCATGAAAAGGAAAAAAGATCTCACCATAGACTATGATGACAACTGACTATAAATTAATATAACTACATATCAATCAAATAATAGAGTTATACATCAGTGTCATGGCACTTGGCTTTTGCAAACTTTACCAAATTTTGGAGATTTCTATTAAGTCTGGGATTCTTTCTAAGATATTCTAAGACTCAACACTATCTCCTGGAATTATTTCCCTCCCAGGATCTCTTCATATTTTTTTTAAGTAATTAAAAGTTTAAGCTTTGAAGCCGGCTTGTAAGGGTGTGAGTCATGGCTTCACGGCATACCAGCTGTGTGCCTTGGTTTCCTTCTCTGTAAAACGAGGATACTTAAGCATATGAGGATACTTAAGCAAATCGGAATTCTGGGACTTCCCTGGTTGTCCAGTGGTTAGGACTTTGCGCTTCCTCTGCAGGGGGTTCGATCCCTGGTGGGAGAACTAAGATCCTGCAAGTGACACTGTGTAGCCAAAAAAAAAAAGAGGGGATTCCGAGATCACCAGAAAGAATACATCAATTTGTATATTATGAATATTATTGATTATGGAGATAGTTAGCATATAGTAAGTACTTCATAAATGTTGGTAGCTTTTATAATCTGATAGACTTCCCTGGTGGCTCAGATGGTAAAGAATCTGCCTGCAGTGCAGGAGACCCGGGTTTAATCCCTGGGTTGAGAAGGTCCCCTGGAGAAGGGAATGGCTACCCACACCAGTGTTCTTGCCTAGAATATCCCCATGGACAGAGGAGCCTGGCGGGCTACAGTCCATGGAGTCGCAGAGGGTCAGACACAACTGAGCCACTAAGCACAGCACAGCAAACATTATAATCTGATATTTTGCAATCACTAATAAACAACAGGATGATACTTTATATTTGGCAACTGGATAGTTTCTAAAATTGGATGAGGGAAATTGTTTCTTCCACTTTTGATAAACAAAAATTAGCATTCACGATCGTCTCTGTGAAGTGAAGGTTTGGGGGCTGGTGGCTCTCCATCCACCATTGGCCATCATCTTCCTATCTGTATGCTCATCTACTAGGTCCATTACGGTAGAAACACCTTGGCCACACCAGTAACCTTTGGGACAGAGAAGCGGGAGGTTTTTGTTTACTTGGGTGTTTATAACAACCAGGCTCACGTTCACACCCACAACAAGGCCCATTGCAGTCTCCCCTCATTTCTGCAATCTGTGTGGTCCTCGCAGGTGTCATGAAGGTTATGACCACAGCCCAGACAGTTTGGGAAAACTGTCTTAGATTCATAAGGAATCCTTACATTTGGCTTTGGCATTTAAGTCCAAGTGCTGCAGGAATCTTGCAAAGTTTTTAATTCAAATTTTATTTCCATATATATTTGATTCGTTGAGGCTCATTTAAAAGAACAACACACAACTTAAATATATGCTGCATATCAAATTTTATCCACAAATCCATTAACTTGCCACAGATCACTTTCATGCAATTTTGAGAACTCTTCTCCCCATAGTTATGCATCCATATCAGAACTTATTGAAAATGAGTCATTGGTTATGAAGGTTGCATCTTAGCACTGATTTTTTTCCAAGATTAATTTCTGCCTGAGCATCTACGTCTGTGAAATTACAGTTCCATAGCACAGAAGCACAGTCTTATGTTCGATTAAGAACCAGGCAAGAGAAGGTACTTGACTTCCACCATGGCCCGATGGTTGGCTGTGCAATTATAACCAATTGTGGAACTCATCAGAGTCATGATAATGTCACACATCAAAGTAACTAAAGTTGGCACTTATTCTAAGCTTCGCCTCTTCTGTCTGACTTCTTAATGCATGATAAAAGGTACAACTTACTGTTACAAACTGAAAGAGATTTGACTCCCAAGCTCAATTTTCCAACTACTCCCTTTTCAAGCTCCTGTATCCATTTAATTGAAGAATTATCTTGAGATTGCCAGGTGAGGTATTGGAGACCGGAATCATTTGCAGCTACTCCTATACATGAATCGGGGTTTTCTCAGTATTCTGCAAAGTTGAGACAACTGGAGGAGTAAATTACCTTCTCAGTTTACTGGTAGCCTGATTTCAAAGGTTTTATTATGTTTATCAAAACAATCTAATAGATTATATTATAATCAGTGACTCATTGTAAATAAAACTAACTGATTTATATTGGAACTTCTGATATAAATGCATGCATTCAAAATACCACAGTAGTCAATTTTCTATATTGGGGTCCCTTATGAGATTCCCTGCAAGAAAAACATGCATTTTTTAAAGTTTGAGGGCTTTTTGTTTTCTCTTTTTAAATTTTTTTTTCATTGGTGCATAATTGCTTTACAATGTGGTATTAGTTGTGTGTGAATCAGCTGTGTGTATATATCACCTTCCTCTTGAGCCTCCTCCCCACCCCTCTTGGTCATCACAGAGCACCGAGCTGAGCTCCTGGTGCTATACGTCAGCTTCCCATTAGCTAGCTGTTTGATGATGGTAGTACATATATGTCAAAGCCCCTCTCCCGATTCATCCCGCCCTCCCCTTCCCCTGGGTCTGCAAGTCCGTTCTCTACATCTTCATCTCTATTTCTGCCCTATAAATAGGTTCATCTCTACCATTTTTCTAGATTCCATATATATGCATTAATACACAAGATTCGTTTTACTCTTTCTGACTTACTTCACTCTGTATGGCAGACTCTAGGTCCATTGACATCAGTACAAATGACCAAATTTTTTTCTTTTTCTGGCTGAGTAATATTCTGCTGTTCACGTGCACCACATCTTCTTTCTCCATTCCTTTGCTGATGGACATTTAGGTCACTCCTGTGTCCTGGCTACCGTAAACAGTGCTTCAGGGAACACTGGGGTGGGGGGTGTGCTCAGCCACTCAGTCTCGTCCAATTCTTTGTGACCCCTTGGACTCTATCCTGAAAGGTTCCTCTGTCCATGAAATTTTCCAAGCAAGAATACTGCAGTGGGCTGCCATTTCCTACTCCGGGAACATTGAGGTATATGTGTCTTTTTGAATTATGGTTTTCTCAGGGTATTTGCCCAGGAGTGGAATTGAAAGCTAATTCTAAGAACTGTCTTTCAAACAGTGGTTTAGTCTTGTTCTTAGCATTCCTTCAGTCATTGCACCAATATTCACCGGCACCTACCATGTGCCCGGCACTCTTTAGTGTTCTTGGGACACAGAAGTCAGCAAGACAGCTATGGTACTCGTTCTCACGGAGTTTACCTTCTACTGAATGGGAGACCATCAGCAAGTCAACCAGTAATCAAACGAGACAGTTCCAGCTGAGAAGTGCTATGAAGAAAGTGAAGAGGAGCCACCACATGGGAGGATGTGGGCAGAGGAATGGGACCTGTGTTCTTCTCTGTTGAACCCCTTTTAGATTTGCTGTAACCAAGGCAGCTGAACCCACAGTCGGAAAGCTCAGCCCTGGCTGTTCCAAACGTCTGCCTTTCATCAGCCTGAAATCCGTCTCCCTAGAATTCCACTCATCTCTGCTTCTCTGCTCTGGGGCCTCTCTGAACAGGTCCAATTTCTCTTTCACAAGACAGCCCATCATGGTTTGGTGCACAGAGTTGGAGGCTCCTGGGTGTCTCTCTCCCACTCTGAACACCCCCGGTACTCTCAGCTCATCACCATCCCTCTAAGAGTGTAACATCAGCTCTGAAGTCACTCCATGAGTAATCAAGACAAAGCAATTCCTTAATTCTCTGTTTCTCCACGCTCAAGCCTGTAGCCAATTTTTTCTCTACTTATGTAACACTGTGGCCTCCTCTCTGACTTACAGTCAACTGAATTTCCCCAGGGTTGTCACGGATGGGGATGCTGACGCATCTCCTGGACAATTGCACCGTTATGTTTACAGCTTCATGCAGGACGTTGCAGGATCATCTTAATTATTTCCTGTGAAGAAGACTAAAACATCAGTAATGGCCACTCGGAATGACTGCAGCCAGGAAAGGTGGCCTTGAGAGCATGTCAATGTTCCTTCTACGGCCTCCACCCTCTCTGGGGACAGCGTGTTCCCTGTGCCTGCCTTCCACTGTGTAAAGTGACATTTTCTTTGATGGGTTTCCTAATGGCCCCTTTTGGCGTCAAGCAGGGCCCTGTGGTTCAGACATTCTAGATCTGGGCCCTGCATTCACTGTGACACTGTGGTCTGGACACACATGTCCCTTAACTGCCTTTCCTCGGTGGTTAACGACCTCCAGCACTTCAGGCTTACAGGCTGGCTTTCAGACTTTAATTGAAAAAAAAATATGAAAAAGTCCATTTAAGTGACTCCAGCCTCCCACTAGCCTTTCACTCCCTGAAAGCATTTTCCCAAAACCACTGGAAATTCTGATTATAAAGACATCTGGAGCCTGTGGTACACCTTCCCCCCAACTGCCAGAAATTTCCTCTCTGTCTCAGTTGCCTGTGAGTTTCTAGTTGTTATCTATCTCTTGCCCAGGAAAAGGGTCATGTCTCACTTGTGAATTCTTTCTTTTCAGGAATCTTCACCCTCCAAGTGGCTCCTGGGTCCCCTATTTGCTAGGGCTTTCCTGGTGGTTCAGATGGCAACGAATCTGCCTGCATTGCAGGAGACCCAGATTCAATCCCTGGATCAGAAGATCCCCTGGAGAAGGGAAGGGCAACCCACTCCAGTGTTCTTGCCTGGAGAGTTCCGTGGACAGAAGAGCCTGGTGGGGTCACAAAGAGTCGGACATGTCTGAGCGACTAACACTTCCACTTTCTTTTCCACTTGCTATAAAGTGTGGATCATGCTTTCTGGTGACTTCCCGGTTGTATAACTGTCTATTATGTATAGGATGTTCCTCCTTCATGACAAAGATGCTTCAGCCATGTTAATGTGCCCTTGCTGCTGCTGCTGCTGCTAAGTCGCTTCAGTCATGTCCGACTCTGTGCGACCCCATAGACGGCAGCCCACCAAGCTCCCCCATCCCTGGGATTCTCCAGGCAAGAGCACTGAAGTAGGTTGCCATTTCCTTCTCCAATGCATGAAAGTGAAAAGTGAAAGTGAAGTTGCTCAGTTGTGTCCAACTCTTCGTGACCCCATGGACTGCAGCCTACCAGACTCCTCCATCCATGGGATTTTCCAGGCAAGAGTACTGGAGTGGGGTGCCATTGCCTTCTCCTAATGTGCCCTTAGAAGAAACCATTCTGTTCTTTCAACCAAATAGTCTTGGCTCTCTCTGGTGCGTGCGTGTGCATGTGTGTGTGTGTGTCTATGTGTGCGTGTGTGTTGTATTCATCCCTGGGTGCGTGAAATAATAACCGACCTAGATTCAAATTCATATCCTGGGTCTTTATTTAAAGCATCATCTGTTTCTTGTAACATGGGACCATGGATTTCTGGTCTACAGAATTAAGCAAAATCTTACTTAAAGGCCGGAGTTCTTTTTACTTTGGGGTACAGGTGCTTTACAGTGGTGTGTTGGTTTCTGCTCTGCAACGGAGTGAAGCAGCCATGTGTATGCATATATCCCCTCCCTCTTACACCGCTCTCTCACCACCACTCTCACGCCTCTAGGGCATCACAGCACCGAGCTGAGCTCCCTGCGCTACGCTGCAGGTTCCCACTAGCCATCTACTGAGGGGGCCAAAAAGGTTCTTTCAGGTTTAATGGAAAAATCTGAAGGAAATTTTTGGCACACCCAGTATTTTATTCATGGCCGTATATATATGTCAGTCCCAAACTCCCAGTTTATTCCACTCACACCCCCAACCTGTCCATTCCCTATCTCTGCATCTCTGTCTCTGCCCTACATATAACAGGTGTCAACATTCCTTCTCAATTTCCCACCTGGCTCCCTGGGAGCCTCTTGTATGCATGACAATATAACCATATCATGGCTGCTTTAAAACATCTTTTTTAAAAGCTGAAAGTTTTCAGGAAAAAGTCTAAACATCTTACTTAGCCCTGAAGCTCTGCAATGGACTGAACATTTCTACTCTCCCAATATTTGTATATTCAAGCTCTGACACCGCCCCCCACCCCAGTCTGATAGTATTAACCAGTGAGGTCTTTGAGAGGCAGTTAGGTTTAGATGAGGTCACGAGGGTGAAGCCCACACGATGAGATTAGTGTCCTTGTAATAAAAGGAAGAGACACCAGGGTCTCTTCTCTCTGCCATGTGAAAACACAGCAAGAAGGCTGCCATCTACAAGCCAGGAAGAGTGTTCTCCATGGGAACCAAATAAGCCTGCACCTTAGTCTAGGGCTTCCCAGCCCCCAGAGCTGTGAGAAATGAATTTCTGTTGCTTAAGTCACCCCATCTGTGGCATTTTGTCATAGCTATCTCCTCCTACTCCCTAGGAGATTAGGGACAAGATTCATTAAGGACTAGACTCTGCTACTTCTCTGCCCATAATTCTCACTCTGGCCATGCAGTTATCCCCAGAGCATGCTGTACTCTTCCGCTTTTCTATCCTGTGGCGTGAGGCACTCCCTCTACCTGAAATGCCCTTGCTCTTTTCATTTTGTTAAACACTTCCCCCAGAGAGCTTTCCATGAGCCTCTGAGGAGGGCCCTGGCATCCGAGTGGAGCAAGGAGGCCATATCTGGAGTGTGGAAGGAGCAGGAGGCTGAGGCCTGCTGCTGCTGCTGCTGCTGCTGCTGCTGCTGCGGGCACCCATCTCTAGCTGGAGTAGCAATGACCGGCATGACAAGACCAGGAAGAAGACAGCCCTTGCCCCTACTTTCCAGTCTCCCCCTAATGTCACCTTGTTGCAAAACCTAACAGCAAGCCTGGGCTTCCCTGGTGGCTCTAATGGTAAAGAATATCCACTTGTAATGCGGGAGATCGGGGTTTGATCCCTGGGTTGGGAAGATCCCCTGGAGGAGGAAATGGTAGCCCGCTCCAGTATTCTTGCCTGGGAAATCCCATGAACAGAGGAGCCTGGCAGGCTTCGTCTATGGGATCCTGAAGAGTGGGACATGACTGAGCAACTAACACACACATACACAAGGCAAGCCAGTTAGAATACCTAACCATCCCGGTTTACCCAAAACTAAGGGGTTTCCTGGGATGTGGGCCTTTCAGTGCTGCAGTGGGGACAGTTGTGGGCAAGCTGAGACACAGGGATCAAGCTCACTCCCCTAGAGCCAGCAAGCAAAAGAGAAATGTGATTTGCAGAGTCCCAGTCCCAGAATTGCGTAGCAGAGTGGATTTGGAGCTGCGAGACAGTGAGTAAATGACTAGCATAATGAATGATCAGTTAGTGTTGTTTGAATTAATTACTGCATTGTCTGGATAATTGGGAGGGGGCGGTGCTAGGAACTTGAGACTCTGGGTATTGGGAATGTGCTGGCAAGTTTATAATTTATAGCCCTAAGCTAGCCTGCACCCAATGTTTCTATTCCACAACAGTCTCTTAAACATCTTTTCTGTTGGCAGTTCTGTTTAGATCTCCTATCTCGATTGCCTCCTGGATCATTTCCTAGGTTCTTCTGAAATGAGACACTCTATGTTGCTCCCCAGAGTCTGAAGGGTGGCTAGCACCTGAATCTCAGAGGCACCTATTAGGTCTGGTAATGTAGCTTATAGCTAGTTGCATGATTCTGTTCTATCTATTCTATTCCTTGAACAGCTCTTCAAGGAATGTAGATCAAATGAGTCTTACTCATTAAAGTATGGTCCACTGGCATCACTTGGGAGCTTGTTAGAAATGCTGAATCCCAGGTTGCTCCTCTGACCTAAGGAATCAGACTCTGCAAAGATGCCCAGATAAAATTTGTGTGCAATTAACATCTGAGAAACGTCCATCTAGAGCAGAGGTTTTCGACCTTTAGAATGAATTTGGGAGCTTACAGACAGTCTCATGTCTGGGTGATAAGCTCAGAGATCATCAGTTGGTTGGGGTCAGGCAGACAGTCGTATTTTTAAAGACCCCCAGGTGATTTTAATGGGCAGCCAGGATGGCAGACCGCTGATCCAGAGCCTGAATGAGATCCCAAGGCATCATACTGTTAGCTATCCAATTATCTTGCTTTTGCTGTGTACAGAGGCACAGAAATGAAATAACTGAGTCCCAATATCCTTGTTCCAGGCAATTTAATGATATTTCTGAGGCTGCAACTGAGGCCTCCTGACTCCTCCTGATTCAAGTCCTAACATACAACTGTCACTGAAATTCCATTGACATTTGTAGTTATTTATGTACGAGAGGATACTTTAAGATTGTGTCATCAGATATTTGATCCAGTTAAGGATGTTGCTGAATAACCAGAATTATCTAGGGGTAAAGAACATGATCTGAATGAATCACGAGCACAGAAATTCAGCTGGGCATTCATTCAAGCAGGACAAATACTCTTGAACGAGGAGAAACTGTCGAGACTGCCCAAGTCTTCTTGTGTCTTGAAGAACCCATCAGTTGGGGATTGCTTCTTCTACATCCTGCCATTTCAGTGCAACTTTGTTTAATTCAACCATTATTTATTAAACATCCATGTGGAAGTTCCTTGTATGAAGGTAAAAACACAGGACTGCTGCTTCAACTCTTTATTAGAGACAAATAGTAATAGAAGTGAAAGACATATATGTGTGTGTGTTTATATAAACACAAACACTCTATATATATCCTAAATGGCGTTAGAGAAGAATAGATAAATCAATACAGTAAGTCTCCTCTATACTAATGAGTTCTGTTCCGAGAGGGCATTCGTAAGTCCAGTTTGTTCGTAAGTCCTACAAAGTAAGCCTAGGTTCCCAACTAACACAGTCGACTATAGAGTACTATAATGTAATAGGTTTATAATACTCTTCACACAAGTGATACAAAGAAAACAAACACAAATTTTTTTTTTAATTTTAATCTTACAGTACAGTACCTTGAAAAGTACAGTGGCATAGTACAACAGCTGACATACAGGGGCTGGCATTGAGTGAACAGGCAGGAAGAGAGACTGACTGCAGGAGGGAGAGGAGGTGGGAGACGGCAGAGCTGAAGGACCGTCAGCAACAGGAGATGGAGGGCAAGCTGCAATGTCACTCACTCCTGACACTGATGGAACATGCATTAGCATCTTTGAGAGCTTGCATCTTCAAGGTTCATATATAGGGGGTCTTACTACATGGACTTAAATAGAAGTATGCCACATCCAGGTGCAAGCAGATGGATTACCAAGTGTTTTTGGTGGAGGCTTGAGGATGGTGTTGAGGAAAAGGTTTTCATGTGAACAGACAGTGGGAAGAGTAGTTCAAAAAGAAGGAAAGGCGATAAACAAAGACCTGGATGTAGAAGTACTCGGGTGAGGTGACGCTAGTGAAAAACAGAAGCTGAAGCTCGAGGGGTAGATTGGAGGCCACATTATGGACAGGTGTGCATGCATGCCAGAGTCAGAATGCATTTAGCTCAACAGGACGGATCACTGAAGAATTTTAAATTTATGTAAGCCCTGTGGAGGGTTAATGGAGGTTCTTAGGGCAAGACTGGAGGCAGGCTGCAGACCACTATGCCAACAGTCCAGATCAGAGTGAGGTGATTCTGAAGCTGAGTGGTGTTTTGGGGGAAAGAAAGGAGGGTGTAATACAAAACTCATTGGATCTAGGCCTTAATTAGCCCATTTAGGAGAACATTTATGGGGTAAGTAGACATTATGTTTACACTGGTTAATTGAAAGTACATTTCCCGGGGGCTGAATTACACTGAACACTATTAAATCACAATTAAGATCTATCTGGATATCTACACCATTATGGATTTTGTGGGTGTTGGGACTGGCTCAGTTTATTGTTGAACAGCAATGGTTTTCAAATTTCCCAGTATCTGCAAAACTAACTGCGAACAGAAGCTCAGAGCCAACCTGAGGCTATTGGTTGAGGAAGACCCGAAGTCCTTAGCCCGTCAGGGTGACCCCAGCTATCAAGGAGCCCTGAGGGGATTTAAAGGTCTAGGACTGCAGAACTGGGCATTTGACAGATCCAAAGAGAGGTGGGAGTTGAGGGAGGTGAAGTCGCTCAGTCGTGTCCGACTCTTCGAGGCCCCGTGGGCTGTAACCTACTAGGTAGATCTCCGTCCATGGGATTCTCCAAGCAAGAATACTGGAGTGGATTGCCATTTCCTTCTCCAGGGGATCTTCCCAACCCAGCGATCGAACCCGGTTCTCCCGCATTGGAGGCAGACGCTTTAACCTCTGGGGTGGGAATGTATTATTCAAATGAAGGCTTACCTCACACAGCACAGAAGGACGCAGAAGGCCAGAAAATCCACAGAGTTAAAACCCATTGAACTTTCAGCTCAGCAAATCAGTGTAGAGAACAAGAGTTACAGAAACACAGATATAATTTATTGATTCCCTTCAAATAGCATTTATTTTGCGTTAATCGTAGAGCCCCAGATGTGTTAAGTACTGTGAAGTCAAAACAATGGCAAAGATGAATTAACAGACTCAGGCTCAAATTCCATCACTTTTCACTTACGTGACCTTGCTTAACTTCCCCAAACTTTAGTTTCCTCAGCTAGCAAAGGGGCAAAATTGTAGTGCTTGCCTCTCAAAGCTGTAGGAGAGTTACATAAGTAATGATAATTGGAAGGAATGATGCTAAAGCTGAAGCTCCAGTACTTTGGCCACCTCATGCGAAGAGTTGACTCATTGGAAAAGACTCTGATGCTGGGAGGGATTGGGGGCAGGAGAAGGGGACGACCCAGGATGAGATGGCTGGATGGCATCACGGACTCGATGGACGTGATTCTGAGTGAACTCCAGGAGATGGTGATGGACAGGGAGGCCTGGTGTGCTGCGATTCATGGGGTCGCAAAGAGTCGGATAAGACTGAGCGACTGAAGTAATATATATATAAATAGTAATAGCATATATGTAATAACATGAGTCTGAGTGAACTCCTGGAGTTGGTGATGGACAGGGAGGCCTGGAGTGCTGTGATTCATGGGGTTGCAAAGAGTTGGACATGACTGAGTGACTGAACTGAACTGAACTGAACTGAATAGTGTAATTATATACAATTATTAATAATTCCATATAGCTAATAATTATATGATATATGAGCATTTATGTCTGGGGCTTCCCTGATGGCTCAGATGGTAAAGAATCTATCTGCAATGTAGGAGACTCAGGTTTGATCCCTGGTCAGGCAGATCCCCTGGAGAAGGGAATGGCTACTGACTCCAGTATTCTTTCCTGGAGAATTCCATGGACAGAGAAACCCAGTGGGCTGCGGTCCGTGGGTCACAAAAAGTCAGACACAACTGCGTGACTAATATTTTCACTTTACTTTCATGTCTGTAAGTTGCTCTAAGAACTCTAATCTTGCCAACTATAAGAAATCTTCTCTAATAACGCCCAAATCCATATGATGATGGAGTCATAGTTGCATATGAATAGTAAAAAGGTCACAGAATTTGAAATCAAGCACTAGAATTTGAGTCCCAGCCTCTAGCATTAGAAGGTAGCTATGGGATCTCCTGCTAGTCACCTGCCTTATCTGAACCCTGAATGGACAACCTAGCTCTAAGTACAAGCCAGCGTGGTATTGTGTAAACCTAAGTGTTGATGGAACAGAACTGCAGGGTAAGACTGGCATGAATAAACAATTAAAATGCCCTGGGGCTTATCAGAAAAGACTTCTTAGAGTTGACAAGATTTGAGCTTAGAGCAATTTATAGACATTAATGGAGAAGAAATAGAGAGAAATATGTATAAAGGACTGATGATTGGAATTAGCAATTCATGTGCAAGAGAGAGAAAACACATTTGCCTAGAAGTGGAAGAGTCTTGCTGGAATGTAATTAGGGGGGAAAAGAACTTACTAAGTGCTTGCTATAGTTCCAAGTGCTTTAGGTGTTTCAATGTATTCTACCTTCAACAAAATCTATGAGATGGATAGGCAATTAACTCCAATTAACAGATAAAGCAACTTGGCTAAGATACGTTGCTTTACCTATTAGTCCAGGGCCATCTAAGAACCCAGGTAGTCTGGATCCATTTGTCAGGTCCTTAACCGCTATGAGACATTGTCTTGGAGGTCAGGTCAGAAAGATGGGGATTCTCTTGAATTAATTTCACAACGTGAAAGTTCCATGAGAACAGAGATCACACCTGTCTTGACCATTATTACACTCACAGTGCCTGGCACATAGTGGAGACTCAATAAATACTTGTTGAAAATGTGGATGGAAGTGTAACTGAAAGGGGGAGTCTAGCTGCTCACCACTTAAAAGCCATTAAAGAGGCCAGGTTGGTAGGAAGGAAAATTTGCTCATTTTGGATGCTGGCAATCAGTGGGGACGGAGAACTCCTGTCCAAGGGCTGACTCCCCCCTCCACCGACAGTCAGGGGTGAGAGCTTTCATAGACAGAGGGAGGAGGCTACATGCAGAAATGACACGGCTCTGACAGTCATCTTGAAATTGGTCATCGGTGGTCAGAGCAGTGCCATCTTGATTGATTTAGGTACAATTAATCTTCAGTTCCACGGCTGGTTTGTTCTGATTTCCTTGAGGCCAGTTCTTGGAATTGTGGCAGTTTATATCACGAATGCAGTCTGGTCGTTCTATAGCTGACTTCTTCCGCCTGGCGGGGGTTTCAGTATCTATAAGACGGCTCCCAGGATATGGCTCAGAATATTATCTATAGCCCTTGAGGAGGAACTAAAGGTTCCCCTTTGCTTAATGACGATTATAATTTGGTCTCCTGTGACTGTTTCCGTTTGTTTCTGCGTTTTCTCACTTCTCTGATTAAACTTATTCTTCGGCTAAAGGTTTTGGGCAGGCAGAGGGCATGGGGGATAAGGACCGTAGGGTCCTGCTCCGTTTCAGAGCACTTGGCAGGGCCATCTCTTCTCTTTCTTTGGAAGTCCATCCTGGGGTGGGACCTGCCAGTGCTCTGAGGCCTGGCCAATGTGATGGGCAGAACACTGCTCAGACATAGCAGGACTCTCAGAAACTCCTTAAACTCCGAGAAGAGGATAGTCTGGTCTGCTGAAAGCACAGTAGTAGCACTCTCTTGGTGGCAAAGATGAATTTGTTACAGTGAGAAACAACAGAAATAGTGTCATCTTATATCTTTTGAAAATAGGATAACAATGTTTCATTGGTTACCTGATGCCTCGGAACAGAGTAGATTAAGGGCTTGGAGCCTTAAGTCCCTTTTCCCTTCTCTCATGTTAAATCTGGCTGCATTTGTTCAGTCACCAGGTTCAAAGAGACTTCCCGCGCCCCTCTGAATAGCCCTTTCCAAGCCTGCCAGTGATGCGAAGACACTGGTTGACCCAGTGATGGGAAGACACTGGTTGAGCTGGCATCTATTTTGCTTCACATGAGACAAGAAGGATCTGTAACAGAAATCATCAAACCCCAATAACAGGTCCTAGACCCTATTTAATGGGCTTCTAGAGACTGCCAAGGGAAGATTTGTCTAAAAAGTAACCTTGCCTAGAAGGTGTTCGGAGTAGGAAGTTCAGCACTCTCATGGGTACAACGCCGTGTTCACTGATAGCTATTTAAACATCATGCTGTGGCTCCGCTATAAAGTCCTCTGTACCTAGAGGGGGCTTGGAAGGAAAAGGGTAGTGATGGGGATGTGATCAGTATAGAAACTGATGCTGACGGTGGACCCTGTTTCTTTAGCAAGAATGGTAATGGCTTACATCGGTGTGGCAAGCAAGTCAAATTCCCTAGCCATGTTTATATACTATAGTTTATTTCCAGCCACCAATACACATGGAAGCAGTACTAGGACCTTCATTTTAGAGATGAGGAAGCCAAAGCTCAGAGAGAAAATGCCAAGACTAACTCCTGGTCTGGGTTCTCTTCTGCTTTTCACCTTGCTGCTTCTCCCCGAAACCATTAGCATGACGTTTGACAGAGAATGCATAGCTCCATGGGCTTCCCAGGTGGCGCTAGTGGTAAAGTCGCTGCCTGTCGGTGCAGGAGACATAAGAGACCTGGGTTCGATCCCAGATCCCCTGGAGGAGGGCGTGGCAACCCATTCCTGTATTCTTGCCTGGAGAATCCCGCAGACAGAGGAGGCTGACGGGTCCACAGGGTCACAGAGTCGGACACAACTGAAGTGACTTATCACACATGCAGGCATGCATAGCTCCTGCTGCACCAACATCTAGACTGTCTTCTTAATCGTACCCACACCCACCCCTCCACACACATACACAGACGAAGGCATCTGTTAGTTTCTTCCAACAATTCCATGATATTTCTTAATATCTATACGGACTTCCCTGGTGGCTCAGATAGTAAAGAAGCAATGCGTCAGATCTGGGTTTGATCCCTGGTTTGGGAAGATCCTGTGGAGGAGGGCACGGCAACCTGCTCCACTATTCTTGCCTGGTGAATCCTCATGGACAGAGGAGCCTGGTGAGCTACAATCCATAGGCTCACAAGGAGTCAGACATGACCAAGTGACTCAGCACAGCACAATATCTATATACCGTATTTCACTTGTCCATATGGATTCTAACTCCCCACTGTAACAATCAAACCCACTCCAAAGAAACTGCTGTGCATGCCTTTCAAAGAAACTGCATAAGAATTCCCCTGGTATATATTTCAGAATCTATTCTCTGGAATGTATTTACATATTGACCTGGAGTAAATGAGGCTTCCCACGTGGCACAGTGGTAAAGAATCTGCCTGCCAATAAAGGAGACACAAGAGCTGACTTTGATCCTTTGGTTGGGAAGATCCCCTGGAGAAGGAAATGGCACCCCACTCCAGTATTCTTGCCTGGACAGAGGAGCTGGCAGGCTACCGTCCACGGGGTCCCAAAAAGAGTCAGACATGGCCGGGTGACTAAACAACAACCATCGTGTCTTTTGTCCCCGTTCCCTGTCTTCCACTTTGAGGACAAGCCAAGGGAGGGCAACAAGGAAAACAAGGACAGAAAGAAGAGGCTGGGGAAGGGAACTGAGGGCCGGTTTGCTGCTCTTCAAAGAGGAGTTCTAAGCCAAAGAAGAGGGAGTCTTGTTCTCCGCCCCTCTTTCCTCTCCCCTCTTCAGCCTAGTTTCTGGGCCTTTTGTCTCTTCCAGAGCAAAATCCTGACAGTGTGCCATGTACTTGTGAAAGGATAATTACATCTGTATCCCTGGGAGAGACAGGCCTGGTGTCAGCAGGGAGGAGTCTGATGTGGATGCAAATGGAGCTAAGTGCCCGCCTGTGCAAAGCACCGACAGCTCCTGAATTAAATCCTCGACCAGACATTTCTCTGACCAAAACTTTCCCTGGAGCTCTTTTTAACTCTGAGTCAGAGAAAGATTTAAAAAACAATAGTTTTACCTATTTACCCAGCTGTGTTCTCTGTTGAAGGAAGAGAAATGACTGAAAGCTCCTTAAGAGAAAAGCACGTGTCCTGGACTTCAGGTGGTGGCTCAGATGGTAAATGGAGGAGGGCATGGCAACCCACACTACTACTCTTGCCTAGAGACTGAAGTCCATAGGATCGCACAGAGTCGGACACAGCTGAAGCGACTGATCTGCAGCAGCTGGTAAATCCGCCTGCAATGCAGGAGACCAGGGTTCAGTCCCTGGGTCAGGAAGATCCCCTGGATGAAGGGAATAGCTACGCACTCCAGTATTCTTGCCTGGAGAATCCCATGGACAGAGGAGCCTGGTGAGCTACCGTCCTTGGAGATGCACAGATTTAAACGTGACTGAGCGACTAACACTTTCACTTTCACAGTTTAGCACCAGGCACTCAGTGGACACCTGAAACTTTCCCGGTGCTGTTCTCAAGCTGGCACTGAACCCACAAGACAACCAGGAATGATCGTCTGGCAGTGACTCCACAATTAGTTCTTTTTTTCCTTTAATATCTGTTTGTTTATTCATTTGGCTGTGCCGGGTCTCAGTGGCAGCACGCGGGACCTTTCGTTGCAGCATGCAAACTCTTAATTGCAGCATGTGGGAGCTAGTTCCCTGACCAGGGATCAAACCTGGGCCCCTGCATTGGGAGCATGGAGTCTTAGCCACTGGACCACTAGCAAATTCCCTGAAGTTACTGCATATAACCATCTAAACTCCTCTCCAGACAACTGCTGCTGTCTTTAAAAGAAGAAGGAGGATCCACATGGTTGTTTAAGTGTTTTGTTCTTTCATTTTCCCCAGGTATATGACTTGACTTAGTCAAGTCTTAGCCACTGGACCACCTGGGACATCCTACACCTATTTCTATCTCATGTGTGCGGGGGAACGTTCTCTCTTATCTACTGATCAATGAACAGGTCCCCCGAACTCTAGACTAAGAAGGAAAAGGTGTGCAACCTAATTTCTGCTCAAACGTAAGCACAAGATCGTCATTATTTCCTTAAAAAGACAATCAAGTTCCTAAGCACTTACTTTTGAAATGCAAATATGTTTTCTAACTCCATGAGGGAGACGCGGTAAGAAAAGATGACAGTACTAAACGCTCAGCTGTTAGAGATGGGAAGGGCGACATGATTGCCTTCAGGCCCAACTGGGACTCATCTCCTCCGTCACACTCATGCCAAGAATAGATGAAAGGCTTTGTTTTACTTTGAAAAGACAAAGGGCAAAAGGGAGAACAGGAAACTGATGCCTGGGAAAGAGGGCCAACCTGCCTCCTCTTCCCCTAAAAGAAGACTCAAGAGAAGCAATTAAAAGAAGTTACTGATAACAAGAAATGACAAGGCGGAAGATGTGTAAGTTATCTGAATAAGCTGTCATGTCATCCGTAGACCTTAGCTATAAGCCAAGAAAAATCTGAAGAGATCGGATTTCAGCTTAATAGAAGGAAGAGCTTTTTAACCAGTGGGATGAATTTTTTTCTTTTTAATCAGTTATAAAAAGAGCTGCCTATGAATATGCTGAAATCCTCTTTTTTGGATATGTTTAAGCAAAATCCCTCTCCCTTTCGGTGTTTCTAGAGAAAATATTTCTGCTTTGGGTTAAATGTGGTATGATATCTTCTAATTCTAAAATGATTATGTTCATATAGATTTTAAAATTCAATAACAGCTTCTGAGTGAAAATGTGTAACATGATGTCCTGCCTTGAAACAGTTGTGCAACATTCTGTTTCTCTCTCCAGCAACCCCAGGGATTCAAACTGCTTTCTCCCCTCTGCATGTTGGAGTTTCTCTTCTCCAGATGGTTGTAAGGCAGGATGAAACTGAAACTGAAAGTCACTCGGTCGTGTCCGACTCTTTGCGACCCCATGGACTATACACTTCATGGAATTCTCCAGGCCAGAATACTGGAATGGGTAGCCTTTCCCTTCTCCAGGGGACCTTCCCAACCCAGGGATCAAACCCAGGTCTCCCGCATTGCAGGCAGATTCTTTACCAACTGAGCTATCAGGGAAGCTAGTGGGGCAGGATGTGACCCAGCGATATCAGGTATTTCCCCATCCTACTATCTCTGAAAATATGCAAAGGGAGGCTTCCTATTTGGGGGATTTTCCCCTATTTTTCATGATGCAAAGGCAAACAGCAAGAACCCAAGCTAACCAGGAAGAAAGCGACAGTTTCCAGAATTCTACTATGGATTTACTTTCTGTGCACCTGACTCCATTTCTTCTATGATTTGCAGTGAACACAGACATTTCTAACCTTTTATAATAACTGAGGGTAGATCTAATCAATGCTCTTCTTACCCTCACATCCCATCCTTTTCTTGACCAGCTAGAGTCTCTTTCTCAGAGGAAGCCCTTCCCTTTAATGCATTGTCCTGAAGCCACAGGCAGGGTCAAGCTCTCAGTGGAAGCTGGTGGTCATTGTAGTTCATTCCCATCCCAGAAAACTCCAGTCTAGGGAAGAGAATGCTCTTTTTTTTTAATGTAACTACTGCATTTCAAGCTCTAAGACAGACATTCTCTATCCGTATTTCATTTAGCCCTCACAATGACCCTAAAAGTAGGTGCTTTCTCCACCAGAATACTTGTCCTTTAATTTCAGTAGCCAAAGCCCCTTGAGAGCCCTGAGTGCTGAGATTAGTCCAAGGCTGATTTGATTATTAGAATCTATGGAATCTTTATCTTTATTGTGTTCACTTACATCATGGGGATGGACAATGAAATATCACAAGTAGGATTAAAATGAATATTCATCAATGTATAAATAAGTCACACTATAATGGTGTACCCCCTGTTCCAGTTATGCTCAGGTGGCATCATTTCACAGTTCATGCCAAGGTCACCTCGACGTTCACGTCCCCTGGTAAGAGGCAGCAGGAGAGAAGGAAGGACCGAGGCTGCCAGGCAGCCTTTACCGGTCATTCATATATTCTTCTCCTTGGGGTCTCATCCAACAATCTTACATCTTCCTTGTGTATTTTAGTTGTAGTACAGCACCTGCTTGAGAGCCCGATTTCCAGATGGATTTGAGGTCTTTTCACGTTGGGATATGAAATGACGCCATTTGAATTCCCCATGCCACATCCTAAGGTGAGCCTTAATGGGTCAAATGCATACTGAAGTTACAGAAACCAGCTGTATATCCCCTCCCTCTCCTGGACCTCCCTCCACCCCATCCCCCATCGAGGTCATCACAGAGCACCCGTGCTTTATGTACTATATGGACCAAATGTGTATACGGCAGCTTCCCACTAGCTATCTGCCTTACACACGGCATGTGTATATGCCAACACTGCCCTCTCAATTGGCCCCACCCTCTCCTTCCCTGCCAATGTCCATTTCT
This sequence comes from Budorcas taxicolor, assembly GCF_023091745.1. Classification (NCBI taxonomy): domain Eukaryota; kingdom Metazoa; phylum Chordata; class Mammalia; order Artiodactyla; family Bovidae; genus Budorcas; species Budorcas taxicolor. Next base: position 16,247,957 of record NC_068928.1, read on the forward strand.
TCTCTATGTCTGTTCCTGCCCTACAAGTAGGTTCATCAGTACCACTTTTCTAGGTTCCACATATGTATATTAATCTATGACATTTGTTTTTCTCTTTCTGACTTTTTTCACTCTGTATGACAGTCTCCAGGTCCACAAGTGATTCTTAATAGGTAAGGGTATTGGTGCTGCAACAGCACCTAGTCCTCTGGAACTAAAGTATGGTAGATCCTAGCCACACGTTCAATCATTGGGTCCCTCTCCTATGTTCCTTATGAAATGAACTCAGTTTCGCTCCTCCAGTTGTGATTATCTGCTTTTAGACAAACCCACACCCCCAAAATAGTATTGTATTCCTACTTTATAGAAAAGAAAACTGAGACTTCTGGAGTTTCAGTAAGTTCATCGAGATGGTGCGACTCTAGGAGCACATTAAATATTCAAGTTATTGACGACACACAGAAAAGACCACCCTTCCCTTCAATAATCTACGTGCTGTCAAGATCCAAAGACGCTTATGCATCCAAGCCCCTCCACAAAGACTTCCAGGCTCCTGCACTACATAAAGCTTTCTCCATTCTGTGTGCCTCGTAATTTAGCACCTAATAAGATACTGTCTTACAGTATTCTCCTAATTGCCTCGAGTGTCTTTATTCTGCTTCTCCATTAAGTTTATCACAGAGATCCTTGAGGGTAGAATTTTCCTTTTATGTCTCTCCTTTTCTACCCCATCCTTTTCCTACTCCACCCCTAGAGCCTAGCAGTAAAAACGTAAAAGCTAGTCCAGTCTGAGGTGTCCTTGGGGCATATGGGCATGGCAGTGATACAAGGCATTGCAATAAAAGGGTATGTACAAATACAACATGGGGCATCCCAGGGGGCTCAGTGGTAAAGAATCCTGAATTTCTAATGCAGATGTTGAAGCTGAAACTCCAATACTTTGGCCACCTGATGCAAAGAGCTGACTCATTTGAAAAGACCCTGATGCTGGGAAAGATTGAGGGCAGGAGGAGAAGGGGACAACAGAGGATGAGATGGCTGGGTGGCATCACCGACTCAATGGACATGGGGTTTGGGTGGACTCCAGGTGTGGGTGATGGATAGGGAGGCCTGGCGTACTGAGGATCATGGGGTCGCAAAGAGTCGGACACGACTGAGCGACTGAACTGAACTGAATGCAGGAGACTCAGGAGACACTGGTTCGATCCCTGGATCAGGAAGATCCCCTGGAGAAGGAAATGGCAATCCACTCCAGCATTCTTGCCTGGGAAATCCCATGGACAGAGGAGCTTGGCAGGCTACAGTCCGTGGGGTCACGAAGAGTCAGATGCGTCCGAGCAACTGAGTGTGAGCAGTAATACTGTCTGATGGAAAGGGCATTTAAAGACACCTCTGTCTTCTTTCCTCTTCACTAGCTCTATAACAGTGGGAGAGCCAAATGCCCTGGCTGGACCAGTTTCCTCACTGATGAAAGGCAGATATTGAGCTAGATGATCCCCAGTGTTCTTCTAGCCTCACGAATCTGTCTCTGTTAAAGGAAAAGGGAACCCTCATGAATAAAATCCAAGCTGAGCTCCCTGGATCCTGAGGAGGGTTGGTGAGCAAGTGGATGGAGACAGATGCTACAACCTTGATGTTAGAAGCAAATCAGAAGCAGTTCCCAATCATGCCTCACTCCTGGGGGTTCCTGTTTGCCTTCCATCACAAGCCATGAAGGTGGTAGATGCCTGAACCCACTGGGAGGTCTTCAAAGAAGTCACAATTATGTAAACTCCGCAGGACCGCTGAGTTTCAAGGGAAGGCTGGAGGCAATGTTCTTTTTCTGAGAAGTGAATTAGAAAAGGTAACCTTGATAACTGCGTTGTATCAATCTCATCAACCAAACTGATCATTAAAAGCTTAAAAGCTTGGATTCCCCAAAAGGGAATTGATAGACTGGGTAGGTACCTCTACAGGGACCCATCATAATTCAACATTAGTTAATGTACCATTAAAGTATCCACGTAGTTAATGGAATTTCACTGGGGTTTGAGGTTTTTCCTGAGTTGTTTAAATTGCCTCTATCATGAATGACTTCTTGAATTAAAAATTAAATGGACTCTCAAGTATTTAATTAGATACATCTATTATTGAAGTGGGGAAAACAACTGAAATTCACCTTAGAATTTTTTTATTTAAAGGAATACAGTACCTCTTCAAGATGACAAACATTTTGTCCATAGATTTAAATACAGCTGCTTTTAGGAATAAAACAGTAGCCAGAATTTTCTTCTGTGGTTCTTTCCCTCAATTTGACGGTCTTTTTTAAATTGTATTTTTAATTGGAGTATTATTACAATATTGTGATGATACCTGCCATACATGAACATGAATCAGCGGTAGGTATTCACGTGTTCCCCCGGCTCCGAAACCGCCCTCCCGCCTCCCTGCCCACCCCGCCCTTCTCGGTCACCAACAGAGCGCCGGCTTTGGGTTTCCTGCATCACACAGCCAACTCCAGCCCGCCACTGTACATATGGTGAGGTACCTATCTCATGCTACTCTCTGAAGCCGTCCCACCCTCTCCCGCCCCAGCTGTAACCATCAGTCTGTTCTTTACGTCTGTGTCTCCTTTGCTGCCCTGCACGCAGTATCACGAGGACCATCTTGCTAGCTGCCATATATATGCGTTAATACACGGTATGTGTATTAACGAGACACGGTATGTAATACACGGTATGTCTCTTTCTGACTGACTTCCGATTTGGCAGTCTTAAAGGCACCTTAACTTTTTATCCTTTTGAGATCTTTAAATGCTTGTGGATCTCACAGAAACCCATTATGAGAGTATGAAATGGATGTAGAAAGAGGGTCCGCGATGGTGAACTGCCAGATGGAGCAAGCTAGGACGCTTGCAGAAGAGGACAGAGCCTCTCCCGGCCCTTGTTCGCCGTGAAGCAGGCTAGAAACAGTGTGGCAGGCGCCTGAGTTCCCGTAGGAAGGCTGGGTGTTCAGCTGCCGTCGTCATAGCCTTCTTTAGGGAGGGAACAGTGGTTATGCCCGTAAGCCTCCTTCTCTGACCAGCAGGGGCTGAAAATTGAGATGAGTGGGTCGCCTCCCAAGTGTCTCCTCTCTTCCATCCACTACACCTGGGGATCACCTCCTTGTAAGGTAACTCTCCCAGATCAGCCTAATGCTTTGGGTTCTTTTTATCCCATCTACTCTGCTCACAGGCCACGTTGATTTCTCTCCCTCGCTGCCTCTAAAGTCAAGACTTGGTCCCTTCTTATTATATAGGTTTTGTAGCCATATTTTGCAGGGAAATAAACAAGGAATGCAGAGGGGAAATGGAAAAAAAAAAAAAATAAGACACCTGGTAAAGTTAGCTAAATTCTGGGATGACATGAGGATGATAACAAGTGTTTATGAAGGACTCACATATGCTGGGCATGGTGTTCCTTTTTCTATGCATATCATCTTGTTCAGTGTTCTTCACAACCCCATGAGGCATCATTATTATCCTCATCTACCAATGGAGAAACAAGGGCTCAACGAAGTTATGATGTGATTTATGCAATGCCAAATAGCAAGTAAGTGGAAGAATTGAGCTTTGTCTCTCATTAAATACCCCATGTCCATAACTGCTATACTGCCTCTTTTCTGAAAAACAAACATAACTCGAACAAAAACTATATAATTGCTGATACCTGTCTGACATAGTCATGGGGAGTCTGCTCTTCAATTTCTTTCTTCACAGTCTGTTTTCAGACATCCTTCTCTATAGTCCTTGGCCTAAAAGTGAAAGACATGCTATTATCTATCTTAATAAATGCCCCCAATCTCAGTGCATAGGCCCACCTGAGCATTCAGAGCCTTATATCCTGCCCTTTGTCTCCAGTGATCTGTTTGGAGCCCTGAGACCTTAAGCTTGGGGAATTCTATCCCCTGACCCGTCTCCTGTCTAGAGCTGGTCTCTGGAGGCCATTTCCGCATAATCTCCACATCTTCTCTGCCTTTTATATCACTTATCTGGGCCATGTCCTCATTCTTAACCAACTTCCTTGATTTGGAACAACCCACTCATCTTATTTCCATCCCCTGCTGCTGATTCTGGGGACAGGAAGAGAAGGCAGGCCTGGAGAAGAATAGTACATTCAGAGAACGTAAATATCAGGCTAGCCACACCAGATCAGAGGCCAAATAAACCAACAGAAAGGACCTAGAACAAGCCAGATGGCACAGGGTGGAGTTAGATGAGTGATAAAATTCTTAAGAGCCAACAAGAAAACATCAGGGGCTGTGAACTGTCAAGAGGACCTGCTGCTACCCAACCCAGCAGAGGTCTGCGACTACAGGCTGTTCCTTTCTGTGGTCTGGTGCCTGCAGCATAGAACTGAATAGCTTGGTGAATGAAGGAAAGGAAAGAACATACAAACAAACAAAAGAAAGAGATGTGGCCAGTGCTAATCAGAGAAGAGACATTAGCGTCAGCATAAGACAGACAAAGTTGTCTGATGGCCTTGCTGTCACTCATGATCATGGTTACTGACTGAGGCCCACTGAGCTTAGGGCATGGAGGGAGAGAGGCAGGCTCTCTGGAGCATGGGATGAGATGCTCATCTGAATCTGGTCTTCCGATGAACATCTGCTTCCAATCTTACCTTGACTCTATGTTTTCCAACCTCCCCTGGGTTCAGGAATTGCCACCGTCATTTGTGTAGGTCCTTCTGGACTTTGCCTTCTGCAGATGCAGTATGATGTCATAGACATGAACTTTGGGAGCTCGGAGCCTTGGGTTCAAATGCCTTCCTGGCTAGGTCAGTCGCCAGCCTGGCCTCACTGGGCAAGTTAGTTAACCCTGAAACCTTGATGAGGGCCAGTACTCTGAAATGTCCCTGCTACTGGTCAGAGTGCAGAGAAAAACATCCATCATGTCAGTTCCCTTCTCGTGTCTCTAGGAGGCATAGCCAACATTTCTTCAGGGTCACAAAGAAAGTCGCTTAGCAGAATCTGGAATTGAACTTGAATCTCCTGTCCACACATGGATGCCACTTTCCATGAAGATATTAATACTTCTCGATAGAGGTGAGCATCAGAGATAAAAATAAATTCTTTACTGACTAAGAATGTTAGAAAAAGAAAAGCGTAGAAAATCTGGAAGGATTTGCTTTGATGATCTATTGAAATAAAGCAAAAGATTCCACATATAAGTGAGAGCATATGGTATTTGTCTCTGACTTATTACACTTAATATTCTGTAGATCTATCCAAAGTGTCACAAATGACAAAATTTAACGTTTTATGGATAAGTAATATTCTCGGCCATATGGGCTTGATAAAGGACAGCAATGGTATGGACCAAACAGAAGCAGAAGATATTAAGAAGAGGTGGCAAGAATACACAGAAGAACTGTACAAAAAAGATCTTCACAACCAAGATAATCACGGTGGTGTGATCACTCACCCTAGAGGCAGACATCCTGGAATGTGAAGTCAAGTGGGCTTTAGAAAGCATCACTACGAACAAAGCTAGTGGAGGTGGTGGAATTCCAGTGGAGCTATTTCAAATCCTGAAAGATGATGCTGTGAAAGTGCTGCACTCATTATGCCAGCAAATTTGGAAAACTCAGCAGTGGCCACAGGACTGGAAAAGGTCAGTTTTCATTCCAATCCCAAAGAAAGGCAATGCCGAAGAATGCTGAAACTGCCGCACAATTGCACTCATCTCACATGCTAGTAAAGTAATGCTCAAAATTCTCCAAGCCAGGCTTCAACAATACGTGAACCGTGAACTTCCAGATGGTCAAGCTGGTTTTAGAAAAGGCAGAGGAACCAGAGGTCAAATTGCCAATATCTGCTGGATCATGGAAAAAGCAAGAGAGTTCCAGAAAAACATCTATTTCTGCTTGATTGACTATGCCAAAGCCTTTGACTGTGTGGATCACAATAAACTGTGGAAAATTCTTCAAGAGATGGGAATACCAGACCACCTGACCTGCCTCTTGAGAAACCTATATGCAGGTCAGGAAGCAACAGTTAGAACTGGACATGGAACAAGAGACTGGTTCCAAATAGGAAAAGGAGTATGTCAAGGCTGTATATTGTCACCCTGCTTATTTAACTTACATGCAGAGTACATCATGAGAAATGCTGGGATGGATGAAGCACAAGCTGGAATCAAGATTGCCGGGAGAAATATCAATAACCTCAGATATGCAGATGACACCACCCTTATGGCAGAAAGTGAGGAGGAACTAAAGAGCCTCTTGATGAAAGTGAAAGAGGAGAGTGAAAAAGTTGCCTTAAAGCTCGACATTCAAAAAACGAAGATCATGGCATCTGGTCTCATCAGTTCAGTTCAGTTCAGTCGCTCAGTGGTGTCTGACTCCTTGCGACCTCATGAATCGCAGCACGCCAGGCCTCCCTGTCCATTACCATCTCCCGGAGTGCACTCAGACTCACATCCATCCAGTCAGTGATGCCATCCAGCCATCTCATCCTCTGTCGTCCCCTTCTCCTCCTGCCCCCAATCCCTCCCAGCATGAGTCAACTCTTCGCATGAGGTGCCCAAAGTACTGGAGTTTCAGCTTTAGTATCATTTCTTCCAAAGAAATCTCAGGGCTGATCTCCTTCAGAATAGACTGGTTGGATCTCCTTGCAGTCCAAGGGACTCTCAAGAGTCTTCTCCAACACCACAGTTCAAAAGCATCAATTCTTCGGCACTCAGCCTTCTTCACAGTCCAACTCTCACATCCATACATGACCACTGGAAAAACCATAGCCTTGACTTTAGTCAGCACAGTACTGTCTCTGCTTTTGAATATGCTATCTAGGTTGGTCATAACTTTTCTTCCAAGGAGTAAGCGTCCTTTAATTTCATGGTTGCAATCACCATCTGCAGTGATTTTGGAGCCCCCCAAAATAAAGTCTGACACTATTTCCACTGTTTCCCCATCTATTTCCCATGAAGTGATGGGACCAGATGCCATGATCTTAGTTTACTGAATTAAGCCAAATTTTTTACTCTCCTCTTTCACTTTCATCAAGAGGCTCTTTAGTTCCTCCTCACTTTCTGCCAGAAGGGTGGTGTCATCTGCATATCTGAGGTTATTGATATTTCTCCCGGCAATCTTGATTCCAGCTTGTGTTTCTTCCAGTCCAGCGTTTCTCATGATGTACTCTGCATATAAGTTAAATAAGCAGGGTGACAATATACAGCCTTGACATACTCCTTTTCCTATTTGGAACCAGTCTCTTGTTCCATGTCCAGTTCTAACTGTTGCTTCCTGACCTGCATATAGGTTTCTCAAGAGGCAGGTCAGGTGGTCTGGTATTCCCATCTCTTGAAGAATTTTCCACAGTTTATTGTGATCCACACAGTCAAAGGCTTTGGCATAGTCAATCAAGCAGAAATAGATGTTTTTCTGGAACTCTCTTGCTTTTTCCATGATCCAGCAGATATTGGCAATTTGACCTCTGGTTCCTTTGCCTTTTCTAAAACCAGCTTGACCATCTGGAAGTTCACGGTTCACGTATTGTTGAAGCCTGGCTTGGAGAATTTTGAGCATTACTTTACTAGCATGTGAGATGAGTGCAATTGTGCGGCAGTTTCAGCATTCTTCGGCATTGCCTTTCTTTGGGATTGGAATGAAAACTGACCTTTTCCAGTCCTGTGGCCACTGCTGAGTTTTCCAAATTTGCTGGCATAATGAGTGCAGCACTTTCACAGCATCATCTTTCAGGATTTGAAATAGCTCCACTGGAATTCCATCACCTCCACTAGCTTTGTTCCATCACTTCATGGCAAATAGATGGGGAAACAGTGGAAACAGTGTCAGACTTTATTTTGGGGGGGGGGGGGGGCTCCAAAATCACTGCAGATGGTGACTGCAGCCATGAAATTAAAAGGTGCTTGCTCCTTGGAAGGAAAGCTATGACCAACCTAGACAGCATATTAAAAAGCAGAGACATTACTTTGCCAACAAAGGTCCATCTAGTCAAGGCTATGGTTTTTCCAGTAGTCATGTATGAATGTGAGAGTTGGACTGTGAGGAAAGCTGAGCGCTGAAGAATTGATGCTTTTGAACTGTGGTGTTGGAGAAGACTCTTGAGAGTCCCTTGGACTGCAAGGAGATCCAAGCAGTCCATTCTGAAGGAGATCAGCCCTGGGATTTCTTTGGAAGGAATGATGCTAAAGCTGAAACTCCAGTACTTTGGGCACCTCATGCGAAGAGTTGACTCATTGGAAAAGACTCTGATGCTGGGAGGGATTGGGGGCAGGAGGAGAAGGGGACAACAGAGGATGAGATGGTTGGATGGCATCACCAACTCGATGGATGTTGAGTTTGAGTGAACTCCGGGAGTTGGTGATGGACAGGGAGGCCTGGCGTGCTGCAATTCATGGGGTCGCAAAGAGTCGGACACGACTGAGCAACTGAACTGAACTGAACAAAACTGAACTGAATATTCTATCATGTGTGTATCTGTCTGATAGATGTCCCTTTGACATCTATCTATCTATATGTGGAATCTAAACAACAAACAAAGCAAAATAGACATTGATAGAGAAAATAAGGGCTTCCCTGGTGGCTCAGATGGTAAAGAATCCACCCACAATGCAGGAGACCAGGGTTCCATCCCTGGGTCAGGAAGATCCCCTGGAGGAGGGCATGGCAACCCACTGCAGTATTCTTGCCTGGAGAATCCCCATGGACAGAGGAGTCTGGCGGGCTACAGTCTATAGGGTCGCAAAGAGTCAGGCATGACTGAGCGACTGATGCAGCACAGCAGCACAGAAAATAAATGAGTGGTTGTCAGAGGGGAGGGAGGGTGAGTGGGTGAAGTAGGTGAAGGGGATTAAGACGTATAGAACAAGTAAGTCATGTGGATGTAATATACACACTAGGGAATGTGGTCAAAATATTGTTAGACTTATCATAGTGATCATTTCATAATGCATGCAAATATCAACCTACTATGTATTCAGTAGTACACATAAAATAGTATAATACTACATGTCAACTACAGTTGACAACAATCGTATAATGCTACATTTCAATACAGATAAATAGAACAGAAAAAAAAGCAAAAGATGATTGGGAGTCCATACATACTTAATTTCTCAGGAGCTCATAAGGTACTCACTAACAGACATTCTGGGCATTAGAATCATGGCTCAGATCAGACTATTAGCTACCGAATATTCACTCTGTGTTCAGAACTCTGCATCAAGTTCTGTGTTCTTCCAAACAAATCTAGGGAGTAGGTATTATCATGCCCAGTTACAGAGGACAAAACTGAGGCTTAGAGAGTCAAGGCATGTTGCTTAGAAACACGTGGCCAGCCTGTTGTCAGGCCAGCAGTCCAGCCTAGTCATTCCTGTCTGTCTTTCTAAATCCTGAGCCACATCCTCCTCATTTCACCACCTTCCTGGCTACATCGAAAACTGTAACCATAATGTTTCACAACCTCAGAGGTGAAAGGGGCTCAGTCTCACGGTGGAGGCTTCTGGTTCCCCCCACTGGGAAATGCAGGGATTGGATGAGGGACCCCTAAGGATCGTTCTCCTCTAGTTGAAGAACACACACGACCTCAATCAGAGCTGGCATTGCATTTCAATAAACAAGTTAAACAGTTGCCGGTAATCCCGGGGAAGAAATGAGTTTGCTGATGGATATGTCTCTGACCTGACTTGGGGATCACTGGGGGAAATCTTAATCTCTTTGAATGTTTGGTTAAACATCCCTAAGCCTTGTGTGAATTAGACTTGGGACACACGCCGGCTGGTCTGTTCTGTGTTTGACTTGCCGTACCACCTGTTGTCTGCCCTTTTTATTCTCTGCACAGGCTTTTCCTGGAAATGGCTGTGCGCTCAGGACTAAGCATGGCTTCCTGGGTCTATCTGGAGCCCTAAGGTTGAAATGAACAGAGTTTGAATTCTGTGAAGGGCTAAGAAATTGGACCTGGTTCTGCAAAGGTGGGCTCTCCAGATCGGGCAGTCTTTGGATGAGAAGACAGCCCATAGAGCTTGAAGGAGATATGTTTTAAAATGGTAAAATGAAGAACGTTTTTCTCTGTAGGCCATAAACTAATTGAGCTAGATGTCTGAGAAGTCTCAGAGTTATCTGGGAGATGGGACAGCAGGGGAATAGAAACATATTCAGTAAAGGGAAAGTGATATAAGGAGATGGAGAACTTTGAAAGGGCTGCTATTAGTTGGCATTTGACTAAGAGATCTAGGACCATCCAACTCCCATCAAGACCCACCCAGTGATACCTTTCCGGGAGGAGACGAGGGAAAAAAAATACATGCTTTATTCACTGGAAGCTTTGGTTCTGAACCCCAGTGCAGAATTGCAAGCAGAGTGGTTTGTACTTAGATTAGAGTCAGCCTGGGGTCTCCATCTGCACTGACCAATAGAAATATAATGCCAGCCATACATGTAATTTTTCTTTTTCTTATAGCCACACTTAAAAGATGTAAAAAAAAAGAGAGAAGTGCAGTCACTTTTAATAATATATTTTATTTAATCCACAGTACCCAAAATACTTCAACATGTAATCAATATCAACATGTAATCAGTTTTAAAAAGTTAATGAGGTAGGGTATATTCTTTTTTGTGCTAGGTTTTCAAAATCTGGCATGCGCTTTATACTTACAGCCATCTCAGTTTTCAGTGGAAATACTTGATCTGCATTTATATCTCATAAAAGTCACCATTGAAAAAGTAGGTTCACACACTGACTCATTCCAAAGGTACTTAAAAGTCTTCTAATAACTGAAACAAGTAATAGTTTTTTACTTCAATGTAAATTAATTAAAATTAAATAAAATTTAAAATTCAGATACTCAGTCACATCAACAATATTTCAAGTTCTCAATGGCCCATGTAGTTACTGTACTGGGCAGCTCAAATCTATATCACTGCCTCATTTCTGACCATGGCCCAGAATGGGGAAGGAGGGGTGGGTCTCAGGTTTGCAGCCCTGAGAAGTAGTCAGCAGAGGGACTGCAGAGGCAGGGCTCTGAGCCTCAGATGACATACAGATTTCCAAATCCCAACCCTAGAAACTCCAGGAACTTCTCTTTCCAGATCAGATTTGCAGCTTACACAGGACTGGATTAAGAACAATGCCTGTACATTGAGTGCCTACTGTGTGTCATTGTATTTGATGCTTTTTGTTACTCAGAGAGGTCAAGTGACTTGCCCAAGGTCACACAGCAGGTTAGTGTTGAGTCCAGGATTCAAAGCCAAGTTTGTTTGACTCCAGCACTGATGTGCTGTTGCAACCCTGCCTCCCCCTGGCAGCCCCAGTATTAGAATTTCAGGAACTTCCATGATGCTTGAGCTTACATTTAGTCCACCTGTCATGGTTATGGCCACATTAGAAGACTTAGTTCCAGAGGGTGCCCTTGGCATACCAGGCCTTGACCGCAACCAGAATTAATGGAGTCCTCAGTAAAGAACATAAATGCAATTATTGTCTCGGAATGAATGTATCTCCTCTCATTGTAACAGGTTCCTAGCTCTCCCTAAAAGCCTTCAAAGGCTGACTTCATGCTGGACCCAGCATCTGCCCAGCCGCTAATGGATCTGAGCTGTGTTCATTAGGCAGCTTGCCCGGGCACAGTTGAGAGAGGAGGAGAGGGCAACCAAAGGATGCCTTTAAGCTAAAGGTTAATTTGCAGCGCTTTAAAAGTATCTGTCTATAGTGATGATCGACTGAACTGCACAAACATTGATGCAAATTTGAAAGAACCCGGTTGCCCACTTCCTTCCTAGAACTGACACATATCTATCTCCCCCTCCCTCTTTGAAGAGCTCTTGGGGAAAGAGTAACTCTTAGGCCAGGAGTCTCAAAAAGCATGTGCCCTAGGTCTCTTAAATAGCACATGACACCTAACCTGACTCCTACCCCACCAGCATGATGCTCTGTTTCCCAGCACAAGCTGAACCTAACCTTGAAGATCCCGAGGGATGAGACAGCCCAAGGTCACTCACCTCTAGACCTGGAAGTGACCCCTGTGAGCAAAATGGGGCTTTGGCAGGCATGCTCAACTTTAGGTTCTATAAATCATTCTTAACCCAGTAAAACAGAAGCCAGGCAACAGCTAGTCTAGGAAGGATGGTGGAATGGCAGAAGGCATTGGGGGTGGATACCGATAGAAGAAATGTCAATAATAAGGTGATGATAAAGAACATAATCTCTAGATTAGGGTTTCTCAGCCTTGGCACTATTGACCTGTTGTTGTTTAGGTGCTAAATCGTGTCTGACGCTATTGCAACCCCATGGACTGTAGCCCACCAGGCTCCTCTGTCTGCAGGATTTTCTAGGCAAGAATACTGGAGTGGGTTGCCATTTCCTTCTTCGAGGGATCTTCCCAGCCCAGGGATCAAACCCGCATCTCCTGCATTGACTGGCAGAATCTTTACCACTGAGCCACCTGGGAAGCCCATTGACCAGTTAGGCTGGATGATGGATTCCTTATTGTGGGGTGGGGGACTGTTCAATGCCTTAAAGGGTCATTAGTGGCATCTCTGACCTCTCTCCACTAGAGACCCCTAGAAGCCCCTGAAACCCAAACTGTGACAACCAAAAATGGCTCCAGAAATTGCCTTTTTCCAGGAAGACAAAATCAGCCCTTGTTGAGGACCGTTGGTCTGGAGCCACCCACTTTCCAAGTCCAAAACTATCATTAATGATGGGTGCCCTGGACTGGCCCCCCAGCCTCTCTGCATCACAGTTCCCACCTCTGTGAGATGAACAGAATACTTATCCCTAGCAGTGCGGTGAGGTCACAGTGAGATGATATATGCAAAGGGCTTAGTAACAATAAAGGCTAGTTCATTTAGGTGAAAAGTTCAGGATGCATTTTTAAATCACCACAGTAAGTCTATTTTATTGCCAACCATTATTATTCCCATTGTGAAAGATGGCATTTTCCCAAAGTTGCTACAGTACTTTTCATGTGCTTTTCCCAAACCTCGTTCCACTCTCACGAAGAGGAAGGGTCTATTTCCTCACCCCTGGAATCCAGGGGGGACCCTTGTGACTGCCTTGATGAAGAGAATGAGGGGAAGGGAGGCCATGTGATTTCCAAGGCTGGGCCATAGAAGAGGCAACTTCCTCCAGCCCTCTCTTGGATACAACCTTGGGAGCTCTGAACTGACATGTAAAAAATCTGGTGACCCAGGAGCTGCGTGCTGGGCAGACCATGTGGAGAGACCACAGAGACATAGAGAGATGAGCTTCTGTGCCCAGGCCTGGCTGTTGGAGTCTCCCAGTCCAGGTCCCATACACTGGGGTGAACAAGGCGTCAGGTGGCTCCAGCCCCAGCCTTTAAGCTGCCCTAGGTTGGCACCGACTAGAGCAGAGATGAGTTGCTCCTGCCGAGCCCTGCCCGAATGGTGGACTCTTGAACAAAATAAATATGGTTGTCTTAAGCCCTGAAGCTTTGGCAACCATTTGACAGGTGAGAAAACCACGTGTCAGAAGGTACATAGCAAGTGAGTATCCAAGGATCCTCTACCCCCCAAATGGTACTGCTTCCCTTTCATGGAACTTACCCCCAAGATGGCAGGAGTCTGACTTGATAGGTGGAAATCCAGGAGTCAGCTGAGGACAGCATCAGTAAGGTGTGTGAATTGGTTGTACCTCTGTGCACAGCCCTGGGGGGGTGAGCCTGAGAACAGAGTAAAACAGAAGATTCATTTTCCAAACAGAAGCACAGGTCAGGGTGGGCCAGTATCAAAAGCATGTTTCAGAGCTGAGGCTGTTTAAATTCCCCCTAGAAGGCTGCATCCTGAGCTAGTGATTCTCAGCCTTGACGGCTCACATTCCCTGGAGAACTTCTAAGAATCTGGATGGCCAGAGTCCAATGACATTGGACCCTCTGGGGCAGAACCTGGGGCATCAGCGTTCTTAAGGTTCCCCCAGGTGGTCCCAGGGCTGCTGCTCTGGGGATGGGGTGGGTTGAAGCTAGAGTCCAGGGTCCATACTGCAGGGCCTGCCGTGGACCAGATGGACTGCAGAGCCCGGAAGGAGATGAGCTTTGAGCATTAGCTGCAATCTCTGGTTTGCTTTATGATGCTGTGAGGTGAATTAGAAATCAAACTTCATTTGGCTCCCAGTGAAGATGGAGATTCAGCAGATTGGGGGACTGGTAAAAAGGCCCTATTAATATGCCTCCTGGCAGAGACTCCATTTGATTCAGGGATGTGAATTTAGGCAGATGGGAAAGTGTTGCCTTGGCTGCAGAAAGGTGGGCAGAGGGTGGTTCTCCCCTTCTCTGTGTTTGGTGCGTAGGGGACAAGGACCGCCCTTTCAGTACTAAGAGAGGTTGTTACTGTTTAGTCACTAAGTCATGTCCAGCTCTTTTGTGACCCCATGGACTGTAGCCCACCAGGCTCCTCTGTCCATGGGATTGCCCAGGCAAGAATCCTGGAGTGGGTTGCCATTTCCTTCTCCAGGGGATCTTCCCAACCCAGGGATAGAATCCACGTCTCCTGCACTGCAGGCAGATTCTTTACCACTGAGCCACCAGGGAAGCAACGCTAAGAGAGGAGAGCTGGTGAAATACTACCCTTTGATTTTTCTCACCTGATGTCTGAAGTAGGTTGGCATCAGTCAAAGCAGGCTGAGGTGAAGAAACCAGTGGCAGAACTGGGCAGATCTGGGTTTGAATTTTGCTTCTTTCTATCTCCAGGACAGGAGAAATTCTTCTATTTCTCCAGGCTTTGGTTGCCTCCTCTGTCAGCTAAGAATGATCATAACATGATCAGGATGAAATGTGCAAACGTGTATGATATACCAGCCCAGGGTGGATGCTGATAATGTGGGTTGCATTCATTCATTCATGTGTTTCTACGTTTGTCATTCATCTCTTTTTTGCCTCCACTCCGCTTCACCTCCTCGTTTTTTGAAACATTAAGAATGAGAAACAGGTGCCCTGGAAAGCAGCCCATAGCCATGTGTTAGATTAGAAGCTTCTCCATCTGTCCAAACGCCCTCACCCCTTTCACTGGGTGAACTCTTAACTTGAAAAACAGTTCACTTGTTACCTGCTTTGGAAGCCCTGCTCCTTGTCTATGTAGCTGCTCTCTGTTCCCACACCCCTGTGCTTCTCTGTGTAAGGACATCCATCACGCTGGACTATAACGGCCCATCTACCTGTCCATTCTCCCCGTAGACTGTGAGCCTAGCTCTGGATATGGCACTTCACGAGCACTCAGTATGGTTTCTGTGCAGTCACTTATTCAATCAACTGATGTCATATGCCTCTTCTGGCCTCAGCTTCCCCATCTGTAAAGAGGGTTGGCCTAGCTGTATTCTAGGAATAGTTCCAGGTCTAGCGTTTGATCTCTCTGTGGAGCCAGAGAGCAAGGAGAGGAAAGAGAGGAAGCAGAGACAAACCAATTAGTTTAGGAAGTGGTCATGAGCTGACCCCACGTCATCACTGAGAGATGTGAGTTCACATGAAATGAGTGTCACCGGGTGAGCAGGTCAGTACCATCAGGCAGCAGAAGGCAAGGTCGCCCAAGGAACCGCAGGCAGGTTAGAGGAATTCAGGTTCTTCAAAGGGGGCCAGGTGGAGTCAAGGCATTTTCAGGACACAAAACAAAAGGGAGTCGAGGTATATGGCTTTGTGGGGTGGAACCAGTTTGAGAGAATGAGCTACAGTCTAGGACCTTCCATGAGCAAGACTGCAGAATCAAAGTCAGGGAACAAAGTGATGCCCAGTGGCAGCCTGCAGGGACCACTCCCGAAGTTGGGATCAACCTGAAGCTGAAGCTCCATAGGGTGTCTCTGCCTTGGCCAGGTTCTCATGAGATTCAGGAGCTGGTCAGGCAGAGAAGCCTATTAGGCCTGGGACATCTCTGTGAGCCGCACTGTGGGGAGCTGGGGAGTTAGGGGAACTGAGGCCTGAGATGGCCAGTATCTCTGGGGAACACACTCAACTCACACTCCTGCAAAAACCTTCTCTGAGAAGCACACCTCCACTCTCACACTCGACATAGCACCCACACCAATTCCTCATCTGATACGCGACAGGGCTGGCCTCAGAGATTCACAGACACGAATGCACTTCTTTTCCATCTTGGTTAACATTTATGAACATTTGATGTGCTAGCCATTAGGGCTCATAGTTCCAGAAACTACAGACTGTCCCCAGAAAGCTCGGAGTACACATTCACATCAATATACAGAGACACCAACCCAGACATTGTACAATGCATATACACCCATGCACGTGTGCTGTGGCTCAGCTGTGCCCAACTCTTTGCAATGGTATGGACTGCAGCCCTCCAGGCTCCGCTGTCCATGGGATTTTTCAGGCAAGAATACTGGAATGGGTTGCCATTTCCTCCTCCAGGGGAGCTTCCCGACCCAGGGATCGAACCTGTGTCCCTTGCATCGTCAGGTGGATTCTTTACCACTGAGCCACCTGGAAAGCCCCGTATATACACCTATACCTGTCTATGAATCCCCATAGATTCTTACACAGATGCGCACAGAAGATCATGAGTGGTTATGTACACGCATGCCTACATACGCATGTCACCCACACACGGAATCCCAGGGCCTCTATAAGCAAATAGGGGCCCCGGGGTCCCATCCACCTTGGTCTGGCAGGTTGTGGAAATCATTGACCCTCTTCCCGTCTTCATGCCCAAGATAGAAGCCCTGTTCTGCCCTCATTCTCACAAGGAAAGCCTTCCAGGTCTTTTATAAGGATGTTATTTTATGACAACATTGTTAGCTGACATTTATGGGGATTCAATCAATAAATTAGAAATTGCTTGTAATGATGCATGGCTGGCTCACATTTGCCTGAGCCCCGAGGACTCAAAGCCCAGGTTGGAAGCGTTAGGTCTCTGCCTCTTACCCTGTGCCATGTGTGTGCACACGCGTGCATACACACTATTGCACAAAGCGTCATTTTAGCCATGCTGGAAGCAGTCTCTGCCTGCTTACACTTTGGCTTCTTGTCTCCTTGGAGGAATCCGGGTGTGGGGTGGGGTTGCACGGACCATAGCTTCAGGGCCTGAAAAGGCAGTATCTCCTGGAAGGAAAGAATGGAACAGCGACTGTGTGAGACTCCCGTGCCACTTCTCACCTAGGTAGAGGAGAGAAGTCTGGATTCAGAGACTGAGAACTTTAATTTCCCCACTCAAGTCCCCAATCCCTGCCAGCCACAGGCCCCCTTGAGCGTGCTCTGTGAATCTACCCATATCTGAGTCAAAGGTGAGGCCAGGGGTCTTCCCTGATGGTCCAGTGGGTAAGACTCTGCATTTCCAATGCAGGGTCCATGGGTTCAGTCCCTGGTCAGGGAACTAAGATCCCATGTGTCTTATGGCATGGCCAGAATGTTTTGTTTTGTGTGTGTGTGTGTGTGTTTTTTTTAAAGGTGAAGCTAGGATTAGGAGCTGGAGAGAGACCAAAAGAATACCCTGGAGATGCCACCATCTTTCTTCCCTGACTGTGCTCGACCACACATTCATCCTTAGAACCCAATGAAAACGTTAGAAATCACTGGAAATTGTGGCCATAGAGTAAAGCAGCTCTTCTCAGGCATTGGCCACTCTGGACAACACAGGATATGAAGCAGGCCAATGTCAAGTGTCAGAGCCTCTCTCACTTCCATCACCTTATCACTGGCCAAGAAGACTAGCTTTTTTTCAAAACCTGGCTAACGTCGGGTTTTGTTCAGTGAGTGGGGCTCACTGCGGACCGTTTTTGGGCAATGACGTCACCCTGTCTTTTGCTGAGATGGAGCTTGCAGCTCAGTGGCTAGTTGACTTCTCCCCTGAGGAAACAGAAGGCCCATCCCTGGTGAACGTCATGAACACCCCGTCTGGGCTCTTTGCTGTCTCCCTCTGGGTCTTTCACACCCCTCTCCCACCTGCTTCTCTAGTATCTATAGGCCTTTCTAGGACCGCCCAGCAGTCACTGTCTTAGGAAGGCTTCCCTTGGTGCCAGCCTCATGGATGAGGCTGTCTGTCCTACACCAAGATGCCAGATCTCCAGAGACTGCCCGTCAAGGACGTCACTGGCCCTGGCGCCGGACTAGCACACATCATTGGCTCATCACTTTGATGGGTTGGAAAGGATAGGGCACATAAGAAACCTCCTCCTACCTTCTGAATCCTGAATCTGGAGCTCCAAGGATGAGAAAAGCCCCAGGATGCCTACCAATCCTGCCAAGGAGGCCTGTCCCAGGACAGAGGAGCAGTTATAGAGGAACGCGGCAGGTTCAGGAGGGTCCAGGTAGAAAACCCCGAGAGTCCTGAGGAAAGGGAATCTGCCTGCTGGGGAAATCTGATCAGTTAGACCATCTGTGTTACACTCCCACTCGACCTCATAGGAGTTCAGTCATTTCCACATCCCTCTGGGGGCACACGGAATTTCTGGTGCTCTCCCGAGCCTCCCTGGGCCCCAGGAGTCCTGCGAGGCCTGGCTCAGGCCATCCCTGCCCCATCATTCCTACTCTGCCGCCTCCCCAGGCTGGAGCAATGTGAAGGACCCTGAGCGTCTTGCTCACTCTCCCAGGCAACCCTCCCGACTCTGAAAGCAAATGTAGGTTCCCCCTGGCTTCCCCAGAATGCTCCTCCCCAGCATCTTATTCTCTTACTCTCCACTCTGAGTATCTCCTCATCCCTCTTATGGACGGGCAGTGGGGGAAAGTGGCCCTGGTAGAGCTTCACTGTCTGTTTAAGTCAAGGCCTATGCTCTTGACACTCCTTTTCCTTCAAAGCTATTGTCTTGTTGATTTCAAGAGTCTGTGATGAGATCCAAAAGCCGGCCATTTGTTCATTTGTTCAAGTACGTGCTGTGCTGCTAGAGTAGCTATACCTCAAGGGCATTTGGTAAAGGATACCCTGGTCCCTGCTGGTCCCCCAGTGAGGGTGGGGGAAGGCAGGAGTAACACTGAACACTTGGAGCAGGTTTCATCTTTTAATGCATCACAATGGTTACGGTGGCTTCAGAACCTACTATAAAAGGCTTTCTGCATAACAATGGAAGTGTGTCCAGGGTAGTGCAGGAATGGAGAATAGGGGACCCCTAACTCTCCGGGGATTGGAGCTGCCAGTAATGGCAGCTTCGCAAAAGTGACAAGTAACCCATAACTGGGTTCTGAAGGATGAATAGGAGTTAGCCAAGCTGGCAGAGGGACAGCACATAGAGCTGCATGAAGAGGGGAGAAAGCTTTGGGAACACCAGTGCTGGATACACTTTGGAGGTAGAAGTCCAGGTTGGAGTTCCACCTGCACCACTTCCCAAAAACCCTGGGAAAATTGCTTCACCCCCGAATCTCACTTTTTTGTTAGTAAAATCTCCTGGGAGGGTGAGTCCAGCAGATCAAGACCTCAGGTTCTGACACAGATATGAAAACAGCCCCTCCCGCTTTATTGAAAATTCCAAGACCCTGTTTAGGTTCAGCGAGAATGTGTGCTGTGGTCTATTTATGACATGCAGGACAAGAAGAAAACACACACACAAGTCTAGCAATCATGGATTAGTGACTGACAGAAACTCAATATTAGCTAATGGGGATTAAATGAGGCAGTGCCTGCTAAAACATTCTCAGGGTGCCTGGCACATGGAGGGATGTGATGAGTGTGAATCCATTCCTCTCTAGGAGTCATTTGTTCACATGATCCCTGAGCAAGAACTCTTTTCCAGTTTTCTTGGAAATCCCTTAATCTGCCTGGATCCAGACCCCCACCTCTTCTCACCAGCTCCACGTGCAGGCTGAAAAGCAGGGCTGGGGATGAGAGATCCAGAAGAGAGGGGCTGAGGCGGGCAGGCCGAGGGCCCAGGCAATGGGACTGTAATGGTCTGCAATTGCTTTCCCAATTGCCTTCAGGTTGGAATAATCTCTTTAGGTGAGTTGCTGAACCTTACAGGCTTGGCCTGAGGAAACAGTGTGATGAGAATCTATTAAGACTTCCTTTCATAAAGGCGGGAGCAACTTGCACACTTTCCTCATCCATGCCTTCCTGCAAAGGGACCCCTGCTCCCTGAACTCTCCTTAGGCTGGGGTAGGAGACTCAGTGGGTCAGGAGAATCACTGATACTTGAAAAATAAATCCAAAAAGGAAACTTTTTTGTGCCCCTAGTTGCTATACTGAGGCATGCATGTGTGGGAATGCATGTGGTTTGTCTTGGAAATTGTCTCCCCAAGATGGGACTGTTGTAAACTGTCCACACATTAACCCTTCGGTGCATCCATACCTTCATAATCTCTTTTTATATGAAAAGACCCTTCTTTTTCCCCTTGTATCATGGATCATTGTAGCAGCATCTCCTCCTCTGAAAGAAAACATCCCAAGACTTGGCTGCTAAGTCATATCTTTTGAACTTAGACAAACCACTTCCCTTCTCTGTGACCAAGCCCCCTAGTCTGTCCCATGGCATAATGATACCTGTTCAAGTTGTGAGAATCAGCAAAACTCAGGACATCTTCGAGGAGGAGGGAGATTGGTCATGCTACAATGTCCAGACTAGTGGGTCCCAAACTTGGCTGCAAACTTGGGATCTTCAAAATCTACTGATGCCTGCCACCCACCCCAGACATTTTGGTATAACTGGTGCAGGGTATGACCTGGGCATCAGGATTTTTAAAACCTCCCTAAGTGCTTCTAATGTGCAACAAAATTTGGGAACCACCAGGATGACTGAGAACTTTGCTTGCCCTTCACCCAATAGCTTCCTCCAAATTCCCTGAAATGCCAAGAGATGTCCTTGCCAGAAACATCCTAAGACTCTGTTTGGCCCACTGCCAAGAACTTTCTCAACCTTTACCCCCTAATCTTCCTCCTAATGTACCATGAATGAACTTTAAAAAATATCTCACAACCCAGGCAGTACAAGTGAATTTTTCCCCCAAATGCATAGACTTAGTTCACCTGTAAGAATTGAAAAGCAGAAGGTTAATGTCTGTGCTGAAGGAAAATAAATCTGAAGTCCTTTCTTATTCGAGGCTCCCATCTACCACCATCAACCCCAACTCCAGGCGTGTAAGATCAGCAGAAGGAGCTCAGTTCCCAAGTGGCTGTGAGAGCAATCCTTGCTTTATTGAGAAGAACTCTGAGAGCTAGTTCAGGTTCAACAGGAATGTGTGCTGTGATTTATTAGTGATGTCTGTATGTGTGCAGGAAGAGGGTTCAGGTTCAGTAGAAGCATGTGCTGTGATCTACTAGTGATGTCCTTATGTGTGCAGGAAGAGGAAAGATGAATTGGATGTCAACTCCAGCATTAAGTGAAGCCTCCAGCCAACCTCCTGCTATGGCATGGCAGCTGCCATTTCTCCCTCAAGGTGAACTTGTCATATGTTGACTTTGGGGCTGGCTTCCCTGCTATATCCTGTAAACTTCTGGGGGACGTCAGCCTTTAGTAGGTGTGTCTTTCATACTCATGCCAGCTCATGAGATCTGTGTGCACAAAGGGTACACAAACATGTATACATGGAAGAGAAGCAAGGAAAGACATCATGTGCTCAACTCTTTTTCTATTCAAGTCATCTTACTCTCTCCTCCCTTAATCAAAGGCTGCTTCTGGCAAAGACTTCGGCAGCCATTACAGCTTTGGGTGAGTTTTCAGTTCTGCTTTCCCAGGTGTGTGCAGGAGATGCCCAGGAAGGACGCTTGTCCTCACCTGTGAAACCACACTCCTGGGGCCTTCCCCAATCCAGCCATGCATCCCAGCAGCCACCATCTACTGGTGTGCTTTCCACTCCCCAGTTCAGTCAGCTCTAAACGCACACATTCACTCCATTCAGGTCCAGGTCTAGAAGAAAGACAGAACACCAGCCTTGGAGATCAAGGCCCCAGGAGGGTGTTCAGGACTGGACCAGGGGGCAGATCAAATCGATCCAAGCAGAGCCAGCACAGGAAGGAGGGTGCAAACGAGACCGCGACTTGGACCCAGAAGTCACTCTGAGAGGTTCTCGATTCCAGGAGTGATTAAAAGGGAAGAAACTCAGGACCTTGGTTGCCATGAGTCAGCCACTGGATCCTGGGTTGGTGGGGGACTTAGTTCTTCACTCCCCGATACAGTGTAGAAGAGGGTTGCTGAGGTCTCAAGCAAGACAAAACTGGCATGGGAACTATCGATGGATGGATGAATATTTTGAAAAATTAAAGTAATAAGAAAAAGGCTGACTCAGGCTCTGAGCAGGCCTAGATCTCCAGGTGGGAACATCACAGAACAGGGCAGCAGGGGATGAGGGGATGTGGGTGAGGGGAGGTGGTCCTAACACTGGCTGAGCCTGTATCATATGCCAATAAGCGCTGTGTGAGACTCCTTCTCCATGTCATCCCTATAGTGACCCCACCTCAAGGGAGACACACGGTAGATAGGGTCGTTCTATGTTCCATATTTTATAGATGAGAAAATAGAGGCTCGGAGAGTTAGTGATGTGCTCATCACCAACAGCGGAGTGTGAAAGCTAATAAATGGCATCCTGCTCATTCTAGTTCTCATCCCTTATCACCTACCGCTCCCTGAGGGTCCTCTATGCATGCCTGGACCCCAGCTGCTTTCTCTCCCTGGAATTTCCTCTCCCCATTATCCCTGCCTCTCCACCCAATTGGAAACCCACGTTGACATTGACAAAAGCCACCTCAGAGTCATCACCTCTAGGAAGAATAACCTTGGCCTACCCTTTCATTCATTCACACATACTTTCATTCAGCATCCTTCCATTTAATGCCGACCCTGTACTGGGCACACCGCTAGACACCGAGACATAGCAGGGGACAAAGTGGACATGGGCCCAGTTCCCGTGAAGCCAAGCACATAACAAGAAGACAGATATTAAACCAAGAGTCAGGAACTAGCGATATAATGACCGCTCGTAGACAGCGTACGAAAGGGTCACTTATTTGGACTGTATCAGAGAAAGCTTCTTGGAGGAAGTGGTGTTCAAGTGTTGAGCTGACGGATGAGGCATGCTGATAACAATGGCATTGACTGACATTGCTGAGTGCCCCCTCCACGCCAGCCACTTTCCAAGTGCTTTGTGTGTGTTAGCTCATTTCCTCTTAACAGCAATCCTATGAGGTGGCACTATTATTATTATGCCAGTTTTACAGAGGAGGAAACTGAGGCACTGAGAAGCGAACTAACTTGCCCCAAATCACTCAGCTAATAAGTAGGAGAGTCAGTGTTTGTATACAACTATTTGATTCCAGACCCTTTGCCTTAGAGGAGAAAAGGAAGAAAGAACATTATGAAGGTTCTGGAAAAATCATGATAAGCAAAGGCGAGAAGGTAGAGAGCGGGGTTAGAGATGCTGAGCTTCTGGGCCTTGGAAGGGCTTTAGATTTTGCTCTAAGAGTAACAGCCAGCCATCCATTGAAGGGGTATGAGGGAGTGACATGGGTACATTTAAGTTAAAAAGTACAAGGTTGAGCAATTACTGTTGTTTGAATCACCACTTTGTGATGAAGGTGTATTTCATTCTGATTGAATTAGAAGATTGCAAGTTTTTAAAAAGTGTAAGATTGCTTTAGAGAACAGATGTGCGTAAGGAGGCTGGAGGGTCCGACACTGTAAGCGGGGATGATGGTTAGAGGTCAGCTTCCTTAGTTTAGGAGAGGTAAGGACAATGAAAGAGGGCGGAAAAGAGGGAGGGTAAGGCGGAGAGAGAGAAGCTGAACCACTCCCTCTGGTTGATTGTGCAGCTTCTCCAGGTGTTTTGTGTTGTAACTGATGGATTAAGTCCTTATCCCCTCTGGGCAGGGAACTCCAGGAGGGTGACAGTTTTGAACTGTTTGCCCACCTCTGCATCAGCAGTAGCTGGCATGAGGCCTAGCCCCCAACAGCCAATATTTGTTGACTTCCTGAATGAACTATGAATAAAAGACTTGATGATGATAAGCCAGTCCCTTTGGCTCAAAAGAATCCCCTTCTAAATCCTACCACCTGCTGAGTACCCAGAACCTTCTCTAGGAAGCACACCAAAGCAGTGTCTGCTCCCCACCGAAATAACAAGGAAAATAGCCCTCAGGCTAGGCGCGTGGCATCCTGTAGGGAAAATGACAGGCTGATGGAGAATCCCTGCGTTTTCCTGGCGGGTAGGGAGAGGCTGTCGGTGGCTGTCTTGCCTGGCAGTGGTGCCCTTCTGCCGCTGAGCTCATGGCAAAGCAGATGTGCAGGCAGGGTGGCCAGCTTTGTCTTGCAGGTGGAGAGGGAGGGCTGCCTTGTCAGTAAATCAAATCGGTCCTCAGGTTCGGGATGCAATATTTATCAGGGTGGTGACAGCGTGCCAACAGGAGCTGGGTTTTTTGGTACTCTGCAGGTGCTGTCGTTGTTGTTACAACACACTTCTTGAGCAGGGCTGTGTTCAGAAAGCTTCCAACTGGAGCTGACTCAGAGGCCAAATCTCTGACAGCCAGAGAGCTGATGGGGCTCATGTTGGCAAAGGAGAGAGGCTCCTTTGGCATGAGACCCCATCGGGGATGCAGGGAAAACCAGCCTTCAATGCACAGGTACCTTTAAATGGCAGAGGAGAGCATCATTGTTTAGAAGACTTGTGCTCGACAGTGGATTTGGGAATTGAGAGATCTGGGTTGCTTAAGAAGTCATCACAGCATCTTCTAAGGAGCGGGGTTTTCACATGTCATAATGAAATTCTCTGGGCAAAAACTCCTCCAATTTTCAAGAATCTGTTGATGGTACAAACCAGAAGTTGACAGATTATGGCCCACTGGCCAAATCGGCTTGCTGTCTATGTTTTCTGTGGTCTGTGAGCTAAGAATGTCTTTTAGTTTTTTAAATGGTTGAAAGCAAATCAAAAGAAGTCATGCTTTGTAGCATGCAAAAAATCTATCAAATTCAAATTTTGGAACCCATAAATAAAGCTGGCACTCACCCACACCCATTTGCTTAGGTATTGTAAGCAACGTGGCAGATTTAAGTAGCAGCAACAGATTCCGAATGGCCTGCAGATTCTAAAACATTTACTGTCTGGCCCTTTACAAAAAAAAGTCTGTTGATTCCTGATTTGCATGCTCATGGCTTGTGTCTATGCATATGAGTGCTTCTCTGTGGGGCTGTGGTGCCCTTGGGCGTGGTCTCTCGAGGAGTGAGTATGGAGATGAGGGATGTGTGTCTGCAGGAAGAGTGTAGGTCTCTGAAGGAGCAGGTTGCGATGGACAATGATGCCTGTATGGTGGTTCTCTTGACTGCTAAGTGTGTGCAAGTGTGTGTATCTGTATGTATATATGTGCAAGATGGAGCCGGGGATTCTAGCAAGATCAATATTTTTGCAAAGTGTATTCTGGGTAATATTAGTTCTCAGACATTGTAGGTATGACTTTTTAGGAATGGAAAGGGGAATGTCAGAAACAGCATTTTCCAACCTACTTGATTGTAGGGAATATTTAATACCCATGATCCAGTGATGCCAAGAGGTACCCATGTGTGGTATCTACCATAAGTCATCTGCTGCTGGGTCCTTTACTTACCATGAAAGAGCTGGAAGACTGTGGCAAGAGGAAGTCCAGTCATCTGGTCCGTTGCTCAGCGGCAGCACTGACACTCATGTTCTAAGATCTATCTCAGTTCCTGTGATCTCAAGGAGAGGTTTCGCTGTCAGGGCATTTGGAGACTGGCTGATAGCAGGAATGGCAGATGGGAACCTTTGCTGAGAAAATCTGACTATCCCATTACTCTTCAAAGGGCAATCCATGAATCTGTGGGCCAAACTCCTTTCTCTGAGAAGCAGACTTTCACCTGGGATGTGGACCAGGATTCTGAGAACCTGATCGATCAGAGGACATGGCAGGACTGACCCAGCCTCTACAGAGGTTTCCTGGGGCAAAGTCAGTATCACAAATCAAAGTACGCCTGTGCTCACGCTCAGTCATGTCCAACTCAGTCGTGTGACTCTTTGTGACGCCTGGACTGCAGCCCGCCAGGCTCCTCTGTCCATGGGATTCTCCAGGCAAGAATACTGGAGTGAGTTGCCAGTTCCTCCTTCAGGGGAGCTTCCCGACCCAGGGATCCAACCCACGTCTTCTGCGTCTCCTTCATTGGCAGGCAGAATCTTTACCACTGAGCCACCTGGGAAGCCCAGTCACAACATAGCTCCGTGGAATAACAACAGAAGAAGTTAAACAAAGAAGAATGAGGAAAACATAAGATGAGAATCTGGGATGATTCCCTTGAGAGAGTTCAGAAGCATCCGATCACAGAACAGGGCTCAGAAAAAAAATGTTGAGGGAATCAGCTCAGGATTGGGTCCCTGGATCCAGAGTTTAACCTGATGGACTAAGGACCTCAAATTGTTAAAAAGAGAAGGAGGGCCAAGGCAAATGCAAAATTATATCTAATAAGAAGAATGGAGAGCCAGAGTTAGTGTTGGGCAGGGCTCAGGGACTGAGGCAGAGCCAACAATCAAAGCCCCCACCCCTAGTCCAGGACTGATAGAGGAGAAACAGATCAGAGGAAAAGGAGCAGAGCTGAGAAGGGACTCACAGATTCAACAGTGCTGCCGTGATTCCCAGAGCATCAGCTTCCTCCTTGGGGCACCTGCTGCCGTGATGGTCTGATTTGGAGTTGCAGAGTTCTTGTGGTCCTAGACTGATAAGTAGCCTTTTAAAGCATGGCCTCCTCCATCCTGTACACCTACAGAGCCCTGATCATGAACAAAGGCTCTTGCTTATGGAGACTTGACCTTGCTCTCCATATATTCTAAAAAGAGCATCTTTCCCTCTCTGGGTCCCCCTTCTTCACTCATTCACTTATTCCTTTGTGGATGCACTGGATACTTACTCTGTACAGAGCACCATGCCATGTGGGTTTTGGGACTCAAGCGGTAGATTCCTCCCACATATAAAACCTCACCCCAATCCCAGACCCAGAGACTTGCATTAGGAGGGGTTAGGCTGTAGGAGCAGAGTTTTAAATATCTGTCTCATCTCAGCAATGGAGTTACCTTCCCCCAAGGGTTTCCCTGTGTGTTTACAATGGTGCAATTAAATGTCTGGATAAATAACAGTTATTAAATGGGTAAATATATTCCTAATGCTAAGCAGAGCCTGAGCCTCCTGACACATTTGCTGGACCCATTTGTTTATTTAGATCTTAAGGGAAACTGGGACGTGAGGGTAATAACAGGCGACTTCTGACACATCTTTCTGGTTGTGTAAATAGGGAAAGGTCTGGGACTGACTTCGAGGGGGAGGGGACAGGGAGGGAGGTGCTGTGAGTATTTTTAGATCTTCCCTCAGAACAACCATTTGCACGCAAATCCTGGGATCTCTTTCAAAGCTTCTCTTTGGGTTATTAAACCTGGGGAAATCACACAATTGAGGTACCTTTCCCCCTCATGCTGGGAATCTTCAAATAAAAGGTTCCTGGGCTATAGTTTAATCTGAATAGATGGTTTGCCAAATAAAAAAATGCCAATTACGATAATTAGGAGAATGTACTTGTGGAGTTTCCAAGCCTTTATCTTTCTTACTGCTGGTGAATTGGAGAACACATTTATCTTGCAGGGCTTGTCTGAATGGAAAGCAGGCAAGGGAAATATGGGTTTTGTAGGTGAAATGAATTTTCTGTCAGAGAAAACAGATTTCTGTTCTTGTGATAAATTTGAAGCCAAAGTCTTAAAAAAAAAAAAAAAAAAAAAAAAAAGTGTCAGCCTTGGCCAGGGCTTTCATGTCCTTATTTCAATGATTTCATCTTCTAGGAGTAAAATTAGGTGATCACCTCATCAACCATCAACCACAGTGAACCACCATGCCCTGGGGGTATACATTTGAAGTTCTCTGGTTGAGTGATGTACTATAAGTGCGTCGCCATTTGGGAAAATCTAAGATGTGGGAATCCATAGTCATGCAAACTCGCCCACCCTCCCTCCTTCCACCATGCATACATACACAGAGGAAAACTGCCTAGCTTTTCTTACATTGCGTTTATGTCTAATCTTTAGTCACACAGGTTTTCTCTCTTTACCCTGTTTTTAGGGTTAGGGTTGGTTAGTGTTAAAAAGGGACTTCCCTGGTGGCTCAGATGGTAAATAATCTGCCTGCAATGTGGGAGACCCGGGTTTGATCCCTGGGTTGGAAAGATCCCCTGGAGAAGGGAATAGCAACCCAGTCCAGTATTCCTGCCTGGAAAATTCTGTGAGCAGAGGAGACTGGTGGGTTACAGTCCATGGTATACACACAGGATTAAAAATAGAGATCACAGATGTGATATGCTTAGCAATTCCCATGTGCACCACCAACCAGAGTTTCTCTGTTAGCCAAGCTGAGGGACTCTAGAGCAGGGGTCCCCAACCTTGAGAATCTAATGCCTGATGATCTGAGATGGAGCTGATGTAATAAATTAGAAATAAAGTGCATAATAAATGTAATGCTCTTGAATCATCCCAAAACCATCCTCCACCTGCAATGCCATCTGTGGAAAAACTGTATTCCACTAAACCGCCCAAAATGTCGGGACTGCTGCTCTAGATTTTCAGGATAATTTCCTTTCCCTTCAGCACTTTCTCGTTACTGAGAACAGAGGACCAACTTATGTAGAGGTGTGAAAGGAAAGCGAGGTTTACCAGTTATCCAAAGGCAGTGCTTACATTGCAGATTTCTTTTACTTTAGTCAAGATTCACTTTGACTTTGACCTTAAGAATAAAATTTAGGAAGAAGCATGAGACTATAGATGGGGCTCCAGTTCTTAGCTGGAGTTTCTTCAAGGGGCTGGAAGTTTGTAATGGAGTTGCCTTCCTTTTGCTCACTGAAGAGCCTAGGATGAGAAGGGACATTGCCAGGAGCCTTGAGCATGGATGCTAAAGGGTCAGCAACTGCTTGTCCCTGGCCTCTGGGCCAAGGGCAGACTAGGGCTAGGTTTTCAACTAACTGTTCTCTTTGTTTTTCCTTCTGCTTCTAAAGGATCTCCTGATTTGAAGGAGTTACTATTTCTTTTTCATAGTTTTTTAAAAATGTTTTTATTTCTTTATTTGACTGTGCCAGTTCTTAGTTGTGGCATTGGAGATCTTCCACCTTCATTGCAGCATGCAATAAATTTTTAAAAATATATTTATTTATTTGGCTACAGGGGGTCTTAGTTGCAGCATGCAGAATCTTTAGCTGCGGCAGGTGATATCTAGTTCCCGGGCCAGGAATTGAACCCGGTTCCTCTGCATTAGGAGTACAGAGTCTCAGCCATTGTATCACCAGAGAAATCCCAGGAGTTACTATTTCAAATCAGGAAAAGAGTAAATATTGGGAAACTATTCAGGGAAAACTGGAGAACTGATACTTTATATATTCCAGTAATCAAAACAGGCTTGGGACTCTTCAGAGAAAATTCCTCACGCTGCTTAGAGATGGACCCTTGGCCCGCCTTCTCTGTGGGCAGAGGTGGCAGGGAGTTTAGAAAGCTGCTCTCTCCAGTGCTCTCAGACTTCATATTTGCTTTGTTTTTAAAGACTAGAGATCTGATTTGCTCAGGAAATCAGAATGCATACCTGCCCCCCAGGCCTCTTCCAAAGAACTATCAATTGTCCAATTTTTGCCAAAGCTAGCTGGAGAAAACTACTATTTTGAAGAATTGTCTGAATAATATGTAGTTCCTACATCCCTTCAGATCAACTCTATCCAGCAGAATCTTTCTGCGGCGATGGAAATATTTGATGTCTGTGCTGTCCAAAACACGTGAGACTGTTGAGCACTTGCAAGCAAGAAACTGAATGTTAGCTTTCCTTTTATTTTGATTACTTTGAACCTAAATGGCCAGATGTGGCTAGGAGTTATCACATGGGACAATGCGATTCTGGGCAATTATAGTGGAAGAGCTGCTGTTCATTGAATACACAGTGTGAACAGACAGTACCCTGAGCATCTCCAATGTATCACCTCCTTTAATCCTCATGTTGAGATATATATGTTTATAGTTACATAGAATATATAATATAATATGGGTTTTCCGGGTGGCACAGTGGTAAAAAATTTGCCTGCCAATGCAAGAGATGCGGGTTTGATCCCTGGGTTGGGAAGATCCCCTGGAGTAGGAAATGGCAACCCACTCCAGTATTCTTGCCTGGGAAATTCCATGCACAGAGGAGCCTGGTGAACCACAGTCCATGGAGTCACAAAGAGTTGGATACGACAGAGCATCCATGCACCACCCATATAATATATAATTAATTAATGTCATTAATATTATAATAATGCATATATAATATATACAAATATAATAGCATTATAACATCAAAATAATGTATACTATTATAATAATTAATGTCCATTAATATTATATTAAATACTTACTGATATAATACAATGGCAACCCACTCCAGTATTCTTGCCTGGAGAATCCCATGGACGGAGGAGCTTGATAGGCTACAGTCCATGGGGTCGTAAAGAGTCGGACGACTGAGCAACTTCACTTTCACTGTTGTTTACTGAAGATTAAAGCTGAAAGATGGTGTATACTTTCCAGGGTTCCTTACATAATCAGTGGTAGACCTGGGGTTTGCATTCACGTCTAGTTGACACCAAACCAGCCCATATGCTTCGTTTATGTCTTAGTTGAACTTGATGCAAAATGAAGACAAAACACAGGAACGCTTCTTGATCCTACTTCACTGCCTACACTGATTTTACTGGTTTTTGCTTTATGTCATTTGTACTATGCAGACAACCAGCTCTTTTCACTGAACAAATACAAAATTTTATTATTTAATGTTTTGTCAAGATGTACACAGATGGCCTCTTCAAAAATCTTAATATACTCTTTACTCCTTCTCAATCCGAGTCAAGAATTCTCTTCATCTGAGTTGTCCTTGAACACTTGCTCTTGACTTGCATTGGAGAAAGTGTCTTACAAAATGGCCTGGTTATACCTTGTGAGATGTTGGAAAGAATGTGGCTTGTTATACCTCATCCCACATCCTTACTGTGAGTACTCATGGAATAAACTGTTTTCAGACACAAGCATCAAGGAGGCTATTGTTAACTTGAAGATGCCTTGCATTTGCCAGCGCTAATCATGCAGCTGACTCTGTGACCCTTTATTGCTCTCACCACCAGGAGCCTGACAACCAAGTCTGTCATTTTCCTTCAAAAACTACGTAGGAAGCTGTGGCTTGAACGCCTTTTTAACTTTCTCCTTTGACTCTGTCTTCCACAAAGCCTGTATTTCATCCTTTCCTGCCTCAGTGTATTTGCATGATCATTTTCAAATCCTTTGTGCAACATGCTGATCTAGAAACTCAATTGCAAGCTCCTGAAGAGCTCAGTCTCACCTTTGGTGAGGATGGGATCACTCCGAAACAAACCCCCTAAAGCCCATGTGCTTTATTCGTAGCAGTGACCCTTGCTCCATCACAGAGAAGATTTAGAAAGAGAGAATGGAAAGAAAGAGTGATCATCTGGTGCCAGAACCGACGATGTACAGACGCCGTCTTCGGCTTGAAAGGGTGGAGAATGGAGTAAAGTAGACAGAGTCTAAGGGAGGGTGTACAGTCCGGCTCTCAGAATTTCAGACGATGAGCAGCAGGTGTATCGCTAATTCTGTTGCTCTCCATCAAAACCGGTCTCTGCAATGTGTTTAATAAACTCCAGAGCTTGATTGATCCAACTAGATGCCTCCTGATTTGTTAACGGCATCCAGCCGTGGCATCACGACTGGGGAATCATTCAAGGAGCATAATAGGGGAGGAAGTCACAATCCACAGATCTACCTGGGAAGACTTAGGCGGGTGGAACTGCTTTCTATCCAGAGAGGTAGAGAATACGTGAAAGAAAAATACAGTGGAAGCACTTTTCTTCAATTATCTCATCTGTGAATATGTCAGTGGGAGAATTAATATGTGAAGGGCAGAAGTGTGTGAGGGGGTGTGGTGACAGATATGGTTGTAGCATAATTAATATAAATGCTGACAAAGGTCCATATAGTCAAAACGATGATTTTCCCAGTAGTCATACACGGATGTGAGTTGGACCATAAAAATGGCTGAGCGCCAAAGAATTGATACCTTCAAACTGTGGTGCTTAAGAAGACTCTTGAGAGTCCCTTGGACAGTAAGGAGATCAAACCAGTCGATCCCAAAGGAAATCAGTCCTGAACATTCACTGCCAGGACTGATGCTGAAGCTCTAGTACTTCGACCACCTGATGCAAAGAGCTAACTCATTGGAAAGAACCCTGATGCTGGGAAAGATGGAGGGGAGGAGGACAAGGGGGCAACAGAGGATGAGATGGGTGGATGGCATCTTCGGCTCATCAGACATGAGTCTGAGCAAACTCTGGGAGGTTGTGAAGGACAGGCAAGCTTGGCATGCTACAGCTCGTGGAGTCACAAAGAATCGGACACGACTGAGGGACTGAACAACAGAATAAATGGGTAAAACCATGAGGCAAACAGGGACTTCAGAGTGTTGTAAGGAACTGGATGGAACTGAATTGAACCACATTTAGTGCTTTTTAAATCAGTGCCCAGCCTGTATAAGAACGTTGACTTAGGTAGCCTGGCTCAATTCAAGCACAGAAGAGAGCATCTCAGGAGAAATAAACCCAGCTTCCAGTTCTTTCCTTCCGAGCTATCAGATCAGCAAGAGGCAGCCCCTGAAATAGAGAAAGGTGATGATCTAAAGCCACGCTGCTCAGAGTGCACTTCTGAGCCAGCAGCTTCAGCATCACCTGGGAGCTTGTTTGAAATGCAGCCTCTCTAGCCCTACCCCAGATTTCCCAAACCAGGACTGACATTTTAACCACATCCCCAGCTGATTACTTTGCATGTGATATTTTGAGAAGCACTGTTCTCAAGCAGCTTACTCAGGACTCTGAAGTCTGTGATGGTGTCTTTGAGGCCATCTATACGTTTACCTGTGAAACACTTGTTAAGCATCTTCCAAGGAACAAGGAACGTTCTGAGCATGGTGGAGACCCAAAGACGCTCATGACTTTGTTTCAGTCTTGAAGTTTAAAGGCTGCTGAGTGAGTGAGAGGAGGAAAATAACACATATGTACATGGAAACTAATGGAAAAAATAAATGTCGTAATGTGACAGAACAAGGGTTGGGAAGGAGGATGGGTCATGTTGGATCAGACAGCCAAGCACTGTATTTAGGAGTTGGAGCTGCAGAGAGCTGAGCTGGTGGGGCCAGAACAGGAGCAGGTGGTCTGATTTAGTCCCAGTACGTGGGTGCGTGCCTGGTCACTTGTGTGCCTGCGTGTGCCCAGTCGCTTCAGTCCTGTCTGACTCTCTTCAACCTGATGAACTGTAATCCGCCAGGCTCCTCTGTCCATGGGATTCTCCAGGCAAGAATACTGGAGTGGGGTGCCATGCCCTCCTCCAGGGGATCTTCTCCACCCAGGGATGGAACCCACTTCTCTTATGTCTCCTGCATTGGCAGGTGGGTTCTTTACCACTCGCTCCACCTA
Organism: Budorcas taxicolor; assembly: GCF_023091745.1. Taxonomy (NCBI): domain Eukaryota; kingdom Metazoa; phylum Chordata; class Mammalia; order Artiodactyla; family Bovidae; genus Budorcas; species Budorcas taxicolor. The sequence goes on from NC_068928.1 coordinate 16,281,317, forward strand.
GGAAGCCTGCTTGATTGCTCAGGCATGTCCAACTCTTTGTGACCCCATGGACTGTAGCCTGCCAGGCTCCTCTGTCCGTGGGGTTTTCCAGGCAAGAATAATGGAGTGGGTTGCCTTCTCCTACTCCAGGGGCTCTTCCCAACCCAGGGATCGAACTCGGGTCTCCTGCATTGGAAGGCCCTTAGTCTCGGTTCCCCCTGAAATGTACATTTTTCCCACTTGATGGCTACCTCTCCCTCCTACCAGGTGATGGATCCTCATTTTTCTTCTCTCTTTTTATCCTCCAAGAAAATCTGTCACTGACTCCTCTCTTCGTCGGATCTTAAATGAATGATCTCAGCTTCAAGTGTAGTCCTTTGGGCCAGATTCTGATGGACATCAAAGCTTTCTGATGAAGTAGGATTCAAAGATGCTGTTAGTGTATTGCAAATTCCCTTTCCCCCTAAAGATTTTTCATCGCACCACTTAGGCCATCGCTCATTCTTTCTGTGTCAGAAGTTGACAGAAGAGATCCTTTTCTTTGAGAGGTAGCACAGCATGGTAGTTAGAGGGCAGTTTCTGGAATCAGACCAAGTTGGCTGCATAACCTTGAGAAGGTTTCCTAACAGCTCCGTGCATCACTTCATCATCCATACAGTGGAGTTGCCTAAGTTTTCACGAGAACAAGAGTTACCTGGCATGTGTTTTAAGGACATCATTTCCCAGGACAGTCTCCCCAGAATTCTGATAGTATGGATGCGAGTGGTCCCTGGAATTAAAGTGTTTTAACAAGCCCCCCTTGTAATCCCCACTGTCAGAGAAGTTGAAGACAGTACCTTTGCCGATATACCTGTCCTCCCTGGAAGTGGATAAGATAGTTGGAGTTGTCTTATCTTTTCTGTAGGGAGTCGGTGTCTGTTTCTTGTGCAAGCTGTGCTGAGAATCTGTACACATTGAAGGAGGCAATCACACAAAGTGAAAAGTACAAAAGCTCTGGAGTCAGGCTGGCCTTGGTCCCGCACGCGACTCTCTCCTCCTGATGGTGTGATGAATACTGTGTGGAGAAGAGCTGATGCCCTGCAATTCCTGGTGTGTAGAGGGAGCTGCGTGCTCTCAACAGAGCCTCCTCAGGGCACAGTGGCAGCGAGGAGGCAAAGCTGATGGAATGAATGTTCCAGTCCAGGAGCTGGAGAGGGTTTGGCCAGGGAGTAAGTGTAACCAGGGAGACAGGGATCAAGGCATGAGATGCAAATGAGGCTGAAGAGGTCCTGGAGTCAGTGCAGGGGGAGCAGGCAATAGAGCTTGGAGGGCTAGCTGAGGTCAGAAGTGAAGTCGCTCAGTCGTATCCGACTCTTTGTGACCCCATAGACTGCAGCCTGCCAGGCTCCTCTGTCCATGGGATTTTCCAGGCAATAGTACTGGAGTGGACTGCCATTTCCTTCTCTAGAGGATCTTCCCAACCCAGGGCTCGAACCCAGGTCTCCCACATTGTAGACAGACGCTTTACCCTCTGAGCCACCAGGGAAGTCAGAAGGGACAGGCATGTCTCTGAGATCTCCATGGGTGTGGGTCAGAGTCCAGGCTGTCTGAGTGGAGAGAAAAGTGACGCCAACCATTGGGAGGCCCTGATGACAGCCAGCTAGAGTGGAAGCTATTTGTTCATTGCCCTCTTTCATGATGAGCCCAACCATAGCATGGATGCCGTGTTTGTGTGGACTCAGATGGGCTGCCTTGATGGGCTGTGTGGGTTGTGTACTGTCCAACCCTAGTGAGCACCACTCACTTTGTACTTTATGTAAAGTGCGTCTTCTTGAGTTGTCCACTACACAACCTATGCACTCATGCACGGCAGCCATGGTCGCTGACAGCCTGGGACTAACAGGGTGGCTTGATTTTGATTCATGCCAGAGCAAAGGTACCAGGACACCTTACCCAGTGGGCACCCCGGGACCCCTGCAGTAGGCTGGCAGTTTGGAGAGAGGCAAAAGAAGGAAACGAAGAGTTCCCCAAGTTTGTTATACCAACACAGGCAGGTGGCCAGAGTAACACACTCAGATCCAGACAGAGCCGCATCTAAGAGGTCCAATCTGCAGGGCCCATTATTTCCCTGTACCGCTGGGGATGCTCAGATTTTAGCCACCACTCAACACTCATCCATACACGAACATGGAGCCTTCTTATCCTCCTCTTTCCTTGATTTTCCTCCTTGGCATTGTCACCATCTAACATTCTATAGGTTAAATTTTTTAAAGCTATTTCCCCCAACTAGAATGAAAGCTCAGCTAGTCCCGGGTGCAGTTAACATTCAATAAACAATTGTGTTTCCTTCCAGGAAGGAAGCCTGGAAGGAAGGAGAGAAGGAGAACTACACATCTCTGAGTTTAAAAAAAAAGAAAAAAAGCTCTAACGTAGCCCTGAGTGTACAGGGAACAAATCCACCTACAAAGAATAAAGAGCAGAAAGAGCTAAATAGAAGGTCAAGGTGTTTTTCAAATATGTTCAAGGAAGAACTGCTGCCCCACTGGGACCTCTAAGTAGAAATCCAGGCATCAGCCCTGTAAGAAGAAGAAGAAGAAGAGAAGTTGCTCAGTCGTGTCCGACTCCTTGGTCCATGGGATTCTCCAGGCGTGAGTACTGGAGTGGGCTGCCATTTCCTTCTCCAGGGGGGTCTTCCCGACCCAGGGATCGAACCCGGGTCTCCCGCATTGCAGGCAGACGCTTTACCGTCCAAGCCACCAGGGAAGCCTAAAGCCCTGGAAAGAAGGATGCAGTTCCCTCTCTGATCTGATGAGGAAACTGCACACTTCCTTCCAGAAACAGAATCACAGCTGCAGAAAACACACTTGCCGTTATGAGGGGTAAGAGGATGGGGAGGAAAAATTGGAAGACTGGATCAACATACGCACACTGCCATCTATAAAATAGATGCCTTTTAAGGACCTACTGTAGAGCACGGGAAGCCCTCCTCAGTACCCGGTGACGGGGACTTCCCTGGTGGTCCAGGGGTTAAGGCTCCATGCTCCCAGGGCAGGTGGCCCGGGTCTGATCCCTGGTCAGGGAGCTAGATCCCACATGCCACAAATAAAGGTCCTGTGTGTTGCAACTAAGACCCATCACAGCCAAAACAAACACACACACAAACAAAAACACTCTGTAATGGCCTATATGGGAAAAAAAATGTTAAAAAGAGTGCCTATATGCTTATGTACAACTGATTCACTTTGCTGTACAACTGAAACAACTTAGCATTGTAAACCAGCTATACTCCAATAAAAATTTTTTTAGAAAAAAAAAAGGGTACATTTCCCAGGTCACAGAGTTTCAGGGTCCCACTGAGACCCTGCTCCCAGCCCCAGCTCCTTCCCATTGTGATCTGTCTGCTCAGGAAGCAGGCTGATGATGTCTATGGAACCCACAGCCCAGGGCAGGTTTGCCCACAGCAGACAGCAGAGAGGGCTGGTAGCCAGGCTGCCCACTCCCTTTCATAAGGAGCATTGCAGGTTTGCTGCCGAAATGAGCTCTCTGTATGATTGCTGAAAACTGGAGATGCGATGACCTTTAAACAGAGCCCAAAGCACATTCCTGAAGACGATTGCCTCCACCACCAACGGAGCACACAGACAGACAAGTGAATAAGCAAACAAACCGATGCCTGTTGGGATGCCAGGTGCTAGATGCGTGTTAATTGCATGAACAGTCTCATCCGCCTGATGGCTTTGATTTGTGCATTGGGGTGTTCCATCAAGATTTTTTAAACACAAATTGATCTCTGTTAATTCATGCATCAGCGCTGAATATTTTGACATGCGATATCGCCTCCCTTCGGAAAAGCCGTGCACGCTGGCAGGCCAATGGAGCTCAGATAATCTCCTCGCTTTCTTCTCTGTAATGTTCCCTGAGCCCAGAATTCCTGCCTGGACTTCTCCTCTCGAGAGTCTTCACTCCTTAGCCTGTTTTTCTCAGCTCCCTATTCCTCTTTCTGCCCCAACTGTCTTGCCCGCTTCAAGGTTTTTTTCTTTCCCCTAGTTTTGGGGCGCAGGCTTAGTCGCCAGGTGACATGTGGGATCTTAGTTCCTGCGCCCCCTGTACTAGCAGGTGGATCTCACCACTAGACTGCCAGAGAAGTCCCTTGCCCTCAATTTTTGTTCCAAGAGCTAGTTCTTTTTCCTACCTCCTCAGCCCTAATCCATTCATCTCTCTCATCCCTTCCCCACTCCAGTTTCCTCTCTCCTGCATCAATAAAACCCGCATCATGTCTCCAACACTCTGCTACCCCTCCGCCTTGCAGTCCTGTGTCCCTCTCCCCAGCTGCCACCTTCTATCATTACCTCTGCTGCTTCTGCTCCTTTGCAATGTCCTCTTCTTTTAGCTTCTCTCTCTCTCCCTGGCCTCTATGCTCCTGCTCAGCCAGCCTGTGGGTAAGAGATGCTCCCACTCAGAGCACTCGCTGAGATGGAGGAAGCAGCTACTAAAATATGATGAGAAAACCCTGACCTCGTTCCCCATTGCAAACACTGAGCAGCGTCCCCAGAGGCTGGGAACACAAACTCAGAGCAGAAAAAGAGCACACCCAAATCCCAGTCTCCCCAGCAGCCTCCTGTCTGCAAGCAAGCAGAACCAGAGAAGCACAAACTCATGTCTCAGCAAATTACCTTGGTCAGGTGCTCTGAGTAGCGATTAGCATTTATCAGAATAAAATATCTGCTGGATGAATGAATGACTCCATCCATAACCCTGTACACAGAACAGAGCTTCACATCAGTATGCATATTCATTTACTAATGATCAATCATGGACCAGCCAAATTAGACATAAATCTAAAGTCATGACAACAACAATTACAAGACAAATCTATAACATATATACATCAAGGTAGCAAGATGCAGATGGACCTCCTAACCTATTCCCCAAGCAGTTCTGCGTTGCCATCTCGTTTCATCCTCCCCGAGCCTCCAGGGACCTCACCCTGCCCTCTACACTCTCTGTGCTGGTCACACTAGGTGTTTCCCCCCATCATCTCAGAGGCTTTCTCAGCTCCACTTGCTCTTACACCTGCCTGGAGGGTTTATTCCTGTCATCTCTTCCTAAAGGCTTCTTTTGTTAAATTTTCACTGGAGTATAGTTGCTTTACAATCTTGTGTCAGTTTCTGCTGCACAGCAAAGTGAATCAGCCAGATGTATATGTATATTCCCTCCTTCCCGAATTTCCTTTCCATTGAGGTCGCCACAGAACACCAAGGAGAGTTCTTCATGCTGTACAACAGGTTTTCATTAGTCACCTATTTCATATATAAAGTGAAGAGGAGCTAAAGAGCCTCTGGATGAAAGTGAAAGAGGAGAGCGAAAAAGTTGGCTTAAAGCTCAACATTCAGAAAACGAAGTTCATGGCATCCGGTCCCAACCTTTCATGCGAAATAGATGGGGAAACAGTGGAAACAGTGTCAGACTTTATTTTTGGGGGCTCCAAAATCACTGCAGATGGTGACTGCAGCCATAAAATTAAAAGACGCTTACTCCTTGGAAGAAAAGTTATGATCAACCTAGATAGCATATTCACAAGCAGAGACATTACTTTGCTGACTAAGGTCCGTCTACTCAAGGCTATGGTTTTTCCTGTGGTCATGTATGGATGTGAGAGTTGGACTGTGAAGAAGGCTGAGCACCGAAGAATTGATGCTTTTGAACTGTGGCGGTGGAGAAGACTCTTGAGAGTCCCTTGGACTGCAAGGAGATCCAAGCAGTCCATTCTGAAGGAGATCAGCCCTGGGATTTCTTTGGAAGGAATGATGCTAAGGCTGAAACTCCAGTACTTTGGCCACCTCATGCGAAAAGTTGACTCATTCGACAAGACTCTGATGCTGGGAGGGATTGGAGGCAGGAGGAGAAGGGGACGACTGAGGATGAGATGGCTGGATGGCATCACCGACTCAATGGACGTGAGTCTGAGTGAACTCCGGGAGATGGTGATGGACAGGGAGGCCTGGTGTGCTGTGATTCATGGGGTCACAAAGAGTCGGACACGACTGAGCGACTGAACTGAACTGAACTGAGTCAGTGTGTATATGTAAATCTCAATCTCCCAATTTCTTCCGTCCTCCCTTTTCCCCCTTTAGTGTCCATGTTTGTTCTCTACGTCTATGTCTCTGTCTCTGCTTTGCAAATAGGTTCGTCCGTACCATTCTTCTAGACTCCACATGCGTACGTTAATAGACGGTGTCTGTTTTGCTCTTTCTGACTTACTTCGTTCTGTGTGACAGTCTCTAGGTCCATCCACATCTCTGCAAATGGCACAATTCCATTCCTTTCTCTGGCTGAGTAATATTGCGTGGTATATACGTACCACATCTTCCTTATTCCTTCCTCTGTTGATGGACATTTAGGTTGCTTCCATGTCCTGGCTGCTGTCAACAGGGCTGTGATGAACATGCATCCGCAATGCACGTACAACGTGTCTTGTGTCCTAACCCAGCGAAAACCATTATTCTAACCTCTTCTTAACGTTCATCATTTAAGGCCTAGCTTAAATGTTACATTCACTCTAAGGCTCTACACAGCGGAATTTCTCATTCATTCCTTTGTTGAGTGTTTTGATGTGCTGGGCACTTTGCCAGGTGCTGGGGTTATAACCCCGATCAACAAAGAGTAGTCCAGCCCTTGTGGCCCTCACTGGGGTCTGTGTTCCCCACAGTGTGCACTCAGCCCTTCACTAACTTCTGGCTCACCCACCATGTTGTTCTTGCTTATGCTGCAAGAGGCACCCTACTTGAGTCACCTGTATATAATAAATGTCAGTTGAACGAGTGAGTAAATGAATGGGGAAATGGAGTCTTAGTAGATTAAATAATTTACCCAAGATTATACTACTTTGGGGGCTTCCCTGATGGCTCAGGGTTAAAGAATTTGACTGCTAATGCAGGAGATGTGAGTTTGATCCCTGGGTGGGGAAGATTCCCCTGGAGAAGAAAATGGCAACCCACCCCAGTCTTCTTGCCTGGGAAATCCCATGGACGGGGATTTACAGGCTTACAGACTGTACAGGCTTACCTCCACTTTCTCAAAGTCCATGGGATTTCATGGCAATGTCTGAATTTCCCTAGGAATCGGATTTGGAGATAGAGATTTGCAAGGTTATTTTAGAGCCCTGAGCTCTCAGGAACAACACCTGTGAAAGAGCAAGGGAACTGTGATGGGACAGAGAGACAAAGAGAGCTTAAACTGTGATGTTCTTCACTTTGGCATTGCCATGAGGAGCTCTGCTGGTAAAA